>NW_026988431.1:22355000-22757500 GCF_030222135.1 Aotus nancymaae
GCAGAAGAAGACAGGGCAAGAGCATTTGAATATTTGAAAGGGAAAAATTAAGATAATGAATCATAAAATCTAAGCTAGAAAGGAAGGGAAGTGATAGGATAAATGAGCAGCTGAAGGATTATGAGTAAGCAACAGGATCAATGGATTTACTGCCATGAAGTAGGAAGTACCAGAATTGTGGGAAGTTGTGGTTGGAGAGAAGAATATATGCCTTTGAGATTTTGTAGTGGGTGGAGATGGAAAGGTCACTGCAAAGAGAAGTGAAGAAACTGAGAAGCTAACTTCCCAAGAATGATAACAGGAAATAAAGGAAATAAAGATATAGAGTCCAGGCCAGGCTTGGTGGCTTACGTCTGTAATCCCAACACTTTGGGAGGCCCAGGCTGGTGGATCACCCAAGGTTAGGAGTTCGAGACCAGCCTGGCCAAAATGGCAAAACCCTGTCTCTACCAAAAATACAAAAATTAGCTGGGCATTGTGGCATGCACCTGTAATCCCAGCTACATGGGAGGCTGAGGCAGGGGAATCATTTGAACCCAAGAGGCGGAGATTGTAGTGAGCAGAGATCATGCCACTGTACTCCAGCCTGGGCCACAGAGTGGATTCCATCTCAAAAAAAAATAAAAATAATAAAAATAAAAACAAAGAATTAAATACCAAGGCCAAAAGTTAGTGAAAGATGGAAAGTGGCTACGAAAAGATCTGTAAATGATCACCATGGGAAAAAGATGATGATCTATCTAGAAGGATTGAGCCTCAAAGATGCAGCGTAGGAGGAAGAAGGGAAACTTTGACCTAAAGACAGTGCAGATGGGGACACAATGTCTCCTCCTGGTTCTGAAGGGTAGAATGTGCTAAAAAAGAAAGGGCGGGGCGGCGGGGGGATTGCCAAGTAATGAAGTCCTTAGAGGACATTCAGGTTTTAGTCCAAGTGGTCATGTGAACATTTTATTCGAGAATACGAGGCTGTGGTGCTATTTATCTCCCAAAAGAGAGGTCAAGATTTGAAAATGAGGGAAGTGGAGGACTGTGCCAGAGTTGTCCAGGGACAAGAGTTCAAAGAATTGAGAATGAGAAAAGAACAAGTAGAATTGTGAGGTACGATGGAATTATTTCTAGTTACTGCATTTTCTATAAACATAGCCACAATCATGACTATTATTGAGTATCCATAATGTATGAGGCATGTATTATATATGCTTTATCTCATTTAAACTTCACAACAAACTGTGAGGAAACTTGCCTCATTGTCCATTTCACAAAGGATGAAATTCAGATTTAGAGAGAACATGTAACTTGCCCCAAAATATCCAGATTTTAAGTGACAGAGCTTAACCACTATTTTATATTGCCCATCAGTAACAGATGTATACCTGAATGAGTCGATAACAATCTGAATTTTCGTAAACCATGCCAGAGTTGCAATTCGCAACGTACCTGGGAATACTACTGTGAATCCTTTGTTAATGCAAAAATAACTGCCCCAAATGGACACCTCCTCAGTAATCTGTTTGGCCAATCTCAATATTCTTGAAGCATGATTAATTTTTATTGAAAGGTGTAGTTACATAGTATTCTAGGTCGGAGATGATCAAAGCTTTTTACGGACAATAAGTTTTCTCTCTAACTAAAAAAAAAAAAAAAATAGAGCTCAATAAGGTCAGTGGCAAAAGCAAGAATTACACCAAGGTATTATGACACTACTCACTATAAAGCATTGCAATTCCTTACTCATTAGCAGAGTTTTATTTTTCATGGGATGTATTTCAAATGAGGATATGCTATAAGTAGAAAACAATACATACGGGTTCATTAGTCTTGCTCTTTTAAAGATAAATGCTGTATGTGGGATAAATGCTGTGAGCAAGAAATTATAAGCAGGTTCCCATATGCTAGATATCTATTTCCACAGCTCCTATCATCATGGTTTCTGGGCACTCTGACAGATAGATGAGGCTAATTCAGGCAACGCAGTACATTCAGAGAGTAGGTGAAAATCCTCTTTCTCTTTTGCTCCCTGTCTCAAAAAAACAATAATTAATTGGAAAGTTAAAAGAATGAAAGATTTTCTAGAATAGAAAACTAACAGAAAAGCCATGCAGAAGAAGGAAGTTTTAATCTTTTGGTTACAAGTAATAACGTTGACTGTATTACCCTTTGATCAAGCTGTTTGGGAATCTATCCTAAGTAAATAATCCTCAATGGGGAAAACGTTGTATGCTAACCATCATAGCATTCGATAGAAAAAAAATTACAAAATCAAACAAGAAAGAAAAGTGTTCAAAAGTAGGAGATAATTGTGAATAATTTATGGTGTGTATTCCCTGAATATTATGTACTGTTAAAATCACATAGTAAAAATTGCACAAACCATAAGAATTTCATTCTTTGGAAAAATCCTTAACAATAATGTTAAGTGAAGAAAGTAGACTACAATATTATATAAATAATATGATCAAAACCATAAAAAGAAAAATACAAAGCATAGAGGAAAAATTGGGTTTGTTGATACAGGAGTAATTTTTTTATTATTTTAATTTTTCTGTATTTTTTTTGAATTTCCTTTAAGGAAAATGTCTTATTTTTAAAAATACATAATAATGTGGGGATTTGGAGATTTAAGAGCTTGAAATTCTACCCATAATCACATTTTAAAAATCCATTCATGTGGATTTTTAATAAGTATCTCCTTACTGGCAAACCTTCAAGTATTTTTAATAACATTTTAATCAAATTTTCCCAGTTTTTCCATATGTTAAAGTGCATTGCTTTAAGTGCACTTTAAAATGTGGACAGTTTGATGAATTTCAACAATTGTACACACCCATGTAACCACACTACAATTGAGATAGAGGACATGTCTATTATTCCCAGAAGTTTCTGTGTGTCCCTTCCCAGTCAAATCTTCTCCTACTTCTAGAACAAAACTACTGATCTGTCTTCTATCACTATGATTATTCACTATTGCTGTTCTAGAATTTTATGTAAGTGGAATTGTACAGTTTGTATTCTTTTCTCTCTGGTTCCATTCACTCGGCATCATGTTTTGAGGTTAATCCGCCTTGTTGCATGTATTGGTAGTTTGTTCCTTTGTATTGCTGTGTATGCACATGCCACATTGCGTGTATGCACATGCATGTATGTACCACATATGTTGATCTATTCACCTGTTGATGGTCATTTAGGTTGTTTACATTTGAAAAGATGTTTTGGACATTTGTGCTCAAATATTTCTCTGGATATATGTTTTCATTTCTTTTTTTTAAATTTTATTTTTCCATAAGTTATTGGGGTATAGGTGGTATTTGGTTACATTAGTAAGTTCTTTAGCGGTGATTTGTGAGATCCTGGTGTACTCATCACCCAAGCATTATATACTGCACCATGTATGTTGTATTTTATCCCTCACCCCGCTCCCACTCTCTCCCAGGTGCCCAAAGTCCATTGTATCATTCTTATGCTTTTGCATCCTCTTGGGTAAATCCCTACCAGAAAAATTCCTATGTTGTATGGTAAGTGCATATTTAACTTAAGGTTTAAATAAAAAAAATCTTGCATGTAGTTTTTTAAGTGGTTTTAACCATAAATCTTGCAGGAGAAAATCTTTTCAACCTTAGAATAGGCAAAAATTTTTAGAGGGGATGCAAAAAGCACAAACCATAAAAGAAAAAAAAATTATATATAGGACATCATCAAAGTTAAAAATTTCTGTCCTTCTAAAGACAGCACTAAGGAAACAAAAAGACAAGCAGCAGACTGGGAGAAAATATTTACAATACATATATGTGAAAAAGAATTTGCATTTGAATATATAAATAACGTCTACAAGTCAATGATAAGAACTCAAACACCCAATAAAAACATAGGCAAAAGATTTGAACAGATATTTCTTCAAAGAAGATAAACATATGGCAAAAGAAAAGCATCTGAATAAATGCTCAATATCATTAGTCATCAGGGAAATGCAAATTAGAACCATGATGAGATGCCACTACACTTCTACTGAAATGTTTAAAATTACAAAGATTGATAATACCAAATGGTGGTGAGTATGTGGAGCAACTGGAACTCTCAGACTGTGTATTTTTAGTGGGATGATTTATCTCACATTGGTATCTTAAACAAGTGGAGAATTATTCCTTTAACTCAGGGCCTGAGATTTAATTAATGTTCATATTTATTCCTTTTCTCATTATACCTTCAGATTTTGCTAATTTCCATAGCTGGATGATTGTATATAACCTAGCTAAATATCAAATGGTCTCTACATCAGGAAAGAAACAATTATTATTGGCCTTATAAGTTATTTTAAGATTTCATCTCTGTAACTAACAATTCATACATTCAATATTTCATTCTATCTTCATTCTATTTTAATTTTCATAAGTCATTTTGGAGGCCATACTGTATCTCCTTCTTCCCATTTAAATCTTGTAATGTCTTTGGCCAAAAGTAATAAAATTCAAATCAAACACAATTAGCAATTCATGAGTTATCTTTCAGTTTATACATCAATTGCAAAAGCTGACTCAATTTATAGACTCAGTTAGAATGTCAACTGTGCTAGGTTGTGGGGTTTGAACTGTAAGATTGGGAAAATTCAAATATGGTTTTATTTACTCTAGAACTTTAATTTCCTGTAATCCTCTCACAATCTATAAGAGAGCGCAGTGATCTCTTTGAAGTGAAAACAAAGAATCACTACTGGATTTTACTTCCCTACAAGCCTTATTTGCTCTATTTTTATGTTATGGTGATTTTCCAAACCTAAAATAATGATTTAAAGTACAACTGAGAGAAAAACAATTTAATAATTTTATTTTTAAAATTCCATAATAATTAAATTCCCACAATATTTCAATGATTTGGGAGATAATTAAACATAACATGATATCTAAATTTAGATATCACATGCATTCTGTAGTTTCCTACATTTTCTGTAGATTTTGCCCTATATCAACTTACTGTCTCATTTTCAGTACCAATATTAATGGGCTCCACTTCATTGTTCACTTCCTCCCAAATTTATTTAAAATGTAGTCACACATAGATTAAATCATTTCAGAATTGTTCATGGTACACCCTGTACCTTCCTAAAGAAAGATATTTAATTAATTAAGAAAAAAATAGTAGCATTCTGCAGGAAAAGCATACTATGCAAGATCAAAACTCTAGCTAAACTCTTTAAGCCATTATAAGTGACCTCTAAACCACAATGTTAAAGTTCTTGGGAAAACTTTGCTTAACTGGCACTCACAATGCATATTCACTCAGAAGCACAACCCTGACAAAAATGTAAACCACTCAGTGTTTATAAATGTGAAAAGAAAATCAGCACATGAGCAAAAGGAAAAACGTATCTTTGGCATCAACCTTTCTGTGAATTTCTCTGTTGTGATTACAGTTGTGTTTGCTGGGTTTTGCAGAGGTGTGATGGACAGGGGGAAATGTACACCTGGAGGGAATTGAGCAGCTGTTAATAGTTGCAGACTGGAACTATGTTAGGTATAATTGTGTTCATTGTAATTCCTGATTCACAGAGCCCCTTAAAGTCACTGCAAAGGGAACAAGTCTTACAGAGGTCCCAACTACGTCTGCATATGAGACTCACTAGAGTGTTTTCAAAAATATTCCAATGCCTGATTCTTTCTACAGGTTGATGAAATAAGAACCTCTGGGCACGGGGCCTGGATATCAGTATTTTCTAATAACAGCTGGTGATTCTGATGCATAGTTACATCTAAAAAACCCTGTATTAAAGCAAATTTTAGGAGCTGTTTCCAACCCAGACTTCTAAGATGAGAGATAAAGTAGGGATAGGATTGAAGGGCCCAAAGCTACTTCCGATTTATCAGAAAGTTCAAGAGAATTATACATGCAACCTACAGTATCCAGGTTTTTTGTTATCTGGTTGGATGGTTGATCTGTAATTATATTGGGTCAGTATTTTATCATGAAAGACAGTTGATGAACATAAAATGAAGAAATAAATTATTACATAAGAAAATATTTTTTGTACACAGATCTCTTTAACCATTGACTCCATTTTGGAAAAACTAAAAAGAGGATCTCTGGGAGACAGCTGTGGTTTTTGCCTAACAACATCCATTCTCCTTCATTTGAAAACAATATCTCAATTTTGTAATGGGGAAATATCCCTTCCCCAATGTCAGTCTGAATCTGAACATAGCATCTGATTCTGAGATGAACATGTGACTCAGACCTGCATAATGACAATATTACAACCCTTTGGCCAGAATAATGATTCAAACCCATGAAGATGATCTCAGTCAAGCCATGAGAGTGATCAAAAGTCAGGCCTAGGGCTTTCTAGAGTACTAAGAAGGAAACCTGAGGCACATATGAGAGAAAAGCCTGTGTTAATAAAAAGGCAATGAGGAGAAAAGCAGAGACCAGCAAAGAAGACAGATGAAAGTGGTCTGTGCTCATGGATTTGTCAGTTATGTAACTGAGTAAACTTAATTTTGTTACACCTGTTCATTCATTCATTCATTTATTTGAGGAAAGCAAATTTGAATAGAAATTCTGTTATCAGAAACCAAACAAGTTATAATTAAATATAAGATCCTGTATCAATGAAATTATCAGAACCATTAAGACATCCAGAGATACTTTACTATTCTAATTTTGTTTGTTTATTTGCTCGTTTGTTCTGACAAACTAAAGCTTTAATTTCCCAGAACTAGAGCCTCAAGCAAATTTCTAGTCAATCATTCAATCCATCAACAAGTATTTAATGAACCCATCTGTGTCTATCACTCTGCTAGGCATGAGAAAATGAAACTAAGTGGAAGACCTGGTCCCTGCCTCCAGTAAGCTTACAAACTAGTCAGAAAGACATAGTAAGTATATTAGAAATAACTTGGAGAGAAGAAAGCTCGTAAGCTTCACTGTAAAGGAAAATTAATTAACACGCTTCAAGTGTTTTATGTGAGCTAAACATATGAAATATTGTAAAAGGATCCTAAGAAATAAATAGTACAACCACTACCCTCGAGGAGCTTATAGTTAGACATAAAACACAAATGGTAGAGATGATTTAAGTGCATTATAAAGCAACATGTTATAATACAATAATAAAAACAATACCTCAGTATTAAGGTCTTAATAAGTAGCATGGTAATTACTAATTTACTCTAAAAGTTCAACTTCTTCCATGACTCCCAAGGGCCACCAACTTACACGTCAGAGGTTGGTGTTTACACCTAAACATTGGATCTGTAGGATTGGGTGGTATTTTCCTAACTCTACCACAAATTCCAACACTTCTGTGTAGATCATCTAAAAACTGAAACCAAACAACTTTTCATAATTCTCCAATTCTCCATTATATTCTACAATTTTTCATCATTCTCCAATTGTTTGGCATCCTTTAACTTTTCTTCATTTTCTAACTCTCTACCAATTCTCCACACTTGACAGTTCCGAAGTTATCCAAGTGTAGCATAATCTAGTTTTTGTATTAAAGATACAGAAGGAGGAAGTGGAACGATGACCAAAGGAAAGTAGAATTGGATTTATGTTGACAAAATCTGTTTTTTTCTTCTTTGTCTTCTTGTTTGCTTCTTCTGTTAAACCTCCAAATCCAGGCTTTTTTGAAAACAAACTACTATTGGATGAAGAGTAGCTTTTGTACTCCAAAAGAGTAGTTTGATAATCCAAATGACTCTCCAGCATATGTGCATCTGTGTTAATGTGTACATGTATCTGTGTACGTGTGTGTATGTGTATGCATTGAGGGTTAAGATTTCAGACTCTGGAGCAGAGAAGGGTACCTGGAAAGACTGGGAATGAAATTTACCAAACATGGGTCCTTATTGACTTTATGTACTCCTCCATCATTTCTTCTGGTAGGGCAGGGGAGGAGTAGATTAGATTCGTACTGCAAATACGAACCAAGAACACAAAGAATATCTCAGTAATGGAATCAGAGAAAATCCAATAATTAAACGTTCCCTAGTGTCTATTCTGCTGCCTTACTACCTTAATTTTCCTTTTCAGTTCTTATTAACCTTTCTGTTAATGCGTGGATAGGAGAACATGAGGCACTGAAATGGAAATTACATGGTTTGTCTACTTATAACTCTTATTTTTAAATAATAAGTTGACATTTAATTGAGAGATGAAATAATAAGGTTAAAATATTAGCCAATGTGATCCCCACCCACACACCCAGAATGGTCTCTTATCATGTCTTGGCTTACTCTCTGCTTAGTCAGCTAAGCTGTTCTCAACTGATTGTTTCAGAGAAGGGATTTGACAACATAAAACACAGAAAAAAAGTAATTACTTCTTGGCTTTTGAATTCAGAAGGCTAAACAATGAGGCAAAAGAGTAGAAAGAAGTCTACTATGTTGGAGTTATAATATAGCAAATGATTTAGGATAAAATATGATGAAATGCATAGCTTTCCCTAGATTTCCATGGCCAATTTTGAAAACAATATTCCCTGCATGTTGATAGAAGTCAAAGAAAAAAAAAAGCAACACAAACACAGACTTCAGTGTGTCAACAAGGGAGGGGCATTGTCCATGCTTTAGGCCAAGTCCAAGGCAAGGGCCAATTGCCTGAGAAGTTTGTGGAATCTAGGTTGAACCAAAGGAGGCAAAACCTAAAAGAAAAAAATGACTGCTAAGTGCATTTAGGCAGATAGAGCCTTCGACAATATCAGAACTTTCCACTTTGCAGTGTGGCAGAGGAAAAGGAAAATAATTGACTTTTGTTAAGTGTGGCTCAGACATAGCAAGAGAACCACTGGACTGAAATGACTGTGCTTACTGAAATAAGGCATATCTCCATGGTGACCCAAGTGGACTAACAGCTGTAGGCCAGATGGGACAATGTCACAGCCATTGTGAACAGAGATCGCTGTGGATCAGATAAGGCATGGTTGTCTTCAAAGATGCCTATATGGGCAAATGTCATTGAAGACCAGATTTGCCTACCCGCTTCCTCCCCATTCTCTGGCCCATGCAGAGTCAACTATATGCAAGATCTTAAAAATTAAATAGTTTATAAAGGCAGATGGTATATCTGTTAAGCTCTGTAAAAAAAAAAACTGACATGTATAAGTAATCAAAACCTATTATCCAGATGAATAATAGTGTTCAACTGACTGTTTCTAATGCAAACTCTTCTCTTTCATATTGATGATCACAAATTTCTGTAAGTGATCTCTTTCTAAAATGAAGCTGATCAAAATTTTACAACAGACAAATATGATCAACAGTCAACACAAACCTTAGAGTAACAAAATCTGAAACAATTGCACTTCACCCTCTTAAAAACAAAGACATGACTCAAATATTTACAAACCAATAGGCACCAATAGCATGACTTCAAACAAGGCTCAATAACAGTGCCATTTTCCTCACTCCCAGAGCAATGGGTGGGTGGCTTAAGACCAGAGCAGAGTTCAAAAGTATTTATAATGTCACTCATTTGCTACCTCCACATTTGTGTAACAATTACATCATATAGTAGTATGCCGCTTTGAAATACCGTGTATATTTCAGGATCTATACTTAGTGCCCTCAACCAAAGCTGTTTGAGGACAGGAATTATATCAAATTCAATGGAAATCTCTTAATTTTGTTAGCTCTTTCTCCTGTATTTGATATTACTTCCATTTATTCTTCTTAGAGCTCTCTTTGCACTTTGCTTCTTTTTTTTTTTTTTTTTTTTTTTTTTTGATACGGAGTTTCGCTCGTTACCCAGGCTGGAGTGCAATGGCGCGATCTCGGCTCACCGCAACCTCCGCCTCCTGGGTTCAGGCAATTCTCCTGCCTCAGCCTCCTGAGTAGCTGGGATTACAGGCACGCACCACCATGCCCAGCTAATTTTTTGTATTTTTAGTAGAGACGGGGTTTCACCATGTTGACCAGGATGGTCTCGATCTCTTGACCTCGTGATCCACCCACCTCGGCCTCCCAAAGTGCTGGGATTACAGACGTGAGCCACCGCACCCGGCCCGCACTTTGCTTCTTGACTTGACACATTCAATAAATAATTACTGGCCACCTGCTATGTGAGATGTAAGGTCCTAGGCCCTGAGAAAAATTAGGTAAAGAAGAAAGACAAGGTTTTGGCTCTCATTGAGACTACAATCCAGTGCAGAAATTTAATTTTTAAAAAAGAAATACATGAATTAAATAAATTCAGATTGTGATCAGTGCTAGGAAGAAAGTAAAAAAGAATTCTATACTATAATAGGATAATATGTAAAGGCTATTTTTATTTAGGGACATCAGGAAAGGCTCCTCTGAAGAGATGTCTTGTGAGCTGAGACTTGAAGGATTATAATGAATCATAAAATGATCATCTTGTAATGATCTGAAAAAAAAAAAAAAAAAGGAACTGCAAATGCAAAGGCTCAGAGATAGGATCGATCATGCTTTATGTCAAGGACACCAGTGTTGCCTAATCTCTAGAGTGATCTAGAGAGGGTGTGATAGAAGGGCCTGGGAAAGCATAAAGGGGTCAGCTCTTGTTGGGCTTTGTAGGACAAGTCACCACTCTCTCTGTGATTCTTCTCTTTCTGACCGTTCCATCTTAATCTCCTTCATGAACTCTTCTTGCTCTACCTGGCTCTCGAATACTGGTGTTTTCCAGACTTCAACCTCACCTCTATTTTTCCCCTTCTAGGTTTTTACCAGGTTATCAGCACTACCAACCATTTGCCAGAAACTCCAAGATCATTATGTCCAATGTACAGTGTATTCATTATGAGTGTAAAACCCCAATGATGGCCAAAGAACTATACAAATATTAACATATGAGTTGTCTGAAGCCAAGTATGGTGGCTCACACCTGTAATTCCAGAGCTTTCAGAGGCTGAGGCAGAAGGATGTCATGAGGCCAGAAGTTCAAGGCCTTGGCCTTCCAAAGTGATGGGATTACAGGTGTGAGCCACCGTGCCCTGCCCAGAGCAATACATTTAAATGGCAGTCATATCATGTTTCTTATCCAGTGTTTTCTCATTTCACTTAAGTATAATCCAAATTCCTTACAACGGTTCACCATCTACCACCACGAACATCAGATATCATCTCCTCTCTGTCCCTTTTGCTCACTCTTCTCCAGCCATACTGATCTCCCTACTCCTTGTTGACATGCCAGGCAAGCCCTCAGTCATGGCTTTGTCACAGGCTATTCTCTCTGCCTTAAAAGCTTTTCCCCTCAGTACGCACATGGCTCACTCTCTTCAGATTCTTTCTGTGACAATCTTACATAAAATAGAACACCCGCCTCCCCCATCACTTTCTTTGGCCAATACTCTCCTTTATTTCTCTTTACTGCCTTTATTTCTCTACTTTCAGCACAATAGTAAATTAAGCAGGGTTTTTAAAAAAGTATCTGCCTCCTCCACTAGCATATAAACCTTATGAGGACAGGGATTGTTTTCTTAGTCGTCTTCAGTCCTCTGCTCCTACAACAGTACTTAGCACATGATGGTAGTTCACTAAATATTCCTTGAATGAATTAGCAAATCTCCATGCCCTACATAGGCTATTTCTTTTCTCTCTGACATATTATACCTTTTCTCTTGTTTTGCTCAAACTTGCTTTTCTCAGCATGGACACATCCCCTTCATACGGCCTCTTTCAGAAACTGCAGTTTGGGCTAATTGTTCCTCTTCTCTATTCCCGTAGCACTGAATGTGTCATCACCCAGCAATTAACTGTCTATTAACATTACATAAATCTATGCCTGCTACTTGCACTAGATTTTAATATCTATGATAATGGTAAGCATGTTTTCATTCAACAATTCAATAAGCATGTAGCAAGCATACAGTGCTAGGCACTGGGAATACAACATAGGATAGACAGGCAAGGTTCCTATACTCAGATGCATACAGTCAAATATCTTACTCTTGGCTATACTCTCAACACTTAACATTACTTGGCATATTGGGAAGATTAATGAGTGTCTCTATTTGGACCTATTACATTTTATCTTATACTTGAAAAATGGTCTTTCCTCATATCACCTCTCACTTCCACCAGAATAAAGCATATGAAATTTGGAGATACTAACTTAGATTTTCCTGTGTAGATACTGCAACTTTGCTCTTGATCACAAAAGTCAAAGGCATTCATGCATTTTTTCCTATGAAAGGGAGGACCAAAAGAGTCCAAAGAGAATAAAGAAGTAAATTGAGCTTCTAGTTTATTTTAAAATCAATTCCATTGAAATATAATTGACATACACCAAATGTACCCATTTGAAGTGTACATTTTGATCAGTTTTGGCTATTAACTCATGCAACCACTATCAAATGAAGATATAAAACATTTTCATCACCCCAGAGAGTTTCCCTACCTTTCTCCCAGCCAACTCCGTCAACACCTCCAGCCCCAGAAAGCCAATGGCTTGCTTTCTGTCCATTTAAAATAGACTTTTTCTTTCTAGTTTTATATAAATGTAATAATTTGGTATGTACTTTTTTTGATCTATTTTTGCACAGTCCAATGTTTTTGAAATTCATCTGTACTATTGCTTGTATCATTTCATTTTTGTTACACGATATAGTATTACATAATATAACTATACCATGAGTAATACTACTCATTACTGAGTAGTATTGAGTAGTATTGAGTAGTAATGAGTAGTACTGAGTAGTAATACTACTCATTACTGGGGAGTATTACTCATAATATAGTTATACCATAATTTGTTTATCCATTTATCAGTTTATATTTAGATTATTTCAATTTGGGGGTAATTATGAATTAAATTTCCTGAATGGTTGTAAACAACTCTTTGTTAGATAACTTTTTATTTCTCTTGGAATAATACTTAGATATGCAAACAGTAAGTTGTGTAATAAATGTATGGTTATTTCAATAAGAAACTGCCAAAATGTTTCCAATGAGACTGAGCCATTTTGCATTCCCAGTAGGAATGTATAAGAACTCTAGCTATTTCACATCCTTACTGACACTTGGTAGTATCATTCTTTTTTTTTATGTCAACCTATTTCTCATAGACTTTATGACATGCTAGTGTCTGGATAACTAAAGCAGAATTCAAGGACACTTGAGCCTTATGGAATAACGAGAACTGATCTGCAAATGTGTTCACATAGCAGCTTGATGAAGCCCATATAATTGAGCCTGGGGCAAAGAAAGTAGTGAAGACTTTCTGTACTCCAAGAGCTGAAAGGGCACAGCAAAACCAAAAGGACTTTAGGATTCAGAAGATAAGGATGTACAGGATAAGGATGCAGCCAGAGATCACGATTAGACCACAAGTGTTAGTAGTGAACACCAGCACAAAAATATGGAGAAGTGCTGATCTGATTAATGACCTTGGGGTAACAATATTACAGAGAACAAAAAGCCTCCTTCAGACTGATGCCATGTCCTCATAGAACTTAATCCTAAAGAGCAGAAGAAGGATAAAAATATGTTTACCTTAAGCTGACAGTGCTGAAATTCTAAATCTATCAAGTTTATATCCTGAAGTGACAAGAGTTTACTTAAGAATAGCAATATTAAGCTGTTGCCCAACAAGCAGTTTGTGGGTAAGGATGGAAATTAAAGTTGTTTACTAAAAATAAATTTGACTTCTGCATACTTGTATTTTCTGTGTGAAAATTCACCCACATTGTAACAACATGTATCTACTTTTTTATACTGTTTCTATTCAGATGCCCTTTCTTGAAAGAAAAGTCCACCTTTGAGTTTCATGTGTACTTTGGTAGTAGCCATAATACATATTAGAAAAATGTATAATCAAATAATATTTCTGTAATCCCAGTACTTCAAGAGGCCAAGGTGGGTGGATCCCCTGAGGTCAGGAGTTTGAGACCACCTGGCCAACACGGTGAAACCCCATCTGTGCTAAAAACACAACAGCTAAGTTCAGTGGCATGTGCCTGTAATCCCAGGTACTCAGAAGGCTGAGGCAGAAGAATCACTTGAACCCAGGAGGCAGAGGTTGCAGTGAACCAAGAGCGCACTCCAGCCTAGGAGACAGAGGGGGACTCCATCTCAAAACAAAACAAAACAAAACAAAACAAAACAGGATTTCAGTTAAGACTCTAAAACAACAACTTTACTATAGTTTTATTGGTTAGAGAGTATTCCTCTGCAATGGAAATGTTAACAGCTTTTATAAAAGTAATGAACGCAAGTCTGATGTTTATACATATATAATGTAAAAATATAAATCAGCAAAGACTTCTATTTAACATCAAGTATTTTTATAAATATATTTAAAATGAGAGATCTTAGTTTGTGTGTATATGAGCGTGTCTTTGTGTGTATATATATAATTATATTATGTATACTACATACATTATATATATAAATAAAAAAGAATGGTAGTACCAAGTGTCAGATATATATATATATATAGATAGATAGATAGATAGATAGATAGATAGATAGATAGATATAGATATATTCCGGTAGTTATTTTTTTAAAGTCTCTGTAAACACTGAATTAGTGAATACTAAACTATTCACTAATTTCCCCATGGGAAATACAGAGTTAGGCTCCTGTGAACCTTTGGTCACAACATCTACATCAAGTAATCAACATATAACCTTGTTCTATGTGTGTTTCTATTTAAAGAAACCTTATTTAATATATATAGTTGAATTCAAAGCCAACAGCACTAAAACTGAGGCCTGATATTCATGTTAGATAAATAAACCTTATTTAACACATGTAATTGTGTTATTTTCTTCATAAGGTACATTACAGGCTTCTTCTGCTTGGAAACACTAGATAGCACTTCACTGCCTCAGCACTATACTTGAGGCTATTTAAAACAGAGAAATCACCAAAAGCACAAAAATGCAAAAATAAAAAGATGTGGCACTAAATAGAAAATAAAAAGAATGCTTGTTTAGGGAATGAGAACTGAACAAGTGGGCAGAGTTTTTTCCTTTTCAACCTCAGCTGGGATGAGGTTGGGTGTAAGAAACTACACGTCCTCAAATGGCAGTGGAAGTGTGACAAGTACTGATTTTGGGGTTACAGGTACGTTTTAGTGAGTAGGCAATTTCACGAATACACAATCCACAAATAAGGCTTGACTGTACGTGTGTTGTGTGTGTCTGTGTGTGTGTGTGTAGTGGATAGTGTGCACCTTGAAGATGCAAATATTGCTGACATATCTTTAGAAAAAATTTAGTTATCTATGGATACCCTATATTGATCAATATTTTCTAAACTCAACATTAGTAGATAAAAGGAATTTAACTAAGGCTGTTTCTCTCCAGAAGTGTAATAACTTATCATTTAACCTCAGACATTTCCTAGACTAAAGTACTTTGCATAGTTGATGTTACCTTTGTGAAACAATTTTCTCTAAAATACCAATATCCCAGAATTCAGAAACCAGTCACCTATTGTTGTATGTCCTGTTTGCCAGGCTTAGAAATCTTATTGCTTGCAGTTGGGTCTTGTATCCATCCCTTAGGGAACCTCCCAATTTAAGTCTATAAGATTCCTTGTTATACTTGGCACCCTGATTTACTTTCACTTTCTAATTCCTCCCCCAGCTCTTTCTTGAAAGAGCCAACAGAATATCATCCATATTTTAAATGAACTTAGGTAAAA
The DNA here is from genome assembly GCF_030222135.1 of Aotus nancymaae. Lineage (NCBI taxonomy): Eukaryota > Metazoa > Chordata > Mammalia > Primates > Aotidae > Aotus > Aotus nancymaae. The sequence goes on from NW_026988431.1 coordinate 22,370,598, forward strand.
TTTTACCAAATATAAAACTCTTCCTATACCTTTTTTTCTTTTTTCTTTTCTTTTTTTTTTTTTTTGAGAAGGAGTCTCACTCCATTGCCCAGGCTAAAGTGCAATGGCACAATCTTGGCTCACTGCAATCTCCACCTTTTGGATTCAAGCGATTCTTCTGCCTCAGCCTCCTGAGTAGCTGAGATTACAGGCATGCACCACGATGCCCAGCTAATTTTTGTATTTTTAGTAGAGACGGGGTTTTCACCATGTCGGCCAGGCTAATCTCAAACTCCTGACCTCATGATCCGCCCACCTCAACTTCCCAAAGTGCTTGGATTACAGGCATGAGTCACTGTGCCCAGCCCTATACTTTTAATATATTTTATTGGCTCAGGGAAGATATATAACTGCTCATTCATTCACTTGTTTTTAAAAATCATTTAAGAAATGATGTTGAGTGACTACTATGTCCTAGACCATGGTCATCCTCTGTGTAGGAGGAGTACATCATCAACATACATGCCATCCAGCCAGCTCTTTGCTAGGTCTAATCATCTTATTCATATTTCTCCAACTTAGTCAACTTTGTGTTTCTCTTTTATTGTCTTCTTTCTTGTTCCAAAGATCTGCTTTTGGTTCAAAAGCTCAGAACTGAATTCAGCAAACATCTGACCTAGTGCAGATAAAACCAACAACCCACAATAAAATATATTGGTATGAAGAGAAAAAAAGTATAAATTTTTCTAATTATAAAAGTAATAAATCTTATTGCCCTAAAATGCTTGAAATGGCAAATTTATGAGGAGAATAATACAAAATAACAAAAATCCCTCTAATCCCAGCACACAGAGATAATCCTCTTTACAGTTTGTTGTATTTCCCTCCTATGCATATTGTTCTAAATAGTTCCAATCGACAACTTATGCATGTTTGTCTTTTCCACTATTGATAATTTAAATTTTTAATAAATATTCTGTTGTATAATGATCATAATTTACTCATTCCATGATGCTAAACAAACATATTTCTTGCAATCATTTAACATATATATAGTTGATTCATTAATATTGAACTCACAGCCAAAAGCACTATAACGCATGCCTGATATCCGTGTTACATGAATGAAGCTTATTTAACACACATAAGTTTGTCATTTTCCTCATAAGGTACATCACAGGGGCTTCTTCTGCCTGGAAACACTAGACAGCACTTAGTGCCTCAGCACTATACTAAATAAAACTATACTCGATAACCTTGCAAAGGATTTGCCGACTATTCAAGTAAAGCCTTAGTCATTTTTGTGGTGGTTGAAAAGGGCCTGTTATTTCTAATTGATATACATAGTGTTAAATTTATTCTTGGAAACTATAATATTCTGTGTTTTTTTAACTTTCATTTGTGTTTATCAAGGTTGCCTCAAATTTATTTCTATTAAACTTGTGAATTTGGCAATGGAACTTTAAATGACTATATAAATAAGTGAAACTTGAACAGAAAATGCATATGATAATATCTCTGCTATAAACAAAACAAATAAAAAGTATTTTTAAAAAACTAAAGAATGTTAGGATAATACCAAAAATGAGGAGGAAGTTTATATATGCCGGAGTTCAAACTAGCCAGTAAAGGTGACAACATTTGGCCTATTTAGGGCAGTTTATTTCACGATAAATTATATATTTTATATCATGCATGATGACTAAAAAAATTAGAGCTCTAATTACTCAGATCAACTTTTTCAAATATAAGTATTTGCTTTATTATTAATCAAGGCAAATGTTCTCACCCCTTAGTATGTATTGAGTCTCCCACTCACCCTAGGGAACATGGCAGTACATCAGTTTGCTTTGTATTTGCTGAAAATGGCAATTAACAAGTCAAGAGAACTTTTATTTTAAACGAAATTGTTAACACACTGCTAATAGGTAAAATAATATATTCTGGGAAGCAATTTGTGGGCAAGTGGTTATGATACAAGCATTTTTAAACAGACCTCAAGGAAGGGGCACCATATTGGAATGCTGAAAAGTATGTAAATGTGGGTAATGCTGCATGGAAGTAAATCTCATCTATCATTCCTCAGAAAATGCATGTGGTAAGATGGCACTTCCCTACTGCCTTGAAGTGTGACGTGTTCATGTGACTTGCACGGGCCAGTGAAACCTAAGGGTGTATGTCACTTCCAGATGTCAATTTGAAGAACCATTGCAGAATTTGCCATGACTTTTTCTTTCCAATGTGATTGTGGGTGCACATTTTGAGATAGAGACCTCATCTACTGGGTTCTTGAGTGACTAGAATGAACAGTCCTACTTCTACTTTGCTTTGGAAATGTGGCATGAAATCTCAGTGGTTTCAAACATAGGAAATAAACTTTTACTGTTTGAAACCACTGAGATTTTGGGCTTGTTACTGTAGCCTAACCCTAATTTATCCTAACTAATACCACCCCTGTGAAAAAAAAAAAAACTCCAGAAAAAAAAAAACACATAAAATGTTTCTTATTCTCTGAGTAACTTCAGCTGCAAAGGACCAGCTAGAATTGTGGTCGGTGGGGGTGGGTCTTGTGACCTGATTATTTTTCCAAAGCCTATGTAACTGCTAATATTTGAAATTGCCTTTAACACACACAACCACTGGATTTTCCTTATTCTATGAGGTAAGATCCTCCTCTTAATTAATTTTATTTTTTCTTTTTTCCACACTCATTCACTGCACAAACATATATTTGTTACTAATATGAGTAGGTGATCTGAAGAATTCAAAGATGAAATGAAACTTATACTTGAGGTTTTTATCACCTAAGAATGGGGATAAAATATTTCCATACATTAGTGTACAAAATAGAAAGTGAAGTCACCCCGTAACCCCGTGCTTTGGAATTGATTGTTTAATCTGCTATATAGCTTTTCGGATTGTAATACACATATAAACATCTTTTTCTTTTACATAAATGGAATATATAGAAATGAAAGAAACATTTTTCTTTTATAAAAATGGAAATGTATGTGGTTTTCTGGAACCTGATATTTTCTCCCTCTTTTAGAGTATCTTTCCATATGAATACACATAAATTGACCTTATTATTTTTTAATGGCTGTCTTGTATTACATTTAGAAATATCTGTTTATATATCCAAGCTTTCTATTGTACATCTTTTTAAAAGTGTCATTACAAAGTGGAGTCTTCCTATTTACAAAATACTTTTTACTACAAAAGAACATATATTTATTCAAACTAAACAAAATATTAAAATAAAGGAGAAGAACTCATTTAGGTAGGTCCTAATTCAAAGTTGCCTAAGGGAAAAAATTGTTTGTTTGTTACTTTTTTAACTGAAATGTACAAGGATCTGTTCTGGACATATTAGCTCTGCTTCTCCCTCATTGTTTTGTTTCCTCTTCCGTAACATTGATAGGCTGCAGCAGTTCAAGCATACATCCTCCAGACTCACACTCAGAAGAAAAGAGTTTTTTACAGTCCCAAGGGTTCACATACAAGTCTTGAAACTCACTCAGGTTTGACCAGTTTTCAACTCATAACACCCTTGATGGGTCAATGTGGCTAGTGGAATTGGGTAGGCTCTTTGATCAAGCTTGGGTTTCATCTTCCACCTCTGGAGTTAAAGTAATGAAACACCTTCTTCAAAGCATGCTATGTGAGTGAGTATATTTTTTTTATAAAGACAAGGAAGGATAAATGTGCATGGACAAAAAATAATTGACATCCTCTACAGCCCCACTCTATCTCCCTGAACTCCTATCGGCCCTCCCCACAGGCTGCCACTCCTAACACTCTCTTGTGTTCTCTCAGAAATTGTCTATGCATTTGTAAGACACACACACAAGTGGAATCACACTACAGATTGCTTTTTGTTATTTCATTTTTCATCAATATTCTATCCTAGGCTTTTTGTTTCAGCCCACAAAAATCTATTTCATGCTTTTCAATGGCTATATAATATTTCATTATAAGTACATACTATAAATCACTCAGCTAATCACCCTATTTGTGGACATTGGGGGTTGGGGGTGTTATAATGACAAATAATCTTTCATTGAACATATTAGTATTAGTCTATTCTTTCGTTGCTATAAAGAAATACCTGAGACTGGGTAATTTATAAAGAAAAGAGGTGTAATTGGCTCATGGTTCTGCAGGCTGTACAGGAAGCATGGCAGCATCTCCTTCTGGAGAGGCCTCAGGGAGCTTTGAATCATGATGCAAGGTGCAGCAGGAGCTTTCACATCTCATGGCAAAAGCAGGAGCAAGAGAGAGTGAAAGCGAGAGGTGCTGCACATTTTAAATGACCAGATCGCAGGAGAAGTTACCTCACTATGACAGGGCCATGGGGGATGATGCTAAACCATGCCTTTGAAATCCACCCCCATGATCCAATCACCTCACACCAGGCCCCACCTCCAATACTGGGGATTACATTTCAATATGACATCTGGGTGGGAACACACATCTAAACTATATCAATCCTTACACATAAATCTGTATGCATTTGTTCAAGTTTATCTCCAGATTCAAATCTTACACTTAAAATTATTGGGTCAAGAGGATATTCACATTTAAAATTTTAACATACATGTTTAAAAATAGAAATAAAATTAGAGGATAAACCTCTCTGCACTCCTGTCCACAGTATATGGGAATGCCTGGGCCTCACTGAACCTTTGCAGTTTTGCTCAAGTGATGACTGAAAACAGTATTTCATTTTTATTTTATTCTGAATGTCACACATTTTTTATTGGCCAGATGAATGCCATTATCTGTGAATTGCCTATTTCCATGTTCATTTTTCTTCCAGATACAAAATTTCTCTTATTATTAGTATGTTAAAAAAAAATAGCACCTAATCTACTGCATTAACCCATTAAAAAAACTTTTTACTTTTTGTGCCATTTTTATTATATTAAAAATTTTTAAAGCTTTATGTATTTATGCTTATCAATCTCTTTTCTTATAGTTTCTGGATTTGGTATGCTACTTATAAATCACTTTAAAATTTACATTAAACTCACTTATATTCTCTATTCCTTTAATGACCACATTTTTGTTTATGTCATTGATTCATCTGGAATTATTGTTGGTTTTGGGATGTGGTCATCATTAATCATTTGTTTCTCTCATCTTTCAGGTACACGGTAGATGGCACGTACACACCCAGTGGTAGATTGGGGCCAGGTATGTAGTTCTGGGCAACTGCTTACATTTGTGAGTGGAAATAGCACAAGTCACTAAGGGTAGACATTTCATTGCCAATACAAGAGCTTGTTTTTCCCTCTCATACAGCATTAGGCCATGTTTGAGATGGTAGCTATTCCACCAGCCATCAACCTGTGTCTTTGAGTTATAGTGTCCACAGAGGTCTCTTGATAACAAGAAGTGAAAAATAAACTTTTGTGGTACTAAGCCACTAATATTTGATTGCTTTTTAACGGCAGCATAGCCAGCCATATCCCATCTTTTCTTTTGGGGACAGTTTTATAGCAGATGCTGTCAGTGCCTCTCATATTACCTCCCTATTAGCAACTATTTGACTTTGGCCGAACTTCCGACTCCTAGCACCGGCAATACTTTGTCAATGGGGTCCTCTCACTGCTGAAACTCACTCTGCCACCTGTTCAACAGATTGGAAGCTTCTGGAATTAATGTCTCTAGGAGTAACTCTCAAGCAATATCTGAGGAGTGTTAGTGTATAAACACTTAGTTCCTTGCCTCTTGGGTAGGATAACTCTAAGGCAGAATAGCTTGTCTGGGCTTCAAGAGCTTCTCCTGCGGGATTATGCTTCGATTGAGTCCTGGAACTGAAAGCTGTCTTGATAACATGCTCTTCCAAAGTAACCTTTCTTTCATTCTTTCACTTAATCATTCTCCTACCTTTACTCTCAATTAATTACTCAAACTTAAAAGCTTGTCTCAGTGTCTGCATCTCAAGTAACCCAAGCTAAGTCAAATTTAAATAGCAACAGTTTGGGGACAGAGAATGTCAGGTAGAGAAAGCAGCATGAAAATAGATGTACAGGTAGAAGAACAAAGCATTTGAAGAAAAGCAATTTATTTCATGTATTTGGATGAAACTATATACAAAGGCAGATAATATGGGATATAGTTGGGAAAATAGATTGGCAAGATCATGAAGGATCTTGAATGATAAACTAAAGTGTTTGGGCATTTAATTATGTGGATTCTTAGCCTACTGTGACATTGCACTTTCCTTTCATTTTCTCATATATTGTCTCATATTCTTTTCATCTCCCTTATTATGGATCAAAAAGAAAAGGTCATGTTCCTTCTAAATACAGAAAAGTAAAGAGAAGTAGTAGGCAATTTTCTCAATCATTTAATCACATGATAGTATCTATACAAGAATTGGACTAGGCAGCTGTGTATTTCTAACCACTATCCTGTATCCTCTTGCTTTTCAGCTGAAAAAGTGTAAAAGGCATTGTTTCTTAACAGAACCATTAACAAAATTTCATCCCCAAAAAAAAAATCTGATTTAAGAAATTCAGAAACTCAGGGTTATTATCTACTCATTAGGTTAAGCAAGCACAAACTCAAGAAGAAAAAAAGCCAACTAAGAATTCCTTAGTTCGGCATATCAAAAAGCTGAAATCTCTCTCTGGAGATCACAAGTCTTAAAAAGGCAGCATATGGTAATCATAAAAGCATTTTTTTTTTTTTGAGACAGAGTCTTGCTCTGTCACCAGGCACGAGGCTGGAGTGCAGTGGGGCAATCTCGGTTCACTGCAACCTCCGCCTCCAGGGTTCAAGCAATTCTCCTGCCTCAGCCTCCTGAGTAGCTGGGACTACAGGCGCACCACCACACCAAGGTAATTTTTGTATTTTTTAGTAGAGACGGGGTTTCACCATGTTGTCCAGGATGGTCTTGATCTCTTGACCTCGTCATCTGCCCGTCTCGGCTTCCCAAAGTGCTGGGATTGCAGGCGTGAGCCACTGCGCCCAGACTCACAAAAGCATTTGATACAATTCAAAGGGCATAGGATTCTAGTTTCTTTATGATCTTAACAAAGTCACTTCGACTCTTTGGGATTCAGTTTTTACATCTCTAAAATAATGGGATAAGACTAGAAGAACACCTAAAAAATTTTACCCTAAAAAATTCTAGGCTTCCAAATAATTGTATTTGGTCTATGCTTTATTGGTAAGCAGAACAAACATCCACCTTTAGCTGGTTCTGCAATTCCAAATTTTTGTGGTGGCTGTGTATTTTCTGCTCTACATTCCTAAATTACCTTCCTCCTCTATATTTGCCTTCCCTTCCTGTACATTCCTAGAAAGATGTTATGCAAATACTTTCCCTAACCACTGTATTTTAAGATTATGATGTCCCTGACCTTGGGAGAGTAGAAGCTAGTTTTTTGGTTGCTAATGATTGAGTCTTAGGGCTTAATAAGCCCTCCAAAAACAAGAGGATAACAGCTTTAAGAAGAAAGCAAACACCTCTAAAGACACTCTAAAGAGTTGGAGTGGGGTGGTACTGCATGAGTCAGAGAATTACCTGATGAAGCTCCAGGAGTGTAGAAATTACCAGGAATGCTGAGGGCCTTTTAGTCCAAGAAGAGCTGTGTAACAAGAGCTATCAAACTATTTGAGTGCCCAGCAGTTCCAAGGCAAGGGGAAGAGAGTTTCTTGGGCAACAATTGCCAGTATCCAGTGATCACACCGTTGGTTCTTCCTATCAACAGAGATGAAAACTATTCTCTCAACCTTGAGCACTTAGGTGTTGACCATCTCATAGGAAAAGCACTTGACTACACTTTGCCATAACACTTTGCTTAGTGTATATCTGATTACAACTTTGATAACTCTATTCTCCCAACACCCCAATATGTCCATATTCCAAAGGAGATGTGGAGGAGGAAACATGGTGTCAGCCATTAGAGCTTAATGTGAATTAAAACCTGGAAGAATTCAAGTCAATGAAGATGGAATTGACTTCCAAAAATATAAAAAGACAGTCAATCATCCCATGCTTGTTCACATTTGCTATTTATATTTAACCTTTTTTATGGTTGTCGTTAAATATATTTGAAATTCCCCCCTAAGAAGGATGTCTCAATTTTAAGCTGAATGGTTAGATTTTAACAAAAGGTATGTTTATATAGTTTAAGAACAACTAGTATGTGCATGACCAGAAAATCACCTATATAATTCAAAGATAATGTAGTAATTCTTGATGTGATGTTGGTTGAATTTAACATTTTTGAATACTTTTATTTTATTTATTTATTTTTTTGAGATGGAGTTTCGCTCTTGTTACGCAGGCTGGAGTGCAATGGCACGATCTCAGCTCACCGCAACCTCCGCCTCCTGGGTTCAGGCAATTCTCCTGCCTCAGCCTCCCGAGTAGCTGGGATTACAGGCACGTGCCACCATGCCCAGCTAATTTTTTGTATCTTTAGTAGAGACGGGGTTTCACCATGTTGACCAGGATGGTCTGAATCTCTTGACCTTGTGATCCACCCGCCTCAGCCTCCCAAAGTGCTGGGATTACAGGCGTGAGCCACCGCGCCCGGCCTGAAAACTTTTATTGGTGAGAAAAATCAAGTAAGAAATATTTTTAATGAAACAGAATACAGTGCTATTCAAAGAATTGAATGTTTATTTACTTACAGTTAATTCAAAGCCTATTTAATGTCTCCCATGAGAAAAGCATTTCAAGAATGTAGAGGTCTGGGTTGTGAAATTGATACCTTTCTATCATGAATTAATCAGCATCCTCAGACTTGAACAGGTGTTGGATGAGAAAGTTAGGCTTTCCTGACCTAAGGCAGCAGGAAAACCAACAAACTAAAATTCCTTGATCTATTCCCAGGCTGCAAATTGAAAATTGAAACACTATTTCAAATTATAGTTTGTAGTGATTTATCATTAGCCAATATTACTCTGAATTAGAGAAACGAGGCTTGAGAAACTGAGAGAATAAAATCCACTTTTGCAGTTTATATGAGATTACAGCTGTGGAAGTAATTTTTCTACTACCTCTAAAGCCAAGAAAAAAAAAAAGGTTTTTTTTGCAAAATTTACAAAAACAATAACTTTAAATCAGCCCTCCTGATCTACCACAGGCTCTGGGTAATTATCCCCAATAGGTCCCTTTAGGGAGTCAGTTTCTATTTTTTTCTCCAAAAGTAGTTTCTTTCTGATATTTTTATGCAGTCTTCCTGTTTGCTAAAATAATAGAAGTCTCCTATTACAAAAACATCAACAACTGTTGAGGATTTTGTTTCTCCAAGGTTCAGCTCTCAAGCCTCTGACTTAGTGGCCAATATGGCAATCTCAATTGTGAATTTCATGCAAATCTGTTTTTTTTTTTTTTTTTTTTTTAACCAGATTAATGAAACAAATTAAGACTGGCTCACTGCTCTATGTAGTTGTCAAACGCCTATGCTGCATACCTTAAGTCTCTTCGTTAATTTCTGGAAGGTTCTTTTATTTATTTATTTTTGTTCTGGTCTTAAAGAACCCAGTGTAAGGAAAGAAGAAAAATCAGCTAAGGAAAACTGCTTCCTGTCAAGATGGAGAAACAGGAACAATTTACTCTTCCACCTGAAACAACAAAAAAATTAGACAAAATATATGAACAGTAGTTTTTAAGGCACTGAGTCACCAGGCAATGCAGGATACTGAGCCCTCAGATGTGTGAAACAAGTGAAGTAGACCTTATGATTCCTCTACCTTACTACCTTAAGGGAGTTTCCAGGCCACAGAACAGAGAGGGGAACCCAGGTGGAGTGTAGACAACTCCATGAGCTAAAGAAATGAAATGGAGGGTCAGAGGAGACCAAAGCAGCTTGAGTTCACAGAACAGAGTACCAGAAAGGAAAGAGCTGTGAAGAGAAAGAACTTCAGATATCTGCAAAATGCCCCACATTCTGAGTACAGGTAAATGCATTCATGTGAAGATACTACCTAAGACCACAGAAAAAAAACCAAAATGGTACCTAGTGAGCACTCACTGGGAGAATAGTGCCTGCATCAACCAGACAGACTGGAAAACCTCAAGATTTACAGGGCATTGAGTATAGTATTCAGAAGGGTCTTGTTTCAGTAGTGGTAAATAATAAGCCCATGACTAAAACTACTCTGGTCTACCTAGCAATTCCTAAAAACAAGGGCAGAAGGGATCAAACTGTTTTCAAGTAACTTAACTGTGTCCCAGAACAAAGCTCAAGAATATTTATAGGAACACAAAAATATATAGCATCCCACAAGGTATAATTTACTGTGTCTGGCATCCAATCAAAAATTTCCAGCTACACAAAAGAAACAGGAAAAAATGATACATAATGAGGAGATAAATCAATCAATTGTATCTGATTAAGAACTAACCACAGATGTTAGAGTTAGCAGAGAAGGATATTAAAATTGTTATTATAATTATATTCCATATGTTCCAAAAGTTAAGCAAAAACATGAAAAGTATAAAAAGATCCAAATCAAACTTTTAATGATTAAAACTAAAATGTGTAAGATGAATATACGTCTAGAATTAACAGATTAAACATGGAGAAAGAAAAGATTAGTGAACTTGAAGGTACGGCAATAGAAGCAATCCAAAATGAAACATAGAGAGAAGACATAACTTTTAAAAACTGGACAGAGTATTAGGTGTGGGACAACTCAAACAACCTAATACATGAGTAACTGAATTCATAATGGAGGGGAAATATTTGAATATATTATGGATGAAAATTTTCCAAACCTGACAAAAACAACATACCCATATATATATAAGAAGTTTAGCAAACCCTATGCAAAAGAAACATAAATAAAACAATCCTAAGGCACAGAATAATAAAATTTATCAAAATGGGTGATAAATAGGAAATCTTAAGAGCAGTAGGAGAAAAAGATATGTATACAGAAACAAAGATAAGGATAACAGTTAATTTCTATTGCAAACAATGCAAAAGAAAAAATCAGTAAGGCAATATCTTTAAAGTCTTGGGAGGAAAAAACTATTCTAGAACTCTATACCCATTGGGGAAAAAAAGTATTTCAAAAATGAAAGCAAGATAAAGACTTTTTTTTTTTTTTTTTTTTTTTGAGACGGAGTCTCGCTCTTGTTACCCAGGCTGGAGTGCAATGGCGCGATCTCGGCTCACCGCAACCTCCGCCTCCTGGGTTCAGGCAATTCTCCTGCCTCAGCCTCCTGAGTAGCTGGGATTACAGGCACGCGCCACCGTGCCCAGCTAATTTTTTTGTATTAATAGAGACGGGGTTTCACAATGTTGACCAGGATGGTCTCGATCTCTCGACCTCGTGATCCACCCGCCTCGGCCTCCCAAAGTGCTGGGATTACAGGCTTGAGTCACCGCGCCCGGCCAAGACTTTTTATACATACAAAAGCAAAATAATATGTCACTCTCTTTGAGAAAATTGATACAATTAATAAATATCTAGCCAGACCGGTCAGAGAAAAAGAAGATACAAATTGTCAGTAGGAGGCATGAGAGAAGTGAAACCAGGGCAAATTTTACAAATATTAAAATGATACTAAGGGAATATTATATATGACCTTATTTGAATAAACTTAGATATAGTGTACAACTATACTGTTGTACTTAGATATACTTAGATATACTGTACAACTTAGATATAGTGGATAAATTATTTGAAAGATGCAAACTACCAAAGCTTACTCAAGAAAACAATTAGATAATATAAATAGCCCTCTACTATTAAAGAAATTAAATCAATAGTTATAAAATTTCCCACAACGAAATGCTGCGACCCAGATGGCTTCACTTGATAATTCTACTAAAGATTCAAGGAAGAAATAGTATCCATTCTACACAAATCATTGTATAAAATTGAAAATGAAAGGGCATTCTTCAACTCATTTTATGAGGCCAGAATTAGATGTCCAAAACAGATAAAGATATTACTAGAAAAGAAAACTGCAAGCCAACATCCTTCATGATCATAGTTGAAAAAGTTGTTACTGAAATTTGGGCAAATCAAATCCAACACCAGGTTAAAAGATATGTCATGACCAAGTGTGCAAAGTTGGTTCAGCAATAGAAAATCAATGAATGTACTTTACAATAATAAAGAAACAAAAGAAATTTATAAACTACATGATATCTAAATAGATGTAGAAGAAAGCATTTGACAAATATTAACATATTTGCTTTAAAAAAAGAAATTTTATTGCTTTAAAAAAGGAATTTTCTCAACTTGATAAAGGGATTCTACAAAAATATAGCCAAAAAAAGCTTAAATACAGTGCTAGCTAAGATCAGGAACAAAGCAGGATATCCACTCTCACCACTTCTCTTTCACATTATATTGGAATTTCTAGTCAATACGATAAAGCAAGAAAAAGAAATAAAAGGTATTCCAGATTGAATATGAAAAAATAAAACTCTCTACTCACAAATGACACAATTATTCATGTAGAAAATCCACTGGAATCTACATTTTTGAAATAAGCTACTAGAACTATTAAATGAGTTGAAGCAATGTTGCAGGATAAAAGATCAATATATAAAAATCTATTTTATTTTATACATTAGCAATGAACCATCAGAAGTTAATCTTTTAGAAAACAATGCCATTAAAAATGGCCTCAAAAATATGACATAATTAGAAATAAACGTGACAAAATATGTAAAAGACCTGTGCACTGAAAACTATAAAACATTGCTGAAAGTAATTAAAGATCACCTAAATAATTGGTGAGATATACAGGTTGTGTATTCCTCATCCAAAATGCTTGGAAGCAGAAGTGTTTTGGATTGTAAATTTTTTAAGATTTGAAATATTTGCATATGTGTAATTAGATTTCTTGGGAATGGGACCGAAATCTAAACACAAAAGGCATTTGTTTTATATACATCTTATGTACATAACCTATAGGTAATTTTACACAATATATTTTATAATTTTGTGCAGAAAACAAAGTTTCTGTACATTGAACCATAAGAAAGCAAAGGTATCAGATGTGTAATTTTTCACTTGTGGCATTATGTCATCACCCAAAAAGTTTCAGATTTTAGAACATTTCAAATTTCAGATTTTCAGATTAGTGATGCTCAACCTATGTTGTGTTCATTAGTCAAAAGACTCAATAATGCTAAGAAAGCCACTCTTCCCAAACCAATCCATACATTTAAACCAATTAAAAATCTAGCAGGCTTTTTTGTAGAAATTAACTGATTCTAAAATTGATATAAAAATTCAAAGGACCCAGAATAGACAAAACAAATCTGAAAAAAAAAAAAAAGATGAACAAATTTAGAGAACTAACACTTATTATGAAGCTACAATAATCAAGACAGTTTGGTACTGGTGTAAAGATAGACAAATAGACGAATGGAACAGAAGAGAGTCCAGAAATAGACCCACACATATACAGACAAATGATTTTGACAAAGTTTCAAAGGCAATTCAGTAGAGAAAGATTAGTCTTTTCAACAAATGGTGCTGAAATAATTGGAGATATATATATATATATATATATATGCAAGAAAAAAAATAAACTTTGATCTATATCTTGCACCATAAAATTAACTCAACATGAATCATAGACCTAAATGTAAAACTTAAACCTATAAAACTTCTAGGAAAAAACTTTCACAACTTTGATTAGGTAAAGATTTCTTAGATGTGATACCAAAATCACAATCTGTAAAAGAAAATATAGATAAATTGGATATTATCATAATTTCCAAACTTCTACTTTTTGAAATACACTGCTAGCAAAATGAAAAGACAAATCAGATACTTGGGAGAAAATATTTGCAAACCACATATCTGATTTAAGACTTACATCATATATAGATATAGATATAGATATGTATATGCATATTTAAAATTCTTAAAACTCAGAAATAAGAAAACAAACAATGAACAAAAGATTTGAACAGACACTTCATCAAAGAAAACATATATATAGCAAATAAAGGTGAAAAGATTTTCAACACCATTAAGTTAAAATCACAATGAGATAGCATTATAGACCTATTAGAATGGATAATTTTTTAAAAAAATACACCATATCTGGTTTTAGCAAAAATTTGGAGCAACTGAAACTCTCATACACTGATGATAGAAATGCAAAATGATTCAACTATTTTGGAAAACCATTTTAAAATTTCTTAAAAAGCAAAACATACATATATATAATCCATGCAACCTACTTCCAGTATTTCCCCAAGAAAATAAAAGTATCTATTAATGTAAAGATGTGTATATAAATGTTCACGGTAAATTTATCTGTAATATCCTGTGTTACTCAGGGTTCTCTAGAGGGACAGAACTAATAGGATATATATAAAGCGGAGTTTATTAAGTATTAACTCACACAATCACAAGGTCCCACAATAGGCTGTCTGCAAGCTGAGGAGCAAGGAGAGCCAGTCCGAGTTCTAAAACTGCAGAACTTGGTCTGATGTTTGAGGGCAGGAAGCATCCCGCATGGGAGAAAGCCTAGGAGGCTGGGCCAGTGTAGCCTTTTCACATTTTTCTGCCTGCTTTATACTCGCTGGCAGCTGATTAGATGGTACCCACCCAGATTAACAGCCTTTCCCAGCCCACTGACTCAAATGTTAATCTCCTTTGGCAACACCCTCACAGACACACCCAGGATCGATACTTTGTATCCTTCAATCCAATCAAGTTGACACTCAATATTAACCATCACAAGTCCACCCCTTGTCAACTTGAACCCACACACATCTCCTGAGATCATACATAATCTTCAAATAAAGACAATAATAAGATCATAATTATGCTTAAGATAATACAACTATTCTTCGTACAACTATCCTTCATAAAACCAGAAATGCACCAATCCCCAACCCAAATACTATTACCTGAAGTTAACAACAGTTAAATGCTGATAGGAAGTGAATAAATCTTATGTCACATAATAAAGGAAAAAGAAAATGAAAGTATTTTCTTAGTACAAGTGTGTACATGCATAAACATGATTTTAACAAAAGAAAGAGGAAATACTCATGACAATTACAGTCCTCATTCCTACAACTGGTCACATTGTCATAGCTGGTATTGATGACTACCTTCTTCTACTACTCATTCTGTATTGTCTTTGGCTTAAGCAAGCATCTCTACAGGTCATGGTTTTCTTCCTGGTGGAGTAACCCAAACCTTCACTCCTGAAGGGTCTGGGCCATTTGTAGTCCTGCCTGGACTGGGCTGTTGCAGTTTCCTATTGACTTTAATCACAGGGCATGGTAATACTAACAGATGCCCTAATGGGTCTCCTGAATTCCATGCAAACTCTTCCTTGCCTCTGTTGTGGAATAGTACAATGATTTCATCTCGATAGTCCAGGTCAATTACCCCAGCCAACACGATTAACTCCCTCATTAGCCTGTTGACTTAAAGGCAGGAGGAACCCAAAGTGTCCAGGTGGCAATATTAACTTCCAGTTTAATGGAATCATTGTTGTGTCTCCTGGTGGCAGCATTTCTCTCTCTGGAACTAAGACCTCTAGGCCAGGAGAACATAATGTTGCAGGAAAAGGAAGCAAAAATTTTGTTAGTGGATCACAAGGGGTGATGGTCAGTGATGGTGGATGGTGATGATCAAGTGGTGCTACTTCCACTTCCACCCCTTGATTCCAGGACCTGTAAATCCTGGCTATGGGAGAAACAGTACCATACACTGGATGTTGATTCAGAGTATACACAGCCTTCTGGAGAACTTTGCCCCAGCCCTGCAGAGTATCGCCACCTAGTTTGCATTATAATTGTGACTTCAAAAAGCTATTCTACCATTCTCTCAATCCAGCTGCTTTAGGATAATGGGGAACATGGGAGGACCAGCAAATTCCATGAGCATGAGCCCACTGCCACACTTATTTAGCTGTAAAGTGAGCGCCTTGGTCAGAGGCAATGCTGTGTGGAATACTATGATGTTGAATAAGGTATTATATGAGTCCACAGATGGTAGTCTTGGCAGAAGCATTGCGTACAGGATAGGCAACCCCATATCTGGAGTAAGTATCTATTCCAGTGAGGACAAACTTCTGCACTTTTCATGATGGAAAAGGTGCAATATAATCAACCTGCCACCAGGTAGCTGGCTGGTCACCTCAAGGAATGGTGCCATATCAAGGGCTCAGAGTTGGTCTCTGGTGCTGGCAAATTGGGCACTCAGCAGTGGCCATAGTGGAGCCCATGTGTAACCTCCATCTCTGCCACTATGGCCACTTTGTTCATGGGCCCATTGGGCAATGACAGGGGTGACTGGGAAAGAGGCTGTGTCCACAGAATGGGTAACCCTAGCCACTTGAAAATCCTCCTCCGCTGTGGTCACATGTTGGTGATCACTCGCATAGGATACAAGTATCTTCACAGTTTTTGACCACTCAAAGAGGTCCATCCACATACCTCTTCCTCAAATTTCTTTGTCACCAATTTTCCAATCATGCTTCTTCCACATCCCTGACCAACCAGCCAAACCACTGGCTACAGCCCATGCATCAGTATATAATTGCATATCTGGCCATTTCTCACTGCTCACTGAGATTTCTCTTCACCACTGTCCTTCAGCAATGTCCTAGAAAGAGGCTATAGTGCTGCGGCTCTCCACTTTTGGGTGGTGCCTGCATATCATGCAGAACCATCAGTGAACCAGGCCCCAGTCTTCTCTTTCTCTATCAACTGATAGTAGGGAACTCCCCACGAGATCATTGGTGCAGGCTCAGGGAGAGAAGGCAGGGTAAGAAGTGGAGACTATGGGCATTTGAGCCACTTCCTTAAATGCATATAGGCATGTAACTTATTTGTACCTTCAGGACCTACTCAAGTCCAATCATGTATATACCACTTCCATTTGATGACAGAATGCTGCTGTGCCCGATCCACTTTATGGATAGATGGGTCAGAAAGCACCCAGTTTGTGATAGAGAGTTCAGGTCGCATGGTGGCTTTCTTTCCCATAGTCAAACATTCAGTTTCCACTAAAGGCCAGTAACAGGCCAAGAGCTGTCTCAAAAGGAGACTAGTTACCTGCAGAAGATGGCAGGGCCTTGCTCCAAAATCCTAGAGGCCTCCACTGTGATTTACCTATGGGGGCCTGCCAAAGGCTCCAAACAGCATCCCTATCTGCCACTGACACCTCAGGCACCATTGGATCTACTGGGTCATATGGCCCAAGTAGTAGAACAGCTTGCACAGCAGCCTGGACCTGTTGCAGAGCATTCTCCTGTTCTAGACCCCACTCAAAACTGGCAGCCTTTCAGGTCACTGGATAAATAGGATGGAGTAACACACCCAAATGAGGAATGTGTTGCCTCCAAAATTCAAATAGGCCCACTAGCCATTATGCCTCATTTTTGGTTGTAGGAGGGGCCAAATACAGCAACTTATCCTTTACCTTAGAATAAATATCTTGACAGGCCCCGCACCACTGGACCCCTAGAAATTTTACTGAGGTAGAAGGTCCCTGAATTTTAGTTGGATTTATTTCTTATCCATTGGCATGCAAACGTCTCACAAATAAGTTCAGTGTTTGCTACTTCTTGCTCACTGGATACAATCATCATAATGTCATCAATGTAATGAACCAGTGTGATATCTTGTGGAAGCAAAAAGTGATCAAGGTCTCCCCAAATATGATTATGACACAAAGCCAGAGAGTTGATATACCCCTGAGGTAGGAGAGTAAAGGTATATTGCTGGCTTTGCCAGGTGAAGGCAAATTGCTTCTGGTGGGCCTCATGGATAGGAATGGAGACAAAGTCATTTGCTAAATCAATGGCTGCATACCAGGTACCAGAAAATGTGTTAATTTGCTCAAGCAATAAAATCACATCTCTTACAGCAGCTGCAATTCAAATCACCACTTGGTTAAGCTTACAATAATCCACTGTCATTCTCCAAGATCCATCTGTCTTCTGCACTGGCCAGAGAGGAGAGTTGAATGGGGATGTGGTGGGAATCACCACCCCTGCATCTTTCAAGTCCTTGATGGTGGCACTAATCTCTGTAATTCCTCCAGGGATGTGATCTTGTTTTTGATTTACTATTTTTCTAGGTAGAGACAGCTCTAATGGTTTCCATTTGGCCTTTCCCACCATAATAGCCTTCACCCTACCAGTCAGGGAGCCAGTGTGGGAGTTCTGCCATCTGCTAAGTATGTCTATGCCAATTATGCATTCTGGCACTGGGGAAATGACCACAGGATGAATCCAGGGACACGCTGTAAGTCAGACGTGAGCTAAAATCCCATTAATTGCCCGACCTCCATAAGCTCCTAGTTTAACTGGAGGACCACAATAACATTTTGGGTCCCCTGAAATTGTCAGCTCAGGGCCAATGTCTAGTAGCTCCTGAAATGTCTGATCATTTCCCTTTCCCCAGTGCACAGTTACCCTAGTAAAAGGCTGGAGGTCTTCTAGGGGAAGGATGGGAGAAAAATTAACAGCATAAATTGTCAGTAGTGTGGTGAGGTCCTTTCTCAAGGGAACCTGGTCTCACCTTTATTCAAGGGGTTCTGGGTCTATAAACTGGACACAGTTAGGGGAACATCACACACTGGGGCCTGTCATGGGGTAAGGGGAGGGAAAGCATTAGGAAAAATACCTAATGCATGCGTGCGAGGCTTGAAGCCTGGATGACAGGTTGATGGGTGCAGCAAACCACCATGGCACATGTAAACCTACGTAACAAACCTGCATGTTCTGCACATGTATCCCAGAACTTAAAGTAAAATTTAAAAAAATAAAAATAAAAACTTTACAAGATCCTGGGGGAGGAAAAATACCAGATCAGTGGTTGACTGGGGTTGAGATGGGGCCATGAGTAGAGACAGAAGAAAAGAATACAAAGGAGCATGAGGAAAGCTCTGGGGATAATAAAAATTTCCATTATCTTGATTATGTTGACATTTTGTTGGTGTAAACATAGGTCAAAACTTACCAAATTGTACATTTCAAATATGCACTATTGGCATTATTGCAATTATTCCTCAAGAATGCTGATTAAAAAGTTTAAATATGAAATAAGTAGAATTGATTCTTCCTTTTATAGAAGAAAAATGATTGGTGTCTTTGATGACCCGACAAATAATCCTCAGGCAGAAATTTTGAGAAGAAACAAGATTCATTTAGAAGTACAACTAATTCCTCTTTACCAAAAGCTGGAATAGGTAAAGTTGTATCTAGGTGTTTGAAGCCTGAATGTTTATTTGAGGGTTCCTTTTTAAGAAAAAATATACAAACTTACAAATATGATATTAAGTACAAAAGTGATTATTAATATAGTACAAGAAACCAGAAAATCTTTCAAATGTTAAAAGACCAACAAAAACCACAAATAACACAAAATTCATTAAAAAATTACATTTTATCACCTAACCACTTAATACACTGTTTTACAGCTTTATTGAAGTATAATTTAAAAATGCATCTTATAAAATAGTTGTGTTTAATATATACAATTTGATGAGTTTGAAAATACACATACAGTCATGATACCATCACCACAAGCAAGGTAATGAACATATCCACTATCTCCAAAAGTTTCCTTGTGTCTCTTTGCTTTTCTGCATGTGATAACAACACTTAATGTAAGATCTATCCTCTTCGCAAATTTTTAAGTGCACAATACCACATTATTAACTGTAGGCACTGTTGTACAGCAAATCTCTAAAACTTGTTTATCTTGCATAGCTATTACTTTCTTTATACCAGTAAAGAACTCAAAAGCAGAAAATAGAATGGAGTCTTCCAGAGCACAAAGAGTTGTTAATCTACTTTTTAACACTTATTTTATGCAAACTCTTTGATAACCTTTTCATAATATGATTTTTATAACATTCCCTATAAGAAAATATAGACAATTTTTATAATATTGTCTATAATAAAATAGACAAAAGATAATTCAGTCTTTCTTATACACACACGCACAACATACACACACACAGCATCAATAATTGTATATGCAGTATTGTTATATTCTTGACAGGAGCTAACTTTCTATTTCGTTTCATATTGATGAGAACTGAATCATCAGCTGGCAGCTTTATATTTCTGATAATTGGAAGAATTTCCACAGACTAGCATCTGTCTCTACATTTCACCAGAGGTTTCTCCTCACTACATATATACTTCTAGTGCTAGACACCTTAGTATCCATTTGTATCCTGATAAAATCTCTGACCAAGCAGATTCTTGTCACGATGCCAGGTGAGTTGGCACAGCTGAAAGAATATGTGTTCTTAGAAGGCAATCCTACACTGAGATGCCTACCAATACCTTAACTAAATGTGGGAGTGTCCATGGCATACAAAAATATACCCCACTTTAATTCCCTTTGCAATAGAACTTTCCTTTAGCCAGATTCTAAAAATTTCTGTAGTCATTTGCCTACTATCCAAACCAAGTAAAATTATGATGGGCCAGGGAAGATTAGAGAGGGAAAGAATACAGTAGGCTTTACTAATTGCAGTTAAAATACTTAGCTTTTCTACTTTTCAAAAATATATATAGCTATATGAACACATTGCTAGGGTCTCTCTCAAAGCTTTGGAAGTGCCCCTGCAAATGAGGGATCCTAGAGTTTAATCTTCCTTAGTTTCACAGGAAAATGACCTTTGAAATGAGTCATTATTACTTCTTCCTTCTTATTTTCTCTGTACTATTTGCTTTCTTTCTTTACAGTGATTCCCCAGTTTCTTAATTTTCTCAGGATATAATGATAGGTATCTGGATTTATATGTGATACATATGACACCCTGAAAACTATAGCTATGTATTCTTATCACATTTAGAGGAAAGACTTGAGATAACAAGAAATTATCACGATAAAGGAAAATATATTTTGCTTAATCTATGTTAATATATTTTAATGTCTCACAAGGAAAATGAATGTGTACATACATTTTTCTAAATTAAGCATATATAAATAATTTGAAAACTTTACTTATTAAACTTAGACCCCAGTTTTTATTATTCCTACTGGAATTAAAACTTCAATTAACTAGATTATCAGAGAAAGGCATCATTTAATTAGTTTTTTTTTTCCTGTCTAACTTTAAATCATTAACCAAAACATTCTTTGTTTTTATTCTGTATTGTTCAGAATCTTTGTAAATTTTAAGTGGGCAATTTTTCTTACTTAGTAAGGGCAATAGCCTGAATGTAATCTTATTTGATTAATTAGGTTGCTATTGTTTCAGGAGTGTGATTGTGGAAGTCAAGTCTCATCATACCACAAATTTGGAAGATGTAAATGTTTTTAATGAAGGTACAGTCCTGGGCAGTGTCTGTATCACAACTCTTTATGTTAAAATGACACGAACCCCATAAAGTAGCTCAAACTATAAGTTGTTGTTTGAGCAAATATGTTTACAATCAAATCCAGAATCAGTTCTTACTTCAGGTAAAGCTTGATCCAGGAGTCCAAAAATTGTTGTTAAGACCCTGAATTCCCTCTGTCTTCTGCCCCAGTGGCTTCAAACTAAGGCTGTACACAGTATTCACCACACCAGAACCAAGAACCACAGAATGTGAGCTTGTAGAACTCACATTCTTTTGCAACACAGTTAAAGAAGGGAGCTTCTCATTCTAAGGTGACAAGCAAAAGTGTCCTTCTATCTCATTGTCTCTGGTTGAGCTGCCTACTTATCTTTGAATCAGGCACCATTGCAGGGGAAATGAGAGGAATATAATATAGTAGTTGGCCTAAGTCAATCTGAGCTCACCAGGTGGCGGGGTCAATTCCATTCAAACTAAATGTCTGTGATGTGGTGTGGTATGTGGGACAGGTAGTGAAGATTAAATTTTTCACAGGAAAATATGGA
Organism: Aotus nancymaae; assembly: GCF_030222135.1. NCBI lineage: Eukaryota > Metazoa > Chordata > Mammalia > Primates > Aotidae > Aotus > Aotus nancymaae. The sequence continues at coordinate 22,392,396 of NW_026988431.1, forward strand.
AGAGAGAACAGATGTCGGGCACATAATCCACAAATGTCCACCACAACATCCATGAAAAGGCTTTTGATTTAGAGTCAGGTAGTCCAGAATTCAAAACAACCCATCTTACATTGTTTTGTGCTGTTATAACAAAATACCACTGTTTGAGTAATTTCTAAAGAAAAAAAAATTATTTATCATAGTTCTATATGGTAAGTCCAAGATTGAGGGGCTGGCATCTGATTAGGGCCCTCTTGTGGCATCATCCCATGGGAGAAGGCAGAAGAGCAAGAGAGGGCAAGAGAGAAAGAGGACCAAACTTGGCCTTTTATAATGATCCCACTCCTGTGAAAACTGGTTAATCCACTCAAGAGGATGAAGTTCTCATGGCCTAATCTACATCTTTCCAGTCATACCTCTTAATACTGTTACAATGGCAATTAAATTTTAACATTAATTTGGGAGGAGACATTCAAACCACGGCACAACCCAATTCTATCATTTATTATTTATAGAACTTCCAGCAAGCTGACTTCTTTAAGTCAATTTCCTCTTTTGTAGAATGGTGGTAATAACATAACATCCCAAGGTTGTTATGAAGCCTACATAAGATAATATACATATAATAAGTAACAAAGTGTCCAACACATAGTAGGTGCTAATAATAATTGTTACTCTCTCTTCAATCCTATGAATGCCTGCTATTAAAATGGAAGTAAGGAAAACTCTCTTTCACATAATTTTTTTCAATTCAATTTCACAGTGCTAACAAGTCAGCACTCTTGTTAAAGGAAAAGCAACTTCGGGGAGTAATTGAATTTTGGCAATTGGCTTTACCCAATGTGTAGAAAATCCTCTAACCAACCTCTACTGAGAGGCACATTAGGATGGAAATATTTCTGGAATTCCAAATTCAAAATGGAATTTATTTTTTCCAGAGAAATAATGATCTGGTGATGGAGTTCCTCCAGTAAATCACAGCGTAGCTAAATGATAGTACCTTGATTGGTAGATTTGGTGTGATTATAGTGATATTCTGCCCCAAAATAATTATACCTACACCAGAATTTCTATGGGGAAAACGCATTTATAAGCAACTTAAAAATAAATTTTTAGTATACACCCCATTATAAAACAATGGGCTAGTTTAGTCTGGCTGCAGTACATATACCATCTAACACATCATTGAGAGTGTTTATGTATATATACATACATGTATGTGAGTATGTGTATATATGTGTAGACACGCACATATAAGTCTAAGAAATCTAAATGGAATTATGCAGAAAATTTTCAGGGGCAAGGTTTGTGGGTACATAGAGGACATCAAAACAACAGATTATTCAATGATATGTGCCACTTCACAAGATACTGTCAAAGTCCATTCCCTTTGCTATCTGAACAGTCCTTGGCTCTGTGCCACATGGTTGGTTCACCAAATGTTATTTCTTGTATATCTATCTTTTACATATACTTAATGGCATTGGAAATGGTTGCCTTTGGAGAAGAAAGGACAAAAGTGAAAGAGAGTTCTCATTAAGAAGCAAACTACTAAACCATACCAGTACATATTTCTTCCCTAATACAATAATTAATATGATAGTTTCTACAAAGACTTCAGGTTTCCTAGCATCCTCAGCTACAGTGAAGTTTGCTGCTTTATTTTTTTTAAATTCACACTCTCCCTCTGTGGAAGGTTGCAGGTGTGAAGCAGCTGTGTTCAAGGTAGCATCTCATATATTTGCAGTGTGACAGACTGGGCTCACATCTTTTTTCTTTTCTTTTCTTTCCTTTTCTCTCTAATTTGAGTTTATATGATTTCACTCTAGTGCTCAATAGCCTTTTTGGCCGGGGAACACTTCCTTCAATCCAACCTAAAATCCTCGTGCTATAATAGCAAATAGTTTTCTTTTAAAATGCACTATGCAGAAATTTGAGCACAGCTGGTTAATCTATTCTGTGTTAAACCCTTTCATGAACTTGAAGATCATTATTAAATTTCCTTCATCTTCCCTTCTCCTGGTCATAGAATAATCCCCCCTCAATTGCTATAACATTTCTTAGTTACAAACTATTTTATCATCTGTTTTTTTTTTTCTGTTTATCCCATCCCAAGTTCTCCTATCCTTCCTGAACTGCACCCCTTACATTGGTTAGGAGGCTGACCAGGAGGTAGTATAATAAGGAGAGAGGAATGTGACTGTGGACATGGCCTTCAGACAGACCAGGATTTGAATCCTGGCTCTGTTGCTGACCTTTTTTTTAAACCCTCTTACAAATTACTGAACACTTCAGTTCTTAGTATGTAAAACAGAGATAATTCCAAGGGTATTGTGAGAACTAAATAGCATTACACACACACACACACACACACGACACAGCTTTCTAGGCACTAGAATAAATGCTTAAAATGATGTAGTAGTCACTGCAGTAACCCACCCAGGTTTCCCTGAATTGCTTTGTTGTTTCCTGAATTTCTTCCTAGATCCAAGACTCTTATTTCCAATGGCCTGTCCATTTGTCTGATTTTAAAGGATTACCCTATGGCTGAGAGCAGAAGTGATCAGGAGTTTACATGGCCCTTGGGTGTTCTTAGCTGTGACTGATAATGCAAGTGTATGAAAACCCAAGTTTCTCCCAGTTGCCTTCTGGCAGACAACTCAATTTTTGCTGTAAGTTTCCCTTGTAGATTTAGGCCAAATCTCCCTGCTATGAGACTCGGCCTAAAATAGCACACTTTGCTTGACTTCCCTTTTCCTTTCCTCATGCCCCCACTCCTTCACTGATTTCTTCTGGGACAACTTTCTTAATAAGTAATTTATTCACAAATTTTTATCTGCTTCTGGGTAATTCTTAAAACAAGTATCAATATAATTATCATTCTCACCTCCTCATAGTGAAAGTTGTTCAAATGCTTCTGTTTAAGAGAGAGAATATTGATTTTTGTTCTGGTGGACAAATGTCCTGAAAAAATTCCCAACAAGGAAACTTAACTCATCACAACACAGATGAAATGTAGAGCATAGTGAATTTAGTGAATTATGAGAAGTAAAGGATGTTATGAAAATTATGAGAAGTAAAGCAGGTGGCATGGGCATTTCTGAGATACTTCATAATAATTCACTCTTTAGAAATTGTTTTCCTTTCCCCACTTTGTTTCTGTACTGCTGAGCCTACAAGGAATAAAATATTTTCTAGTCTGTGAACTGGATTATTCTCTACATCAAGAAAACATGGTTTCAGTATGTCTCATCTCCTTTCCTCCCTTCCAAGAGAGCTAGGACGAAAGAGAGCATCTCAAGATGTTGTAACAAGTCCCCTTACCTGAGCCACTGTGAAAAAGGAGACGTGAGAATCCTACACCCGAGAGACAAGCACGGACACATAGTGCAGCTGGAGCGAGAAGAGAAAAGTTTGAGATCTTACAGAGGCAGATTAAGGGCAAGAACAATAAAGAATCCTCAAGAAGCATCCAGAGTAATTGCCAGCCACTCCCTTGGGTCATGGCATATGTGGCGGCCTAACAGGCTGTCTCAAAAGTTCAACCACAGAGATTTTAGAGCTAAAGACCCCCAGGATGGGAGGGGGAGGTGTCTATTGAACATCAGTGTCAAGCCAACCACATCACTCCCAATGGGATCATTAAAGGACTTAAGTAAATTGTTCCTTGCATGGGCTATCTCTTTGTTTCTATTCTCTCCTCTCTACCCCCCTCCTAGAGAGGTCACAAATTAATCAGTAAATGTTCTGTCACTAACATCAAAGAGGAAATCAAATAACCAACAGGAATCAGTATGTTTAACGTTCCCCTCTGCCCTGAGGGGCAGTCTCACACCTATCCTATACTACATAAGCTTTAGAACAGCCTTCTCTAAGAGGCTGCATTTCAGTTAGTTGAGAGTACCAAAAATGCAATTCCAAACATGTGGAGGAGCACTAGCTTTATTTTTCATCTGTATTTGCCTTTCTTGATTTTCATGGGGAAAAGTTCTACAGTTTTCCAACTTTGATCACTCCCTTCCATCTCTCTTCCCTTTTTCCAATTCTAGTTCAAGTCAGATGGACCTTGGGGCATTCTAAAAAGTCAAAGAGATATGCTTTTGTTCTAGCCAAGATTACCCTCCACTCCATAGCAAAATTAAACGCCCTACCAAATCCACCCACACAACTGCAATCCCATCCATTTTTTTAAATTGCTGCTTTACGTTTAAATTGACAACTATAGGGAGGACTTTTAACCACTTACATCAGACCAGTTTTGTTTTCTTCTGAAAGATGAGAAATCAGTTATTTATTTTTCTCTACCTCTTCCTCTTGCCAAGGCCATGACGTGATAAATACATTGAGAAAGCAGAGCAGAAGCACACGCACATTTTTTAAGGCCTCTTTTCCCTGTTGTCATGGTTTCCATCAAAGACCATTGCATATATTACTATTCAGATGATGTTCTATTTGTTTGCTTGCTTGTTTGTTTTGAGTATTACATTGTTTCAACATTTTAGTGTGTAAGAAGGTGGTGGTAAGGAACTTAGAACTCTCAATATCTCCCTTACCCCATCTTGCTTTAAAACAAGTTACTTACCCCTGATCACATTCTTTGATTTAATCCATAGAGGTTGATAAGCTGTTTTGGGTTACTTTAGACCTTGCGCTCAACAGATATAAGTTATTCTGAAAGTTACTGATCAACTCTATATTGTTAAATGTGGTCGCTAAATTCCATGAAATGATTCCCATCTTATTTGTTCTTTCAGTGATATGTGAACTTTTAGCAATCAATCATTCTATCTGCCTTGAAACATGTTTTTCACTTGTCTCCTACGACATGGTTCTCTTGTTGGTCACTCCTTATCAGTTCGATGACTAGTTTCTCCTCATCTCCCTGAACCCCAACATTTAGTTCATAGATGCCTTCTCTAAGAGGTGATTTAAGGGAGCTCATCTAGTCTCATGGCTTTAAATAGCATCTATATGCTGATGATACTCAAATTTCTATCTCCACTTTGCCTCTTTCCTCAACTGCAGACTCATATTTCCAAGTGCTTACTTGCTACTTCCACTTGAATATCTAATAGACATCTTACTCTTAACATGTCCAAAATCAGTGTCTTTACACACATGTGCCACAGAAAAATATCCTCCTATCTTCCCCACCTCAACTCACTGAAACTCCATTCTATCAGTCACTTAGATTTATACCCTCATGGTAGCCATAACTCTGCTCTAAGTCTAACAGGCATCATCAAATTTGGTTGTTTCTACCACAAAGATATAGAATATGACTACCTACCACCTCTACTACCATCACCCTGGTCCAATCCTCTCTGAATAACTTCTGTAGCCTTCTAACTGATTTCCAACCATCCACCCTTGCACTCTTTTCATCTATTCTCAGTCAACATAACATTCATTATTTTGCATAAAACCCTCCAATGTTTTGTGCACAGAAAGCTCCAATGGCTTCCCATGGGACTCAGAGCAAAAACCAATGTTCCTTTCATGGCTTATAAGATCCTACGTGGCCTGGTCTTCATTGCCTCTGTGACATCATCTATAATTCTCTCCCTCATTTACTCTACTTCGGGAATCCCAGCCTCTTTGGCTTTCCCCATAAAAATGTCAGGCATGTCCCAGCCCCACAGCCTTTGCACTTGGTATTCTCCCTGTCTGGATTGCTAATCCACCAGATATCTGCATGGCCACTTCCCTGACTCTCTTTAGGTCTTTCATCAAAATCATCTTATCAGTGAGGCCACCCTTGGCTACTCTATCTAAAACTTTCCTATCCTCTCTTCTTGACTATTAGCCCTTATCATTATCTTTTTTTTTTTTTTTTTTTTTTGAGACAGGATCTGGCTCTGTCACCCAGGCTGAAGTGCAGTGGTGGGATCCTGGCTCGCTGCAACCTCTGGCTCCCAGGCGCAAGCGATTCTCCCACTTCAGCCTCCTAAGTCGCTGGGACTATAGGCATGAGCCACTATGCCCAGCTAATTTTTGTATTTTTAATAGATATGTGGTTTCACTATGTTACCCAGGCTGTTCTCGAACTCCTGGGCTCAAGTGATTCGCCCACTTCGGCCTTCCAAACTGCTGGAGTTACAGGCATAAGCCACTGCACCTGACCCCTTATCACTATCTTATTTCATTTACTTTGTTTACTTACTTTATTATTCCTCTCACTCACTAGAATGCAAAGTCCAAGAAGGCAGAAGTTTTTTCTGTCTTGTTCATTACTAAATCACCAGCTCCTAGTGCCTGAAGCATTGTAGTTTCTCAATAAATATTTGTTGAATGAATAACATTCAATATAAAGATAGTTTTATCTAACCATCACATTTAACTCAAACAAAAAGAAAGTAGGCAGAGTAGGAGTTGCTTTGGAAATGGATAGAGGAGTGGTCACAGGGGACCAGGCCAAGCATTAATGAAGCAACGTGATATGTCAGACTAGAAATTGTGACCTTCCACCTTAACGTTGCCACCAAATGCATCAGTCGTTGAATGTACATGGTTAGGAAGAAAGAGATTTCATCAAAATCATCAGGCATGTTAGGCTCCTAAGAACTTATTTTGTGCTAAATTATCTGCTAAGGTTTTAACCAAGCCCTCAACTTTCTTTCATGCAGTAGGCTTAGCAAATTTACTAACCAGGAGTGATGGTTTTATTAGGACCTACATCATTGTCCTCTTCTTTGAGGTGTGTGTAAACATGAAGTTTCTAACCTCGATATACTGAAAAGAATGAGAGTTTTGTTTAAAAATTGATTTTTCATAAGTTGATGACAAGATTGGTCCCATAACTTAGAGATTCAAATCTCTCTGACAAATCCTTCTACCCCTTGTTTTCATGATTTTTACAATTCTCCTTTTTGCCAACATTTTTTGCCCTCTCTTTCATTGTTATTATTACTATTATTTTTAAATTTGAGTTACATAGAATGTATCCTACATGGTTCACCTGAGAGCTACAGAAAAGCTTTTCAAGAAGTAGAGAAGCACCTGCAATTTTATTACTCAGTAGAGACCAATTTAGAGAACTTTTCAGAATTGTGGCAAGTCTTCCAGTTTTGTTTGATTGGTTGTTGGGTGGGTTGTCTGTTTTTTCTGTTTCTCTGATTTCATCATACCTAAGACCAAGGGGAACTTCCCTTCCCATATTATATCACCTACAGGCATGAAGATACCTATAGGTATTTGTGTGTATTTTCTGTTCATTTGGGGATTTGGTATATTACTATTAGGGTGTGGAAGATTTGTTTCATACAGGGAGTTATGTAGCATCTTCAGGGGATCTGAGACCTAGAAAACAGCAGTCCTATTCAAGGAAGACCATGTTACCAGGGAGCCCAGTTATCAATCAATGTACCACAAAAATTAAACTGTCTCTTATAACAGCAGTTGAAGCACTGTGGGCAATGAATTCTTAGGGGGTGGCAAAACAGATGAAATCCAGTCATCACATTTTACAACAGATCTGCTGCTTGATAAAGTACAACTGGAGAGCAGACTGTTAGCAATAAGGCCATTTCTAAGAATAAAATGAGTTTGTAAAAGATCTGTTTGAATTATTAACTCCAAAAAGTGGCTGGAGAAGAAAATGATTGCTGATTTCACTGGCTTTTCTCCTCACATGTATGATTAGAACAAAGGGAGGCACAGGAGAGCAGGGAAAAGAAGTGAAAGCAAATTTCCCTCCAACATAAGGAGGCACATTTTCACGCAGTGCCTCATCGATACATGGAGAGGCCACCTACCAGGTAAAGAAAAACACTACGGCCATTGTAAACGCAAACAGATGCCAGAGCAGGGGAAAACGACACTCATTTTTACCAAATATTGTTTCTTGTTTTGCTTGCAGAAGCATTTCTTTAATACCAAGTGGACACATCTAGCCTTTATTCTGCACCCTGTAGATTTCCACTCCCCACCCCCAGACACCCCAGACCAGATTCAATTTTAAATGCGAGCCATGTTGGAGGTCACAAGGAAACAGCCAAGGTGACCATTAATATCTTTTTCTTGTTCTGAAGTTACACACAGAAGATGAATCAATATGGAAAGACAATGTTAGTGTTTTCCAATTCAATATTTTTCACCACATTAATGATGAGATTTGAAATCTCTCATCCGAAGCAAAGCAGAGAAATATGTTAAACAGGTCACAATAGTCAATGCTCTCCTTTGATTTTGTAAGCATGTTTTATCTATGTTGTAAGAAGTCAAAGATGCGTTTTGACTTCCAAATATAAGACGTTTAGTCATGGAACCTAGTCCAGTGAAGGAAAATAAAGCCATACTATCACTGCTACTGACGATTCTGGGGTACTGTTTAGCCTTTTCCTCTACAGAAAGTTGCTCTCAGGACCCTTCCAAGTCTTATTTTCAAATTCTTTCAGTAGAAAACTCTGAAATCTTCTTAAAAGAATGACAACATAACCTTTCAGAATATGTGGGGCCCATCAACCATAAATACTGTCAATAAGTAATATCAATGTTTGCTGTTTATTTCATTGTTAAAAATGCATTCCTTTCATAGATAAACAAATTGAATGTAAAGATAAGTTGAATAATATTTAGGACCACTAAGGATTACATTGCTTTTCTCTTTGTTTAAAAAAAATGGGAGTATAATTTACATCTCAAGTATTGCAGATCTAATCGGAGCACTTCAAGGAAGACATAACAGAAGACCCAAGATAAGAAAAGAAGAAAAGGTGTTACAGACAGATTTAGTCTGAAAATCTGGAGGATAAGAGGCATATGATCAAAGGCTACAAAATCATAATGGGTAAATAGATTCACTCACCAAATTCTAGAATAACAGAACTAGAATACTTGAAAGAAGTAGTTTCAGATTGAATTATTGCTTATTGTTTGTTATTTTTAAGAAAAATTTTCAAATAGGCTAGACATCAATTTAGAAAGACACTGTTTTCCATAAAATTGTATATGTGATCCAAAGATGATTTGGTTTCATTTTACTTGTATATATTTATAGTATGTTAGGCGTTCTTCTAATGGCTTTTTAAAAATTAACTCATTAATCCCCAAAAAACTTCAGTAAGGTAAGTACTTTTATTATCTTCATTATTCAGATGGAAATTGAGACTCAGAGAGGGTAAGCCACCTGCTTGATATCACACAGCTGGTAAGTGGAAGGGTCTAGCACTAGGGTTTGTGTTCTTCACTACTCCATCGTCTCTCACAATCACACATTCAATAAATGTTTAGTCAGCACCTACTGGGTGCAAGTGGCTGTGCTAAGGTAAATTAAATATTTCCTTTCTCAAAATGTTCATAGATTAAGAAAAGGATCAGACATGGACACAAATGCCTACAGTCTAAGGATACATGAGACAGAGGAAATTACCTGACAAAGATGCCTGGAATGTATGAAGCAACTCCATAGTCCCTACAGATAGTCTTAAGGAATTGGGAAGTGGAAACAGAAGAAAAGTGGGAAATAGAAGAAAAGGACTTAGGAGAAGGGACCAACAATCATGTTGATGATAATGATGAAGTGAGCCTATAGTAATTACCATTTAAATCTTGGGAAAACACAGTTCTTCATGAAAGAAAAATAGACTCTTACAAAATACTAGAATTTTGCCAATTTCAATATGCTGTGGACTTAGGAAGTCTAGGTTCATTAGAGCAAAACTTGTCCCTCTTGTCTTTTCCTTCTTTAGATAGCAAAGAAATTGACCAAATATTTCAACATTTAAAAAATACAATTCATATAACTTAAATATATATAGTAAAAGACACAATTCAGGTACCTATACATAACAAAGCAAATTTTTTTTTTTTAAAAAAAAAGGATTGACAATGCCAAGTGTTGCCAAGAATATAGAGAAAAATGAGATTCCTATAACTTGTGGGTTGGAGTATAAGATGAGAAACCTCTTTGGAAAAATTTGAGAAGAAAAAAAAAAAAAAACCCAGATGCACATCTATCCTCTGACCCAGCGATTCTATTCCTAGGTATTTTCCCAAGAGCAATGAAAACAGATGCCTACAAAAAGACTTGTACAAGACTGTCCATATTACTAAAATGTGGAATAACCTAAGTATCCATCAACAGAAAAATGGATACCTAAACAATCTCTTATATAATGGGAGACAACTCAGCAACAAAAAGAAAACGATTAAAAAACAAAACACCATGAATGAACAGCAGAGACATTATGCTGAGTGAAACAGCCAGGCACAAAAGACTGCACGCTGTATGACTCCATTCATATGCAGTTCTAGCCTTGAAAAAACAATTATATTGTGGAATCAAATCTGGACAATGATTGGCTCTGGGATGGACAGTTCAGGGACTTAGAAGAAACATGAAGAAATTTCCTGCATTATGGTGATGTTCTATATTTTGACAAGAGTTTAGGTGACATAGACACACACATTTGTCAAAACTTGCTAACTGGTAACTAAAGATTTTAACATTCCATTGCACATAAATTTTACCCCCAAAGCAAAAAAATAAAGTGAAAAAGACTGAACTGTTCTAGTTAAAAATATGCATGAAAGAGTATTTAGCAAAGTGTACTCTTACCTGCTACTTACTTTGAAATGTTTCAAAAAAATAAGATGGATTGATGAATGGGAAATAGTATGTGAGAAAGCAAAGATACTAGAATGTTAATTATATAATCTAGCTGATAGAGCTATTAGTAGTATAAACTGTACCTTTTTATTTTTAGCTTTTCTGTATGTTTGAAATTTTTCATAACATGTTGAAAATATACAACTCATATATATATTATATATATACACACACATATATATACACACACACACACACACATATTTAAAAGGGTTTGAAGATTGAATTACCAACAAGTGAAAGGTACTTCGCAGTGAAGAAAGCTTAGGTTTGTTTTTTTTTTATTCTTATTTTATTTTTTGAGATGGGGTCTTGGTCTGTTGCCCAGGTGAGAGCGCAGTAGCGCGATCTTGGCTCACTGCAACCTCCGCCTCCCGGGATCAAGCAATTCCGCCTCACCCTCCCGAGCAGCTGGGATTACAGGCGCCCACCACTGTGTCCGGCTAATTTTTGTATTTTTAGTAGAGACAGGGTTTCACCATTTTGGCCAGGCTTGTCTCAAATTCCTGACCTTGTGATTCACCTGCCTCAGCCTCCCAAAGTGCTGGGATTACAGGCGTGAGCCACCGTGCCCGGCAGGTTTTTGTTTTTTAAACTAGCCTTCTTTATTGAAGCACAAAAGAAAATAACCAGAGAGGTGACACCACTGTACATCATAGCTGAAGGAGCCTATTTTTACGGTACAAGATATTTGTCTTATATGTGTTACAAAAATAATTTGACTATAAATTTCAAATGCTTTTGAATTTTAAAAAACTGGAATCGATAAACAAAAGGTAGTGAAATAAAAGTGTGGTCTCGGGGGGCACTGGGAATTTATTGAAAGATATTTTTTGCTTGTTGTATAGAAAATTTGGAAAACAGGAAAAGCACATAAGTGCACAGAGAAGAAGGAAGTAACCAGCCATAATCCCACCACCAAAAGAAAAATCACTGTAGTAATAGTGACTTAATAGTTTGAAAAAATTATTTCCAATCATTTCTCTTTTCATGTTTTATAAGAGTTAAATGGTAAATACCATACTTAAGTATATTATAAATATGTTTTGTTAGAATAAAACTTTTTTCATTGATAATCTTAAGGATGGCTGGGCGTGGTGACTCACGCTTGTAGTTTCAACACTTTGGGAGGCCGGGGTGGGTGAATCATGAAGTCAGGGTGAATCACGAGGCCTTCCTGGCTAACATGGTGAAAACCTGTTTCTACTAAAAACACAAAAAATTAGCCGGGTCTTGTGGCACATGCCTTTAGTCCCAGTTACTCAGGAGGTTAAGGCAGGAGTATTGCTTGAACCCAGGAGGCAGAGGTGACAATGAGCTAAGATGGTGCCACTGCACCCCAGCCTGGGTGACAGAGCAAGACTCTGTCTCAAAATAAATGAATAAATAAATAAAAATCTTAAGGACAACGTAATGTTGTTTTTAATGAGTATTTCACATTTTACTGTGAAAACATGGGCATATAGTTTTGGTGGGTTTTCATTCATTTTATTTTGCAATAAAAAGTAATGTTGAAAAGAAACATCCTTGAGCAAAAAATTCTTTACATTCCTATTATTTTTAGGACAAAAAATTTCTGTAAATGTAATTTCAACAGAGTGCTTAGTTGGCCTATAAGAAGAGTCTTGTACTCTTGACAAAAGTACTCTTATTGCTAACAGCTCCGTGACATTACATATAGGTTTAAACCCCATTCAGTGGTTTGTTAGTATTCCTCCAGCTCATGAAAACAGCTCTGTCTACACTTGCAGTTCACACAGACAGACTTATGCACTGGGCAGGGGGAGGAATAGGAGGTAGGAGATGATCAACTAGGTTTGAAAGTGTCCCTGGCCGGGCACAGTGGCTCACGCCTGTAATCCCAGCACTTTGGGAGGCCGAGGCGGGTGGATCACGAGGTCAAGAGATCGAGACCATCCTGGTCAACATGGTGAAACCCCGTCTCTACTAAAAATACAAAAAATTAGCTGGGCATGGTGGTGCATGTCTGTAATCTCAGCTACTCAGGAGGCTGAGGCAGGAGAATTGCCTGAACCCAGGAGGCGGAGGTTGCGGTGAGCCGAGATCACGCCATTGCACTCCAGCCTGGGTAACAAGGGTGAAACTCGGTCTCAAAAAAAAAAAAAAAAAAGAAAGAAAGAAAGTGTCCCTGCCTTTCCCAGCAAGGAGAGAATGAAGTATTTTCTTAAGTGAGGCAGAACCCTAGCACTGAGGAAAAGAAAAGTTGCTCCCTTCACAATGCGAGGCTGTGCTTAAATCTCTCCCGGACTGAGGCCTGGTGGCCCCAGGGTGGCCTCTGTATTATAAAAAGGAGGCCCTCTTTAAAGGTAGTGGGCACAGGAGGGTAAGGTATATTTTTATACATAGCTGAAAATGGCATGAGCTGTAGAGAGACACACAGAAATAGGGATTCATAGCAAAAGAATTTAATTAAACTCAGTGTATCTTGCAAGCAAGAAGACCTGGTATAAGGTGAGAAAATACTTGTATCTTTCTCATTCTCTGTCTCAGCAGATGACTCAGATCTAGTAGTTTGCTGGAGGTGGCAGTCACCAGCTGGAAACAGATGACTGATAAACATTCAGGAATTTTGCAATCTGGTTTGGTAACTTGAAATTGGTCGTATTGCATAGTATAGCATGGAAATCAGCAAATACTACAAGTCACACCTTTCTAGACCCTCCCCATCCCCAGAGATCTGGTTTGTCTATTCACCACACCTCAAATCCAAAGCTCCTTTTCTGATTTCTCTCCCAAATTCAAGACTCATTATTGCCACTACATTCAGGACATCCCTATTTGTCTCAAATTCATTAGAGGACTCACTATTTCCTCACATGTATGATCTTACTAGTGTGCTCTGTATTTCTGTTAACAATTCATCATCTTCCCAAACAGCAGCAATCAAAACCTGATAGCCATACTTGACACTTTACTGAGTAATAAACAAAAACAAAGAAAAGAGGGAGGAAAATTAGTCAATAGATTAATTTCTTAACATATTATGTCAGCCCTTGTGATAAGCCTTTTACGTACCTTTCCACATCTCTTAAAGAAGGTATTACTCTAGCTCTGCAAAGGGAAAACAAGTTCAGGGAGGTTATGTTACTTACCAGACTTTGACAGTTAATGAGTTTCAGAACTACGATTTGAGCCTTCTGAGTATAAACCAAAATGTAAACCAATGTGCCATATTTCTAATCAATTAATTTCAAAATCTGCCCTCTAGAGCTTTTTCACTGATTTAAGGAGGTGTTGTTTACATACAATGAAATGCACAAATCTTAAATGTACATTCCCCTAGTGTTGATGAATATAAACAGTTGTATAACTCACACTCCTATCAATATATATAACATTTCCATCACCCAAGAACATTTCCTCCTTGTTTGTTCCAGTCAATACCCCCTTGTTACAGTCGGCATAACACTGCCCTAACAAAGTATTGTAAATTGAGTGACTTACAAACATTTATTTCCCACATTTACAGACATTTATTTCCCACAACTTTGGAGGGCAGAAAGTCCATGATCAAGACACTAGCAGATTCAGTGTCTGATGAGGGCCTGTTTTCTGATTCATAGATAGTGCCTTCTTGCTCTTTTCTCACATGGTGGAAGGGACAAGACAGATTTTTGGAGCCTTTTAATTGGGATTCAGGGCAGTAAATCCCAATTATAAGGGCTCTGCCCTGCTGACCTAACCACCTCCCAAAGTCCCCACCTCCTAATGCCATCACAGTGGTAAGTAGATTTCAACATATAAGTTTGAGGGAGACTCAAACATTCAGACCACAGAACCACTGCTTTATTTCATCACAGGTGAGTTTTACCTATTCTGGCAGTTATATAAATGAAATCATATAGTGTATACTCTTTTGTGGAAAACTTCTTTAGCTCAGCGTTTTGAGAATAATTTATATTATTTGTGTATATCAGTAATTTGTATATTTTTATTGCCAAGTAATATTCTATTATATGAATAAAACAAAGTTTATCTACTGTCTTATTGATGGACATTGGAGTGGCTGGCTATTATGAATAAGAATGCTTTAAACATTGTTGTACAAATCTTTTTGTTGACACACGTCTTCACTTCTTTTTAGAAAAACCTAAAAGTGTAAGTGCTGAGTCATAGGTTAGGCATATGTTTAGCTATATGAGAAATTGCCAGACAAATTCCCAAGTCATTTTGTCATTTTATATTCTCATTATCAATGTATGATGATTCTACTTGCTTCACATCCTTAACAACACTTAGTATTGTCAGACTTTTAGTTTTAGCCATTCTACTGACTGTAGTAGTAACTCATTGGTCTTAATTCACATTTCTCTAATGATTTATGTAGACCTAGACATCAAAGAAAACACAGGCATATATCTTAATGACTTTAGAATAACCAAAAATTCCTTTGACAAGACACAGAAAGCACTCACTATTAAAAGAAAAGCATATAGTAGACTTCATAGAAATTAAAATCGTAAGAAAATAGGTTTAAAAGCCACATGTATGTACGTACAATATATGCATGCAAAGGACTTGTACCTAAACTATATAACAATTTCTATAATGCAATTTTTTAAAAATCCAGTGGAAAACTGCAGGCAAGAGACTTGAACAGGCACTTCACAAAGGAATACATATCTATATCTATATCCACACACACACACACACACACACACACACGCCAAAAATCACATGAGAAAATGTCCTATAGCATTTCATCATTACCTTTTATAGGAACCATCATTTTTTATTTTTGTGCCATGATTTGTGAAAGTATAACTCCCAATCCAAACTGTATAAACTTAAAAGTACAATGAACATTTAAGGTACCTTTGTCCTGCCTCCAAGGTATATATACATGTGGAGGAGTGAGAGACTTACAAATATTTTTAAATCATTGACCAAATGAATTAACATTGTATATCTTAAAACATTTAAGCAGATAATATTGCAAACAAATAAAGCAGTAATAAGGCACTGCCTAGAGAGGAAAAAGAAAACAGATAACAAGGGAAATAAGCCTAAGAAGGTGGGGGTGGGGAGTATTTCTCACAGACAAATGAAATGACATTTAAAATGCTAGTGTAAAATGAAAGAGGAAATGGGGTTAGTAGAATAAAACAACAAAGATAATCTGAAGCAAGCTTTCCCAAAATAAGACACCTACCCTTTTGCATGGGCAACCCATCTCTGTGTGGGTAATTTTGCATTGACAAAAGCCCAGGGGAAGCTATCAGACCAAAACAGGAAGCCATGCACGTGTGCTCAGGTGGAAGTTGCCAAAACATGCCCCTTGTGTACTCTGATGTGCATTCTGCTTGCCAGAAAACTCAGATTCCTTGTCAGAAGTTAGACCCAGAAAATGCAGATAGCATCATTACTGCATCCACAGTAGTGTTTTCAGATTCTGGTGACATCACCTAGGAATTCTCAGCACATCATAATTTTAACTCCTATAGGGCATCCTCTTTCTAAAATTTGTCCACTGAGTCATTTCTGAGTGACTTATACAAAATCTACTCTTCAGTAGATTCACAGACTACTGTTAAGTATTTATAGTAACTCTGTAAGCAATTTCCTAGAACTATAGGCTTACTTAAACCATCTCTATAATTATTTTAAAATAATAATGTACACTTTGTTTCAGATGATGACCTCAAGACTCAGTTCTTTTCAGGCTAAATCTCTGAATATATTTCTATGATCTTATTTCTATCTCAAATTTCAAACCTTGTATAAATCATTTAATTTCCATTGTGAAAGACTTTTTTCTCTCCTGATCAGATATTAAAATATCAGAACTTTGAAACATGTGGACATTCTGACCAATAAAAGCAATTTTCATGATTTTTTCTTTCTGACATTCTCATAAGAAAAAAAAAGCAACCTTACTGAATAAGTTACATTTCATGACTAGAGCAGTAAATTAGTGGATTAGAGGTACACTCCAGGTGAGATTTATAAGGGTTCTGGGAATAGAAGGGAAAACAGAAGTTTTAAAAAAGAAAGAGAAGAGTTAAAAAAGTTAGAGAACCCTAAAAAATGACATTCCAGAGGGACATCTTATAATTCACTTTAAAATGTGTGTGTGTGTGTGTGTTGAGAATGAATGGGAGTCAGAAAAAGAAAACCTTAAGTGAAAGTTATAGTTTTGTTGGGAAAACCTTCAAGGTTGGATTTTTCTGTCATGAAACCACACATAAAGCTATTTTATAAAGCAAAGGAGATGGAGCCAGTTAACTTATAAATAGATCTAATTCATACACTCATTAATTCATCATTTAAACCCTCAAATAGGAAACATGGAATGTTCCAAACTTAACCTCATCCCCTTCTTCAATACATTATAAAACTCAAAAGACATAGTTTTGAAACAAATTAAAGATATTATCTTTATGTAAAAGATAAAATGTGTTATCTAAAATATAGTAGGTGGGTTTGACCAGTGTGAATCTTGTATCTTAGTCGCACCCAAAAGTCCTATAAATGAATCCAACCTAACCTCAGAATGACCATAAGTACATGTGCACTGAATTTCTGTCTGACCACCTGGACTTCAGCCCAAATCATCATGCTCTCCTTAGCTTCCAGGTTCCACATCTCAGCTCCTGACATTGCTTTAAATTCTCCTGAGTTTGGTGCACCTGTCTCAGCCTTTCGTTCCCACTATGCTCTCAAGACTTCAGTATTCAGTCTCTCGCACCAGATCTCCAGGTGAGAGTCATCCACACAAAGCAACTTGATCCAGGTTGGTGAAACCAATCAAACATTTGATTATTCCCAAGAGGAAAAGGGTAACATTCAGTAATTCTATTTGCTATCTTTGTTGCAAGCATTCTCTTCTTTTTCTAGAAAACATCTCCTAGAAACTAAATCAAATGCAGGAGATGGCCTGGCAGTTACCAAGAGATGTCATTGAAATAACTCCTTGAAAGTCATAAACTCTCCAGGAAACACAACTAAGGACTGGCCATTTGCTTTTTTAAGGATCAAGCTGAACAAATTTTCTAGCTGTTTCTTAGAAATTGTCATTCATTCCATTATACCTTGATAAAGGTGGGAGATATGAAATAGTTGACACCAACTTAAAGGAATTAACATGTCTGGGAAGGTCTGGAATGACATTTTGTATTTCAGAGTGAATATGCAGACACATAAATGAGCCGAGCTTAAACATCAGGGTGTAAATATATTTAAGATTCATAAAACAATAGCAAACTGTACAAAAACATTGCTTTCCTTGCACACTCTGCTCAAAGAGAATTTCCCATTTTACTTTTAACATTTGGATCCAACTGTTTTTATAGCCATCTCTTTGGTGTTAAAATGGAGGATAAATGGGGACTCCATGTTTGGATCCCCTTCCACGAACACTCCCCTCATGGAAGCCTCTCTTGTCCTCCTAAACTCTATCTCTCTCTCTTCCCTTCCACTCAGTGTGGAAACTGCTTTCCTCTCCTGGATTCCATCTTTCTGGATTCTCTCACTCAGTGTGAGTTAGCTGTTTCTCTCTCTCTAAATAAATCACTTTCTACAAACACTTGAGTCCGGCATTTACTGCATACTGCATCATGGTCCCCTCTCTCATTCTTGAGAGGGCAGGAAGCCAAGAACCTGGAGAAACATCCTCTCAGGGGAGCAAAGGCACCCTGAACCCCTGAACCCCAATACTGCACTTTGCCAAGCCAGCCAGGAGGGGTACACCAGAAGAGGGGTACACCTGAAGAGGGGTACAGCCAGAGAAGACTTCAAAATCGTGAGTAAAACCAGCCCCATTCTGTTCTGTCTCTAAGAACACCTGAAGCGGCGTATCCAGGGAGGGCTTCCGCGAACCTGAGCAGCGACGCCTCGAAGGCACGACCCAACCCTCTTAAGCAGCGGGCCCAACCAGAATTAAAAGCACAGGTTTTTTTACCTTCAGGCTCTCCCTCTGCTTTCCGTCTTCTTCTCTATCCTTTGGATATGATTTCTGGGACCAAAACCTGAGGGAGCCTGCGGGGCAGAGCAGGCAAGCACTGCCCCTGGCCCTTTCGCTTCTTGGCAGAAGGGAACAGCCCAGCCCCAGGGGTGGAACCGAGTGCGCAGCCGTAGCCTGGAGAAAACAACCAGGAGGGGCGAGGCACAACTGGAGCCTGCGCAGACCAGGGAGCATGGCAGCCTGGGGCATGGCTCTGGCAGGCCTCTCCATTGTTCCCCAGTCCCAGGCAGCAGGGTAAAAAGGCTCCCCAGGGCATTTGCCTGCCGGCCACAGGTCCCTGTCTGGGCAGTAGCTCGGGAAGTGGCCCAGGCATGCAAGTGGTTCTGGTGGGGTCAACATGGCGACCGAAAGCCGCGGGGGCGGGGGAACTCACGGCAGCCCAGCAGTGAACACAGCTTTTAAAGTGACCCCGCAAGGGGCTTTTTCCCCTCTGCCTGAGCGGCTCTGAGTGAAAGGAAGACGTGGAAGCGGCTTCTGGCGATCCTCCCCGCCCAGCTTTTAGGCAGGCCACACTGCCTCAGGGCGCAGCATTCTCATTCAAAATAAGGCTTAAGAAAGCTTTCTCCTTCCCTTAATGCAAGTGGCTTGTTTGCACAGTTGGTTAAGGTATAGGGCCTGAAACTGCCAGGTTATGGGTTGAAATCCCTTGTGGAGTCAGTCTTGACCTGCTGAAACCTTTTGGGGAAATTCAGAAGCTGAAGGCTATGGGACTTTGTGTTTGGTGTGTAATTTGTCTTGCTTAGGATTGGCTCGCTCTCTGGCAGAATTTTTCCATCTAGAAGATCATGGTTAAACTGGTTCCAGGCCCAAATAGTCAATGGCAGGTCTCACAACCTTAAGAGCATTTTCCTACAAGGGAGATGGGTTAGGGGAGAGGAGGCCCAGGTCCTGAGGGTTTTGTTCCAGTCTCAGCCACGTGGCCTGCCTTCTTTGAACTGTGTGCTCTAACGGCCCCTCCATAGAAGTTTACCCTTCTGGGGCAGTTTTATAAATTGGCCTGTGTAAATTGGACTTTTGCTGGGAAATATTGATACCCATCTCCTGAGCCTTAGTGGCCTCATTGGAGCTCCTTGGTATGTGACTACCCAACCCAATAGCCCGTCTCATTCCACCCCTCTGTGGTAGTCACTGGAGGGCATGCGGGCAGTGAGAGTGGTCCTATGATGCTGGTAGGTTGTGATTCAAATCCAGTACATGGGAGGCCCTCTGATAAGATGGATCATGCATCTTGGGCACACGAAATTTCGGGGTACTGACTGAAAGACGTTTCATTTTAGTACACATTTTACCTAGGGGATGCCTGAGGTCAAAGTGGCTGTAATGTCTTTAACCAAGGATGCGAGCATCCCCTGTGTTGGATTTCAGATGGGTGTTTCTATTCCCCAACTCAAGTCCATTAAAGTATATACTGGAAAACTGGGACCAATTTGACACACAGTATTTAAGGAAAAAGTGGCTCATTTTTCTCTGCCGAATAGCGGGGCCAAATTACCCTCTGCTGAATGGAAAACCTAACAGTTTTCCTTGAGTGATTGTGAGAGGCTTAAGGAAGTACACCCCCCGTCACCAGACTCCTTAGAGGGTTAGTTAATAAGAAAGGACAAGTTTATTACTTATTCAGCAGCAGATATCAGGCGGAAGATCCAGAAGCTGGCTTTGGGGCCAGAGCAGAGCCTAGAATCATTACTGAACCAGGCAACTTTGGCATTTTATACTAGAGACCAGGAGGAACAGGCTGAAAGAAATATGAGAGATCAACCTTAGTCATGGCTTTCAGGCAAGCAGACCCTAGGGGCTCAAATGAGGGAAAGGCTTGGGTTAGCCACCAGTCTGGCAGAACTTGTTACCAGTGCGGTCTGAAGGGATATTTTATAAGAAATTGTCCCCAGAGGAATGGACCACCATCTGGTCCATGCCCACTGTGCTAAGGGAATCACTGGAAAGCACACTGTCCCAGGGGATGAAGGTTCTCAGGGCCTGAGGTGTCTGACCAGATCACCCAGTGGCAGGACTGAGGGTTACTGGAGCAAGCGCCAGCACAAGCTGTCACCCTCACAGAGCCCCGGGTAAAGCTGACCGTAGAAGTCCAGGAAGTCAGTCTTCTCCTGGACACTGCATGGCCTTCTCAGTATTTCTCTCCTGCCCTGAAGACTTGGTGCTTGTTAATTCTCTCCCCTCAGACTCTCCCTCTCTAGGCCCATCATGGGAAGGACCATTTTTGGTCATTCTGTTCACTCCAACAGCAGTTAAGGTAGTGAAAATAGACTCATGGATTCATCACATGTGGCTGAAGCCTTGGATACCTCCTGAGAAAAGTCATGGACCCTCCAGTCCGCAGCCTGAAGTTCCAGGAGACAACCCTTCGTATCTCTACGAGCTCTTAGAAGATCTGCATCTGCTTTTCCAACAAGATCCTCAGGGAAGTAACCACTCATAAGTCTAATTTATATCCTGGCATTAACAGGACTATAACCCTCAATTTTGCTGTATTTCAAACTCCGATTATCCTTTTCATAGTGGGAGGGGAACCTGTCTTTTCCTAGGAAAAATGCTGCTATTTTGTAAACCAGTTAAGTGTTGTTTTAAACAGTGAAGTCAGGAATCAATCAAACAAAGGACTAAAGACCTTCAAGAACCTGGCTCTGTTCTCTCCTAGGCTCATTTATAACCGTTTATATTTGTTGGCCTCTGGGCTTTTCATCTTTAACCACCTTGTCACATTTGTTTCTTATAGAACCGTAAGGTCACAAATAATCCTGCCTCTGGAACCTCGGATGTCCTTGGCTCGTGGGTGCTATCGTGGACCTCTAGATCAACCTGCACCCCTGAAAGGCTCCCCTCTGGAGGAAACCTCAACTGCAGGGCCCCTTCTATGCCCCATTTCAGCAGGAAGTAGTTAAAGAGGATCGAGGTTCGTAATTCCAACAGAAGTTGGACTTTCCTGTTCGGGTGGGGGGGAATGAGGGAATGTGTTCTCTTTCCAGGTCCACAAGGGGGCATCGTTTTAAGGGCAAGAACTTCCTAGTGCCATGCCCCCCTCCCGTCTCTCTCCATCTGGGAGATTTAAGGTTTATTTTTGAATTTCGTGGGTGTGGGAAGAAACTACTGGTCAATCACTCCAGCGGAAGTTCTAAGGAACTCCTTTCATTGTCCTGGAGTCTTAGAGAAGGTGGAGGTTCCTCCCAGATTAAAAGTCCCCTTCTTCCACACCCCGTGGGACTCCGTGTTTGGATCCCCTTCCACGAACACTCCCTTTGTGGAAGCCTGTCTTCCCCTCCTAAATTCCATCTCTCTCTATTCCTTTCCACTCAGTGTGGAAGCTGCTTTCCTCTCCTGCATTCCATCTTTCTGGATTCTCTCACTTAGTGTGAGAGTTACCTGTTTCTTTTTCTCTCCTCCTGTTTATCTCTCTCTCTCTAAATAAATCACTTTCTACAAACAAACAAACAAAAATGGAGGATAAACATGTTTCTCTCTAAGCAAAATATACCCAGATAATAAGAAAAAATGACTACACCCAAGATGCCATCTCAGAGGTATTATTCTCTAATTCAAGACAACCATCTAAAACACACACACAATATACACACAAACTTTAATGGCACATCCGAAGTCAGAGACCTAGATAAACATAAGGAAAGGAGAAACTGCAAATACCAAATTGCAGAGTGCTCTTCAAAATGTGGGGTGGGCATACTACCTCAAACCACTCCTGAAGCCTCACTTATTTCTCATGTTTTCTTAATGAGTAGCTAAAAAGTGAAATTAAAAAACAAAACAAAACAAAAAACTGCTGTGGCCAGGATTGGGAGAAAACAAAAGTAAATGGTTCGAAATTCTAGATTGAGATCAAGGTAAAGGTAAATTGATTTCAGTTATCACCTTCTTCATCCTTTCCAATGTATGGTAAATGGACTCTGAGAATACATGTTTGGGGCTTTTCTACTCTCCTTGACTGCCCTCTCTTAGGGTAATGATGGCTTAGATTTTCCAACAAAAAATCTGATATAGAATATACATACATCCTAGAAATCATGTATGTACATCATTTTTTCAGATGTGTTATATTTTTCAAATGCTCAAAGAGGGTCTCTTACTTAAAGGACTCCCTAAAATTATGTATGTCTAAGTTCTAATTTTGGCATTTGGGACTATAATTTGCATCATATCAGAATAGTATTCCATTTCAGAACCAGTGAATGGGTTTGCCACACCAGAATGTCAGACTTCAGCATGTTATTTTTGTATTTTGTTTTACATCACAACTCGGATCTTTTGTGACTACCTATCCCTTTCTAATTTGAATTTTGCTGGATGGTTTAAAGATTTTAAGTTCTTTCTATCCATCCTTTACTTTCTATCCATCCTTTAAGATCCTTAGTTAGCATCTTATGCTTTCCCCTCAGGGTTTTATTCGTGCATAATTCTTTGGCACCCCAGGTAGCAGGCTCTGAAACACTTGTTGAGCTTTCTGTGGCCCCCAAACCATCCCAAGGAAAATGGGCAACTTGGGAGCATCCTGAAGGATTTGGTGCCTGGGGTAATGTGTACTGTTTTTTTAGTGAATTAGCACCTCAGAAAAAGATCGTAAAGAAGGTGTTCCTAATGGCATGGAGTGCAAAAACAGGAAGCTGATTCAATCTGTTTCAGCACTATTTGGTGCTCAGTCAGCACTATCCAAATTTTAGACTCTGGTTTAAAATTGATAACCTAGAAGATGTTTTTAGCCATGTTTACAGTATTTGGAGATACTATTTAGAAGATGTCAGCTGGATTCTGTGATCTTGGAGGCACTTTGAATGAGAATGTGGTTTACTTGATCATGGAGAATTCAACTGCCTATCTTGTTCTCTTGTGCTTCTTTGCTGGAATGTGGTGCAAATTTTCCAGGGATCTCAGTTCCAATGTAGATTTTTTAAAATTCTGTACTTTAACAATAAATTTATAATAACTACTTTAACATCTAAATATATAAAATGAGTGAAAAGGATACCTGCATTATTAGAGTAGTAACAATGATAGCTGCCAGTTATGCTGTCTAACTACGGCACAGTTATAAGACTAAGCTATTCACATCCATTGAATCTTTATAATAATGCTACAACTTAGGTACTATTATCTATATTTTTTACGGATAAAGAAACTAAGCCTTTACATTGCTAAAAAAAAAAAATTGTTGCCTTAACGCCAAAGTCTAAGTTTTTGACCTTTATATTACACTGCCTCTTTCTCTAATGCATTTAAGTATACTTTGAAAATGTGTAACAATCTCTATAAATGTCAGGTGGTACTCTTATCATGGCTACTGGAAAAGAGTCTTAATCTTGCACTATTCTTGTTGCTACCATCTAAAGGAAGTGATTCCCTAAAGTGGTATGAATGGTACAGCTATCCTTGTGAGCCATTTACGTGAGTGTAGTTATACCTTGGGAATTGGGTGCAGTAATACTTCAAAACCAGTGTTTTACACTTTTAAGAACTCAAGATATAGGCCAATGTCACAAGAAGCTGTTGCTGTATATTTCTGAGTGAGAGAGAGAAGAGTCTTGATTGAAAAAAAAAAAAAAAGCAAACAAAACAACTACTTCAAGGCTGATGAAGGCCTACCTTGGATGCCTGCGTTTTTCTGAGGCAGTTACAAAGAAAACGTTTGCATTAGGAGAGCACTTCAAAATGAGTTCATTTATCCGCTCCCAGGAAGATACCCATATGTTAAGTTCTCTACGGAAAAGATCTTGTTGCTGTGACACCACAAGTTAAAGATGTTTGTTTCATTATTCATCACTATTATTCTGAAGTGAGATATCGATTGAAAGTCAAAGGTCAATACTCCTGAGGCAGAAAACTCAAACAATATGTTTAGTACTTCAGTACCACTTCCCCAATTTTTGTGGATATGATGTCTCATAGTTTAAGGATTATTGTTTTCTTACATATTTCTATGAAAAATATATTCTTTATCAGTCTTCCCTGAAGTAAAAGTAGGCATCACAGTTGAGACGCGAGACTGTTTTTGCCAACAAGTCGATTACATGGGAAGCAATAAGCAATTGCAGGTTATCAATAATTGCTTTGTTAAGCAGACAGATTTCAGCAAGTTCTCTCCAGTAAAATATTGCTTTCATGACATCAACCTTTTAACTGAAAAGAGGAATTAATCTGTTGTTGAGGCAACCAAAGTGATCTTAATTACAGCTGTGAGTTTGGTTTCATCCACAGATTAGAATAACTCTTTTATTGATCTCAATGGATTCTTGAATTTTCAAGAATTATCTTTCTTTCTCTCTCTCTTTCTTGCACTCTCTCTCAAAATTGTGCAAGAATCCTCAGGCCTGAGCTAATGTAATAAACTTCTGCTTAGGAATTCAAATTATGTACCCACTCCACCATTATCAGTAAACACTGCTTTGGAACAGGCACAACAAACAGCCTCTGTCAGTTGACAGGGGATGTCACTACATACTGCTTGATAAGGTATGCTACCTGTGATCACATACCTTCAGGAGGGAGCAGATGGGGTGTGTTAGTTAGGGTGAGAAATGTGAATAACCAAACTTGGTGACCATCCAAGCCAGTGGTAACCCAAGAACTGTATGGAATATGGAAAAGGGCTACAGTGCATAACTAGTTTCTACCCATTTCTATTTTTTAAATTCTTATTTTAAAAACAATGAAAAAAAAAACTGTCCCTAGTATCCCCTTTCAGCATTTTTATTTTTCTCTGCCCTAAGGAAATCTAATTTATTGTACACAATTCTTAGTTTGCATTATCACCAATTTGTCTCATTGTGTTTTAAATTGCACCATGTTTTATTCTGGAGGGGAAACCTTGAAAATTTCAGCCTCTCATAACAACAATGTGGTAGAGAATGTTTAACTTTTATCAGCCCATATCTAAAGCTACAAGTAGAAAAATCACAGGGGTTCTATGTAAACTGTTATTTCTGATTTAATGAAAGACAATGGCTTTAACCAATTAATACATATTTTTAACCTTTAAAACAATGTGGAAAAGTTCTTAAAAGACTTCTGACAAAAGTAGCTAAAACAATGTATGTTTACAAAGGCAAAAGCCAGAATGAGAGGTGAAAATTAAAACTAATAGGCAGAGTCTCAAAAGTCTAAGTATTGTGTTCAGTTTGAATCTTAAAGAAGGGTTTGAGTGGTTCATATTCTATCTAAAATGGTTTGCTCATAAATAATGAATGATAGAAAGGCAGCTTCCATAACTAGTCCCTTTCCACCCAAAAAGAAATTTATGATTCCTTCAATATTTTAAATCATTTCAGACTGCGTAAAAAGAATCCCTTTAGGTATTACTCTTGACCAAAGTTCTACTCAGGCAACTTGCTAGAATTATATTCCATATAAGGCAGGGTTACTCAACCTCAGCATAATGTGGACCAGATAACTGATTGTAATAGGGAGCTGTTCTATAAATTGTAGGATGTGTAGCGCCGTTCCTGGTTTCTAGTCACTAGACACCAGTAGTAACTCCCAAGGCTGGCTGAGAATCAGAAATGCCTCCAGTCATTGCCAAATGTCCCTTGAGGGAGATAGGGACAAAATTGCACTCAACTGAGAAACACTCATAAGAAATGATTAGCAGTGTCTGTGTATTTTGGGAAGGAAGAGGGGGAGGCAGAGGGTGGAGTTTCTTACTAAAGAAACCTAACTGATAGATAATTTCTCCTTTAAGATGCAATTGTGCCTTGAAAGACATGGCCACAGCATTTGGCATCTCCTCTCATCAGATGTGAAACATATTTCCCTCATCCTCAAATTTGGCCTTGCCTTGTGAAGAACTTTGACAAAAAGAATGTGCAGAAGTGACATTATGTGACACCTGAAGCTAGGCCTTGAAAGGTCTCCAGGCTTCCAGTTTGTTGTATTGGAGTGCTGCCCTGAGACCAATACAAAAGGAAGCCAGTCTAGCCTTCTAGAAGATGAGAAAGCACACAAAAGCAAAACGAGATGCTCCAGTGAACAGCAAGCACCAACTGCCAGACCATTTTGGACTTTGCAAGTAAGTCTATCCTTCAGCCAAGTCACCCTCATGGGTGAGCCTGGATGAAACCAGCAGAGGAAGCACCCAGCCAACCCATAGAATCAGGAGAAATAAGGAGTTGTTGCTGTTTTAAGCCTCTAAGTTTTAGGATGGTTTGTTATACAGCAAGGACTAACAAACAAATGATTCCTCAGCTTGGGCTCAAAGTATGCTGCTATCAAAAGACTCCTATATGTCCTATGAAATGTGGTGAATCAGATCCAGAGAGGTGAATGACTCATGGCTCAAGTCATGAAGACATAGATCCTAGTGTTTTCAGAGATTTCATACAACTTCTCAATAGCATATTTCTCAATAAGGAAAAATACATTTATCAAATACATTATCAGCGATGTAGGAAGTATATAAAAGAAAGAGGGGGAGGCTATAGTTTTCTACTTGTTTTAAAGCAGATTAAAACAAAATCTTGGCTATAACTGAAAAAAAAAATGATGCTCTAGAAGAAAATAAAAGTATGTGCATTAAGTTAATAAAGATTATAAAGGTTTCTTATTGATAATTTATCAAATTGGCTATGCTGGAAGAATTTTCCCAAAGTTTACTTTCACTTACGGCTCCAGATTACAGTTGATCAAAATAGAAATTCACATGAGGTTTTTAAAAGTTGGAGGCAGGCCAGCCATGGTGGCTCACACCTATAATCCCAGCACTTCGGGAGGCAGAGAAGGGTGGATCGCCTGAGGTCAGGAGTTCAAGACCAGCCTGGTCAACATGGTGAAAACCCATCTCTACTTAAAAAAAAAAAAAAAAAAATTAGCCAGGCTTGGTGGCACATGCCTATAATCCCAGCTACTCAGGAAGCTGAGGCAGGAGAGTCACTTGAACCCACAAGGCAGAGGTTGCAGTGAGTCGAGATCATGCAATTGCACTCCAGCCTGGACGACAAAAGGGAAACTCCCTCTCAAAAAAAAAAAAAAAAAAAAATGGAGGTGAAGCTGTAGTCACTATACTCTGAAGTTTGTCATGGCTAGATGCAGTGAAAGACAGATGCAGAGATGCCTATGGATTCCAGCTTGTCTTTATTCACTTCACCTCTGTTCCATGTCCAGTTCTTCTTCCCATCTGTGGCAATGCTGACCAACTGCCACCCCAGACACACCACCAGACACAGAGGCAACAGCTTTCCATGTACTTCCCTACCATCTCCCCTTCAGAGTACAACTTCAGCACCTGGACATGCTTAGCTTCCCAGACTTTCCTATAAGCTACTGGTTCTCTCATACCAGTGTGTCAAAAGGACCACTGAGTGGTTTTTATCTGATTCTTCAACTCCTCCTTTTGGGCATCTCTTCAACTTTGTCCTCACATTTGTATAAGGTCTTTTTATTATGGATTCCATATATCATAGTAGTTTTGTTTCCCAGTTGAATGCTGACAGATACAGTAACGCAACTATTCAGAAATGAGATGTTAAGAATGAGATTTTGCTCTGGCATTCTATGTGATCAGTTTTATTTTGAGGATCCCATATTAGTTTGCTTTTCTAGCATTAGTGGTGCTGGGAAATGTCCTTACATTATCAAGTACACACAACTCACTTATTCTTCACCTGGCATGGAGAAACACAGAGTAAGAAAAAAACATTAAAATCATTCCTGCCCCTCACTTGCTCCAGTTATGCATCCAAGAGAACTCAGAGTATTTTTACAAAATAGCATGGGGGATTATGATGCTATCTAAAAAGATAAATATCTCCTATGCAAAAATTATATTGAGAAATGGTAATTGTGGACATTTTTTAAGACCAGAAATAGTGAAGGCTAACACTAGACATTTTGATGAGAGAAAAAAATGTTTGTGGCATTTGAAGGAAAATGTATGTCAGAAATAATTTAAATAGGTTTCAATGCCCATCATAAATACCAAAATACCAAAAGAAGAGTTTGTAGGCAAATATAACCTTGAGAGGTATAAATTAGTAAAAAAGAAAAAAATTTCTGTAAGACAAATTCAAATGTGTCAGGATGAAATAAATGCTAGGCAGCCCATGCTTCATAAAATTGAGCTTTGGACTTCTGAAAGTATGAGATGCACAAAAAATTATGATGTTTGTGGCATACTCCGTGGTAACTATGAGTCTGAAATTATAAAAAAGGCTATGAGACTACAATTCTGATATATATATATACATATATTATATATATATACACATACACATATATATGTATATATGTTTTTAAGTTGGATGGATCGAGTCAAACAAACATATGCTATTGGTTTTCACTTATTTTGGGTTCTAAATACTTAACCCTTGGCAAAAGCAGTTGCAAGATTTGTACTAGTGGTTCTCTAACTAGAGTGACAAAAAATCACTCTGGGACTTGCTAAAAATAAACCATCTGTACTTATACCCAGAGATTCTGATTCAATAGATCTTGAACAGAACCAGGAAATTAGTACTTTCTCAAAATATGCTAGGTTATTCTGACTTAGACGGTCCAAGGTCACACCTTGGGAAAAAGTTATCTGGACCGGCCAGAATTGAATTCCACTTATGTATGAAAATACATAAATGTTATTTAAAAGTTTTAAAATAAAACATAATGTCCACCATGCCACTTTGCTAAAGACAAAGAACACTCAACCATACCATTTGCTTTTGTCCCCAAGGAAAATGCGTGTAAGTTTATTATTTGTGTGTGTGAATGTGTGCAACAACATCCTGTGATGATGACCTTGATGTGGTTGGCAGCTGTGCCTCAGGTGTGAAAGCGTGAGGGTCTCGAGTTTGCTAGCAGGCCCAGGAAGGTAGCTCCAGACAAAAGCAACATCTTCTTTCATTGTGTATTGTTCATTCCAAAAAATGCATAAAATCGATCATATGAATTTCCTGATGCAAGGAAAATCTGTATTTTCTTTCTAATAGAGTATATTTAGGAAAATTAAGGAAAACTTTGGTTCATTATAAAGTGTTTACTTTCAGCAAAAGAGGTAATGTTCAAACATTCAGTTTTCAAAAACAGCAGAGGAATGCACATTTTGTGTTTAAGGATTTCTCAATAATTCAGATGTGAAATGGGATATCAATTTTCCAAACTTGGCATCTCAATTTTGCTTATTTTTCTCTGAATGAAAATGGCATATCTGAAATGTCATTGCATTTAACGACAAGTGTTTCAAATGTTCTCTCTTGAATCCCTGCTTTGTAGACTCTGTTTTCCCTGACTGAAATGCCTTCCCTATACCTTCTTCACCTAACAAAATACTGCTTTCCCTAGACACTCAGCTCAGACTCCATCTCCTCCAGAGGACTTTCTCTGAAATGCCCCTCTCCCAACTGCCTCACCCCCTGAGTTAGAGATTTCTTCTTCCATGGCCTCATAGTGGCTATAGCTTCCCACAATTAGTGCACTATGACCCCGATTTCTGCAGCCCCCTTGCCTTTGCCAATAACCTGGGAATTCACTGAGGTCAAAAGCCTCACCCTATTTGTTTCTGTGCATTTCTGGGGCTGAGCAAACAGTAGGAGTTTTTTAAAATCTGCACAATAAGTGGATGTTAAAAATTGAACATTATTTGCCATACATTAAATCCTAATAAAGCGTAACATTAATGCTTGAGCATTAGTGTCATATACATACATTTTAAACAACAGGTCATTTGTTGTAAGATGTGTAACAACATCAAGAGAAGTAAACATTATATCACACAACCACAGCAGCAAACACATACATTAACACATAACTAAGAAAGTAGCATCATATGTCATGTTTAACTGCTGCAAAGTTAGCATGATTAGTGAGTGTTTTCCTCATCACACTGAAAAATACACACACACAGTCAAAAGCAATAAAAGTTTCTGACCCTTTTTGTTTGCTCCACATGCCACAGAGCTGAGTGAATACTGATCTTGCTATTTTCTTTGGTCTTATTAATAAGAATAATCCAGAGCTATTCTTTGAGTTACCCTCGCCAAATTCTCCTAACCAAAAATAAGAACACAGGAAAGTGCTTAATTTTCAAAGAAAAGGCATAAGATATTTTCTTTCATTGATTTATTCATTAAAAATACAACTCCGAGAGAATACTCAAAATCAGAATGCCTCTCCCTCTACAGGGGATCGCAATTCCTCATCATTAACGGAACAAGGCTTAATGGAGAACGAGTGTGTTCCAATAATTCAAAAGGTGGGTGATAAGAAACTTCTGTGAATTAAAAGAACTTGTTCTAACTCAATGCAAAGAAACTAAGAACCTTGAAAAAAGGTTTGACGAAATGTTAACGAGAATGGACAATTTAGAGAGGAATATAAGTGAATTGATGGAGCTGAAAAACAACACGAGAACTTCACGAAGTATGCACAAGTTTAAACAGTTGAATTGATCAAGCAGAAGAAAGGATATCAGAAGTTGAGGACCAGCTCAGTGAAATGAAATGAGAAGACAAGATTGGAGAAAAAAGGATAAAAAGGAATGAGCAAAGTCTCCAGGAAATATGGGACTATGTGAAAAGACCTAATTTACGTTTGATAGGTGTACCTGAATGTGACGAAGAGAATGAATCCAAGTTGGAAAATACTCTTCAGGATATCATTCAGGAAAACTTTCCCAACCTGGCAAGGCAGGGTAATATTCAACTCCAGGTAATACAGAGAACACCACAAAGATATTCTTCAACAAGACCAACCCCAAGGCACATAATCGCCAGATTTATTAGGGTTGAAATGAAGGAGAAAATACTAAGGGCAGCCAGAGAGAAAGGTCAGGTTACCCATAAAGGGAAACCTATCAAACTTACAGCAGATCTCTCAGCAGAAACCCTACAAGCCAGAAAAGAGTGGGGACCAATATTTAACATCCTTAAAGAAAAGAACTTTCAACCCAGAATTTCCTATCCAGCCAAACTAAGCTTTATAATCGAAGGAAAAATTAAATCTTTTGCGAACAAACAAGTACTTAGAGACTTCACCACCACCAGGCCTGCTTTACAAGAGCTTCTGAAAGAAGCACCATACATATAAAGGAACAACCAATATCAACCTTTCCAAAAAGCAAAGAGCATTAACACAATGAAAATTTTACACTAACTAATGGGCAAAACAGCCAGCTAGCATCAAATGCCAGTATTAAACTTATATATATTCTAATTGGATAAAAAGCCAAAACCCATCAGTATGCTGCATCCAGACCCATCTCACATACAACGATACACAAAGACTCAAAACAAAGAGAAGGAGGAAGATTTATCAACTGAACAGAGAGTAAAAATAAACAAATAAACAAAAAGCAGGAGATGCAATTCTCACCTCTGATAAAGTAGATTTTAAAGCAACAAAGATCAAAAGAGGCAAAGAAGGACATTACATAATGGCAAAAGGATCAATGTAACAAGAAGAGCTAACGATTCTATAGATCAACGAGACAGAAAATTAACAAGGACATCCAGGACTTGAACTCAGACCTGGAACAAGTAAACTTAATAAACATTTATAGAACTCTCCACTTCAAATACACAAAACATACATTACCACCTCACACCTATTCCAAAAGCGACTACATAATTGGAAGTAAATCACTCCTCAGTAATCGCATAGCATTTCATAGGTTTAAATGAAATATTGGTTGGCTGCTTGTTTGTTATTTTCTTCCCTTATTCCTTCCTGTCTACATCAAGTATAATTATTGGTATAAAAGAGGTTTTCAATACCCATTACTAAACTGCATTCTAGCCTGGGCAAGAAAGCAATACTCCCATTCTCTCTCTCTCTCTTTCTCTTCCTTTTTCTTCCTCTTCTTCATTCTTTTTTTTCTTTCTTTCTTTCTAAAACAAACAAAAAAAAAATACAACTCCACCACTTAATTAGCATAGCTTACTTGAGTACAATTTTGCATTTGTTTTTACTGTCCAAAACTTATTTTTAAGTACAGATTGCCTATTTGTTTTGTATTCTTTTCTCTGCCTGCAAGTTGGGCTGTGTAATGCCAAGCAAACTGTGATTAAGAAAATTAGTTTTGCTTTTAATCAATTAAATTAAAAATTTGGCACATGAAACTCATAGCTCCTTAAAATAATGACTAAATAAAGAAGAGATAGTTTAATATTTAGCCCAGTGAGACAATAGTCAGAAGGTAATAAAAACAGACATTTTTAAATAGATAAAAGTGACAAATCTATATAATGTATAGGGTTTATTCCAATAACCTCCAAAATTAATATCTTATGAAAGAGTGAGTGCAAATCACTGCACTTCATTCAGTGCAATCAGATTGAACCTACCATCTGCCTATAAAGCTATCATTGCACAGGCATTTATACCCTCGGCAAACAAATATTGTTCAGGTAGGAAGATGAACACGTAGGGAAGGGCAAAACATGTACATATTTCAAATGGAAAACTATTGATTGAACTCAGAAAGCATAAAGACTTCAAATAGTGTTGCATACATTCACTCAAAAATCTCTATATCACTTTATATCATCTTAGAAATCAAAAAGCTTTATGATTTCAAATATAGTCCAGGTTGAGATGTGAGTAAAGATGTATTTATCTTTTCAGAAGTATAATACGTGTTTTGTTTATATACATATATAGATATATAATTTCTTTTTAAAAAGAGGAACACCTACATTTTGGTTTCTGAGATAGGCATCAACAAATATATTGATATAAATTATTCCAAAAGAAGTAGATATTGATGTAAAAAGAACTTCAGTGTGTTTTAGGAAACAATGCTGAGGTAATGTGAATTTGGAATTTTGACTAACCAAATAATTCAGCAATTTAAGTAAAAGATAAGTAGAACATTTCCCTATAAAAACAAATGTATTTTTTTAGCGTGCTTAAGGCAGCACTTCATAATCCTTTTACACTGTTGCACCTCCTTCATGTCTTCACACAAATGTTTCTTGCTCAATGAGTCCCACCTTAAGACCTATTTAAAATTTTAAACTAAAATATCCCACCCACATTTCTGATTCCCTTTTACCTTGGTTTCTTTTTCTTTTTCTGCTTTATTTTTCATAATACTTTTTACTAAGTATTTAACTTATATAATATGCTTATTGCTCAGTCTTTCTCCCCACACAATAAGTTCCTCAAGAAAGGGATGTTTCACCTAATTTATTCAGTGGTATATCCCAGTTATCTAGAACAGTGACTGGTGCTTCGGGGACACACAGTAAATTAGTTGACTTTCAGTGAATTTTTATACTGTTTAATAAAATCAAAAATATATGGGTTTTAGTGAAAGCCACTTTATCTCTATATAGAAATTGTAGTTATGTATTATTTGACATCAATTCATGGTATACTTTTCAAGCAATTTTTAAATTTTACATAATCAAAATGTTTTCATGTATACTCTTGTTAACATAAATATGCCTGAAACTTCTGTACATTAGACTATAAAACTATTTTGTTTGCCAGTATATAGACTTAAAGATATGCCTCTATGGGGAAACTGACTTTTACAAGAATATCTTTACAAAACACAGAAGTCTGAAAAATCTGAATATATGGCTTTACTTTATAGCCAAAATTTTTAACCTGAAAACTCTGCCTTACATCTGACATAAGAAAACTTTTGAAAGAAAACAATCGAGATGTTTTCATAATTCATTGTTTTATACCCATTTCCTTGATGAACTAATCCATCCCCATTACTGATCTACTGCTTCTATATCACTTATTCATCCATTAAATTTCAGCACCTGCTCCACATCTATCTTGCCGGAATAATATCAGTGCTTTGTTTTACATATGGCTATGAGTAAAACAAGTATTTGGTGTTTTTTTTTACTTTTAATACTATACTTTTATTAAATATTGCCAATGCTCATTTTTCTAGAGAAATGTAAACTTGTTGTAAATTCTATTAGTAAGAGAGCTATCCTTGACCTAAGAATGCCCCTGCTCTTCCAGCGAACATTGTCATCTTCAACCATGCAGTACATATTTGGGAAGAATCTGCCTTGGAGTTTAGGGATGAATCGCCTCATCCTCTCAATATCACATCTGGTTACTTGGGCTCACAATTTAGAATTACATGTGATTCCCAACTACCAATACTCAGGTACCCAGACAATTCTAATATAATTTCATCTTGTAGCAGCCCATGATCTACCCATTATGTATAAAATATATGATCTAAAATTTACACAACATATAACAGTACCAAAATTATAAAACTTTACTGACACTACTCCTCCTGACTACAGTGCAGATATGGAAAAAGTAACAAGGAAAATAAGTTACAAAAAGGTGACCATTGTGGTTGTTGGTTAATGATGTAACTCTTTATATGAGATGTTATGCCAGTTTCTAATAAAACACATTTAGGAAAGGTATCGGGTCAAGTATTTTATGCTCCTCTTCCAGTCTCTAGTGCCATTGCAAAAGGTTAGATGACACTGATGCTTCTGGACTACAGGAATTACCTCTTAAAAGATTTCCCCTGTCCAGTCCTGTCTTCTTTCTTTTCATCTTTCATGGTATTAACAAAATAATTTTTCTAAAAACTTTTTATCCTGGACAGACGTGGTGGCTCACACCCTTAATCCCAATACTTTAGGAGGCCAAGACAAGAGGATTGCTTGAGGCCAGGAGTTTGAGATCAGCCTGAGAAACATAGCAAGATCCCATATCTACAAAAATACAATGAAAAATAATAAATCAGTGAGGTGTGGTGGGATGCACTTGTAGTCTCAGTTACTTGGGAAGCTGAGTCAGAAGGACTGCTTGAGGTCTGGAATTCGAGACCAGCCTGGTTAACATAGCAAGATTTCATCTCTATCTAAAATTTAATCCCTTTTCAGCTACCTACTGTGTATATAATAAAATCCAAACACCTTAAGAAAGTATACAGAATGAGGAGCCCCAACTTGCTGTTCAGATCACCTCTCTCTCCCCCCTTTTTCTGTGTACCTCAGAAGAAAATGCTTTAGTGTTTGAGATGTTCATGATATTTCACTTGATTGAAATCTCATGCCTGTGTTGTCTATCCAGTGATTAACATGGAACCTGACACATACTAGACAGAAATCTGCAGATTCCAGATTCAAGATGGTTGGTTAAAACATTTAACAATTACTCTCCCTTTCCAAATCACAGGGAAAAAATGAAGGTAAAAATATGTTCATAGAAGCACTAAGGAATCTGTGACCCAATATATGTTCGAGAAAAAGCTCTTGCAAATTTTGATGGTTTTCAATTTTTAAGAAAAATCTGGGTTTTTTTTTTTTTTTTTTTTTTGGTATGGACACAATAATGAACAGATTAGCAACCTCAAAGATCAAGCAAACCATTGTCCCAGAATGCATTAAGAAAGGTAAAGGTGTAGAAAGTGTGAAGCAGAAAAAATAAAGTATAGATTTAAAAAGTTTCAATGTCTACTTAATAGAGACTCTATAAAGACAGAATTAATAAGGAACAAGACTTGAATAATGAAAGAATAATTAACAAATTTATCTGAGCTAGAAAAACCAGATGCAAATCTTTAATCTAAAAGGACCATCAACTGCCAAGCAGGAATGTTCATAACCTGGTGAATATGTAGACCTTCAAAAATAAAGAAAAATTCATAAAACCTTTACAGAAATAAGAAAAGAGTTGTTTTTGGCTTCAAAAGCATGAAATTAGAATGAGAATACAAAAGTATCATCTGCAAATCTGGATGTTAGAAGACAATGAAAAAATGTCTTCTTGGATTCTTTCTAGGATTAAATTATTTTGAACCTAGAATTCTATATCCAGAAAAATTATCAATCATGTATAAGAGTAAAAGGAAAAAATATTCATGGGCATAAAAAGACTCTGACAGTTTAAAATCCACAAACTTTTTATATAAGAATTACTTAATTCAGTACTCAAATGAAGCAAAATATATACATGTATATACATACATATGCCCATGCAATAAAGAAAAAAGCATAGGATAAAAAAGTAGAAAAAACAAAGTCATTAAACTCTTGATTCAATTTAAATTATCACTATTTATTAAGTAACAGACATTTAAGGCAATTGTGTAATTCTTATTCTCTAGAAATAATTTTTATTTTTTTTTTTTTGAGACGGAGTTTTGCTCTTGTTACCCAGGCTGGAGTGCAATGGCGCGATCTCGGCTCACCGCAACCTCTGCCTCCTGGGTTCAGAGAAATAATTTTTTTAAATAGCAAATATATACACATAAAATAAGACAGTATTATATTGCATATTCCTTTATACTGGTACACTGGTAAATCTAGAAGTCAAGATTTCAGAATACTGGATTTTAGGTTACAATGGGTCCTTAGTCTTAGATGTTAAAATAAATTATGTATTTCCACTCACCTCTAACTGAAATTTAACATGGCCTTTAATTATGAATCTAGGTAACAAACATAGAGATATTAGCAATATTTGTGACCTTCATCAGTAGAAATCACAGAAATGTTGACTGATGCTCCTTGACGTATGATAGGGTTACATTCTGATAAACCCATCGTAAGTTAAAAATACCTTAAAGTCGAAAATGCATTAATAATCCCAAGCGAACATCATAGCAAGACCCCATATCTACAAAAATACAATGAAAAATAATAAATCATAGCTTAGACTGTCTTAAATGCACTCAGAACACTTACATTAGCTTACAGTTGATCAAAATCCTTTAATACAAGGCTTATTTTATAACTAAATGTTGAATAGCTCATGAAGTTTATTGAATACTGTATTGAAAGTGAAAAACAGAATGATTTTATGGGTACTTTAAGTACAGTTTCTACTGAATGCATATTGTTTTCACACCATTGTGAAGTCGAAAAATCTTAAGTTGAACTATCATAAATCGGGACCATCTGCATGTCGCTTTTCAGTTGGTGCTTCTATGTGAAACTATCATTTATGACAGTCATTACATCAGCCTATAGATTGCACATAATCTCCAAGTTTCTGTCTACAGATTCTCCTGTAAATGAGCTGACCACCCACCAGGCAAATGTACCTACTTACCTCTGTTCTCATATTGGTGACCCAGCCCCTATTTTGCTCTCTAAAATTTTTATCTACCTATATTCATCAATACATGAAAGAGGGTGAGCTTTTTTTCATTACTTATTAAAGCTTTGCAGAAGAGAACAGTTGAAATGAGAATTTTTAACTCTCCATAAGTCAGTACAGTATTTTATGATATAGATGACTGTTGAGCTAAAAGTATTAGCCTTGGAAGTTCAAACAAATCACGATTGAGATAACTGTTGAAGTATTATTTAAAATTACTTCTTATTATTCACAGATTGTGTGGTGATACAGGCCATACATGTTGCAAGGTGTATGGGTAGTAGTTTCTTTTCTTTATTTGGCTTGCTCTTCAATTCCCTTTTCATACAGTGTTATGAGGTAAAGGAGGCAAGCACACAGAATATATTATTCAAGCAGGTTTTGTGCATTTTTATTCCATAAAATTACTGAGCATATTGAGATAGCATTGTGAGAAAACCATAAATGTAAACAGAACACACACACATTTTTGTAGGAAGGCACAGTAAGTCATGTGACTCCACCCCCAAGTAGGATTTTTAAAAATGATTCTAAGAAGAGGCCTTTATCAACTTAATCAACTTTATCAACTGCCAAAGAGTTCCATAGGGAAGAAACAAATCCCTAATCTAGACGAAGGACAAAGCAGATGTTTTCTGAACATAAAAATTACCAAAACGAACTTAGGAAGTAGAAGAAAATTGAAATAGACCAATAATTACAGGAGAAACTAAAGAGGATAATCTTTAGTTGACATACACACAGGCACACACACACACTCAGGCACACACACACACACACACACACACACAAATATCACCCTTACTAATGCCCAAAGACTTGTACCAAAATGCTGCTACCAAACTTTCAAGCAACAGATTTCTTTGAGCACCGAGTAAAAGGAAAAAGCCAAGAAACCAAACGAAGTTTCCCAAGTCATTCTACAAGTCAAGCAGAATTAAACCCTGATATCAAAACTAAGAAAAGCATGTCTACATAGGAAAATTGTTAAAATAATATTACATAAAAATATATACAAAATTTCTAAATGAAATAACAGCAAAGCAAATACATTTCTTCCATGTAAAAAGAAGGAAGAAAGAGAAAAGATATACAATTGATAAAGTTTAGAAGTTAGTATGTGGAAGTTGAGGCTTCAGTTTTTTCTATATTATGATATATTGTCAGCCTCTGAAAGGGAAAGTTGGAGGAGATTCATGGAAATCTGATTTTTGAGTGGAATGGAGACCATTAGAAATAATAGTGGCAGACAGTGGGAGGGTAAGCTAACCAGAGAAAATAGCAGGATTGCAAGGTAGTATTGAGTGTCTTAAAAGGTGGGACAGGCTGGGCACAGTGGCTCACGCCTATAATCCCAGCACTCTGGGAGGCTGAGACAGGAGGATCACGAGGTCAAAACATAGAGACCATCTTGGCCAACACGGTGAAACCCTGTCTCTACTAAAAATACAAAAATTAGCTGTGTGTGGTGGCGCGCACCTGTAGTCCCAGCTTCTCAGAAGGCTGAGGCAGGAGAATCGCTTGAACCCGGGAAGCAGAGATTGCAGGAAGCCGAGATCGCGCCACTGCACTTCAGCCAGGCAACAGAGCAAGACTCTGTCTGGAAAAAAAAAAAAAAGGTGGGACATAACTGCCCTATGGTAGGA
This sequence comes from Aotus nancymaae, assembly GCF_030222135.1. Classification (NCBI taxonomy): domain Eukaryota; kingdom Metazoa; phylum Chordata; class Mammalia; order Primates; family Aotidae; genus Aotus; species Aotus nancymaae. Next base: position 22,431,658 of record NW_026988431.1, read on the forward strand.
TTTTCTTCAACAGTGCTTGTCTGCTTGGTTACACAGGGCATTGAGAGTTGTGGTTTTGCAGATGGGGCAAAAAAAAGAGAGCATCGAATGAAATAACAACTATATAAGCTGGAAAAGGAAAGTGAAAAGCAGAGAGGAAATGAAGAAATAGGTCAATAATCTATAAATCCTGCTGTTGGAACAGAATGGTGAGAGTAGTTGCTAAGTATGATAAGCTGCTGATAAGAGTATCAGAGTAGTTGATAAGAAAGGGTATTACATAATTATATTGTGGAATACTATGTAGCAATTTAAAGAATGAAGTAGACCTATATGCACTAACATGTAAAATTCTCCAAGATATACTGTTGAATAAAAAACCAAAATAGAAGTTAGCATGTGTGTATGTGTGTGTCCCCTACCAAACTATGCAACTGGAAGGAAAAGGGCTTACAATTTTTATTTTACTTTCCTATGGTTTGATATTTTTACACCTATTATGATTTTAATTTTAAGAATATTTTTAAAAAGCTACTTTCATGTTAGAAAAATGGTATTCATAATTCCTTTATGTTACCAGATTCTACTGGTAACATTGTATTTATTTATATCCAGTGTTTTTTGATGCAATTTTTTTTTTTTTACAAAAGGGAATCACATTGTGCATACTGTTTTTAATCAGCTTTTTAACCATTTCCATGGCATTAAATATTTCTCTAGTTATCATTTTTAATGGCTGAATAGAGCCTGGTTGTTAAATATTTATGCTTCATCCAGTTCTTATTTCTACCAAAAACACTTACATAAAAATCTTGTAGCTATAATTTTGCAAACATCTATGACTATTTTCTTAGCATGAATCCCCTAAAGTAAAAATGCTAGTTTAAAGGTTTTTATGCAAAATTCGGAGACATTCAACAGATATGGCCAAACTGCCTTCCAGAAAGATTTAAAAAATTTACACTCTCACCAACAGCATACAACAGTGGCTCTTTCCTTGCCATTTTGCCAACACTGAGAGTATGATTTCTTTAAAATGTTGAAAATCTAGTTTTTAGTATCAGGTCACCAAAACTAGACTTATCTTGAAGATAAGCATTTTTAAAATTTTAACTCTATATTAAATTATATTTGCAAACTCAAATACTATAGTGATGACCTCAGAGCAGTCAGTTTGATTCTGTGGGATGAAGAAATCAGGAAAATATTAGTGTACCTAATGTAGACCTATTGCAAAGCTTCTGTTCTTTGCCAAGCAGTTGCACTAAAAGATTGAGGATTGGGTTTTCAAAGTCTCATTCTAGCCTCCAATGAGTATAATTATTGAAATTTAAATATAGCTTTAAAAACTGCGCGTTGGACCTTTGTGCCATTGAACAAGGTCAAGTTCAAGCCCCTTATTTAAAAAGACCTCTCCCTAAGAGATCACAAAAGGAAGCCTATTAACATTACATTTTTCCTTTTTTTCTTCTTTGTTCATTTTAAAACACAGCTAATACTGACTGAAAACTAAAATTGTAGAAAACAATCATGGCTTATACTTGGTTGATGCAGCATCAGAATTGAGTGTGCTGCCACTGAACTAACTGGACATGATTATTAGTGGAAATCGTTGTTGAATTATCCATCTAAACAAAGCCTCGCTGTTTTGCTTTCTAAACACTACTAGAAAGGACCGTTAAATATTGCCGTCTTAGGCATTTGGGGAAATTCAAAGTTTGGTATGGTTAAAGTTTGGTTACTAATCATTGTTATTCCTATAAAGGACAATGGTAAGTTTTCAAATAGAAATGCTGTTTGAAATGTTTTACCATTAAACTTCAAGACTATGAAATGGTCTAATTTTAAAAAATTATTTCTTTTGGAGAGACAAAAAGATATTTGCTTGCTATTGCTACAGTTATGCTGTATATATGCAAATGAAATAATAATCTACTGAGAAAAAGATGAAGATGATGGTTGCAAATGGTTTTATTGTGTAAACACAGCCATACTCTTCAAATTAATTATGACAGTGTTAACTTTTATTGTTCATTCTCATGTAAAAATTTCAAAAATGCTACAATGCTGAAAAAAGAGTAGCTGAGGGAGATCAAAGAGGATCAAAAACAATTGGAACCTCTGGTGTCTTAGCAGTTATCAAAGAAAATCACACATCTCTCAAGACATTCAATACTTATTTATTTCAGTAAAAACACACAGCTGAAGCCAAAAAAAGAAAAAAAGATACCACAGTAAAATGCTAGTTTCACCCAGGATCTTTTTAAATGTGTAAAGACCTGCTTATCTTACTTAAAAAATTATTACAGAACCCTAAAACTAAGCTTTACTTTTTCTACTAATTACCTATTTTTTCATTATCAAGCTCCAATTATAAAAGGTCCATGTTATCCATGTCTATTTCATTTTATTTCCAGCACAACTTTTTGTAATATAACAGCTCTGTCAAAATATTAGTTGGTAGCTTCAGCTGAGTTACCACGTAAGAGTGATGCCATGCAATAAAGAAGGTGTTAGACCATACGGAAATTTACCAAAGGGGATGTGCTAAAAGCCGGTTACAAATTTCCTGGAACCCCTCACCCATCTCAAGGATATAAGTGTCACGTTTGAGAGATGAAAGAGGAATTTCGGAGAAGGATCACTTTGAAAAGGACTGCTCTTGAGTCCATTTCCCAAGGGGGAGAGAGGACACTGCTGCCTCCTTACCCAAACCTAATGAAAGGCAGTTTGTGGCGGGGTGCAGTGACTCATGACTGTAATCCCAGCACTTTGGGAGGCTGAGGTGGGCAAATCACAAGGTCAGGAGTTCCAAGACCAGCCTGACCAACATGGTGAAACCACGTCTCTACCAAAAATACAAAATTAGCCAGGCATGGTGGTGCATGCCTGTAATCCCAGCTACTTGGGAGACTGAGGCAGGAGAATCACTTGACGCAGGAGGTGGAGGTTGCAGTGAACTGAGATCCCCGCGCCACTGCACTCCAGTCTGGGCAACAAGAGTGAAACTCAGAAGGAAGGAAGGGAGGGAGAGAGGGAAAGAAAAAGCAGTTTGTTAGGGACCTTAAGCTGCTGCTTGGCATATGTTCCTTGAAGCTGGGGGACTCCAGGGTCCTGTGCTTGACTTCTCTAGGGGGAGTTAAAGGAGCCTGGGCAGCATAAAGGAAGGGGCATGGCTGGTCTGGGAGGTAATTGCACTTTCCACTGACTGAACAGATAAAATGTTCATGAACCCTAGAGTAAGACAGTCAGATTGGAGCAATTTAAAGTTCTTCCCAAAAGACTTCTGAGAGAGTCTTTGTGGTGCAGACTGCAGAAAACCAGGGCTAAGAGAGAGTGGCTGCCAAAGGAGATACTACCCCATCAAGGGGGTTTCAGAGAAGCCCAGCAGAGAAAACACTGAACAATCTCCTAAAGTGTCCATGAGAGAAAGTACCATTTTTAAATGCCTGCCAGGTATAGAGAGGGTATCGCCATCTTAAAATGAACCCAGTTATGTGGGTTTTCTGCTTCCCTTATGCCTCTCTGCTCTAAGCTCTAGTGGGTTACGAATGGTCATAACAAGTCACAGAGTGAAGAGGGGGAAAAGAAAGAAGAGTTTCTTAATTTTAAATCATTTGATTAATATCAGAACTGGATTCTCTGATTTCTGAGATGAGACTGTGGCTAGAAGTGACCAGAGGGTTTTCAGTTATAAAAAAAGGCCAGAAGAGTCAACAGGCCTTATCTAGTTTTTAACTAGGGACAAGGAAAGCTACCATCTTTAAAGGGAGTGTGGAGAATAAAGTTGTTTATTAGAGTTATGCATTAGTCTGTTTTCATGCTGCTGATAAAGACATACCTGAGAGTGGGCAATTTACCAAAGAAAGAGGTTTAATGGACTTACAGTTCCACATGGCTGGGGAGGCTTCACAATCATGGTGGAAAGAGCAAGGCACATCACGTGGATGGCAGCAGGCAAAGGGAGAGCTTGTTCAGAGAAACTCCCATTTTTAAACCATCAGATATCAAGACCAACCTGACCAACATGGTGATACCCCATCTCTACTTTAAAAAAAAAAAAGTTAGCCAGGTGTGATGGTGGGTACCTGTAATCCTAGCTACTCAGGAGGCTGAGGCAGGAAAATAGCTTGAACTCGAGAGGCGGAGTTTGCAGTGAGCCAAGACCACGGCCGCTGCACTCCACTGCACTCCAGCCTGGATGACAGGAGACTCTGTCTCAAAAAAACAAAACAAAACAAAACAAAACAAAACAAAACCCCACAATCATCAGATCTCATGAGACTCACTCACCATCACGAGAACAGCATGGGAAAGACCCACACCCATGATTCAGTCATCTCCCACTGGGTCTCTCCCACATGTGGGAATTATGAGAGCTTCAAGATGAGATTTGGGTGGGGACACAGAGCCAGACCATGTCAAATTACATCCCAGGAGTCCTAAATGCTCCCTTGCTTTGTTGAAACCACTTTCTCATACCAATAGTTTTTAAAAGGCAATGTAACACCGTGAGATAATGAGTGGACTTGTAATCACGAGATCTAAAATTGAATTCTGGATTCACACCTAAATAGCTAAGTGCCCTTGACCAAGTTATGAAACTCTCTGAACATCAGTTTTCTCATCTATAAATGTAAAAGATTATAATAGTTAATTCCTACTTTTTTTTTCTCTTCTCTTTTTTTTTCCTCTTCCTTTTATTTTTCTTGGTTAAGTTCTCCAGAAATAGTTATCTAAGAGAAAGATTCTAGTGAAAACCTGGGAGTTGATCCCAGGAAACCTAGTAGAGAAGCAGGAATATAAGACATGAAATGAAGTTAATAAAGGGTGTGCTATGAAGCCAGTTACCACTGGGCAACAGAAGCTCAATCCTAATGGGGAACCCAGGGAGAGATGGTGTAGACAAGCACTGTACAATAGAAACACAATGCAAGCCAAATTGGTAGTTTAGAATTTTCTAGTAGCCATATTTAAAAAGTAGAGAAGCTGGGTGCAGTGGCTCATGCCTGAAATACCAGCACTTTGGGAAGCCGAGGTGAGTGGGTCACCTGAGGTCAGGAGTTCATGACCAGCCTGGTCAACACATAGAAACCCGTCTCTACTAACAATACAAAAATTAAGCCAAATGTGGTAGTACATGCCTGTAATCCCAGCCATTTGAGGGGCTGAGGCAGGAGAATCACTTGAACCTGGGAGGTGGAGGTTGCAGTGAGCTGAGATTGTGCCACTGCACTCCAGCCTGGGTGACAGAATGAGACTGTGTCTCACAAAATAAATTAAATAAATAAATAGTAAAGAGAAACAAGCGAAATTAATTTGAATACCCTATTTTATATAACATATTAAATCTAATGTATCACATTTCAACATGTAATCAATGCAAAAATTATTCATAAAATTAAAAAATAATTTTTTTGACTAAGTCTTTAAAATCGTGTGTATTTTATACTTACACTGCAACTTGATATGAACACTCAATTTTCATCTTGATTTGTATTCAGGTTTCATAAAATTTACAATTGAAAAAATAGTTCATACAGCCAAGTTTTTATCAAACATGCTTAAAATGTTTTCAGTAGCTGAAACAAGTATCATTTTAATATTTTAAATTAATTAAAATCAAATAAAATATAAAATACCATTTATCAGTCACATTAGTCACACGGTAGTGGCTACTGTATTGGACAGCACAGATGTAGGCAGCGTTTTGGAGTTATTCCACCTGAGGGGCAAAGATGTTGGGGCATTCATCCACCTCTGGACCATGCTTGGCTAGTGGCTGTTTCTGTGGCTGTTGATAGCTGTGCACATGACCGAGCTTCCTTACCACCAGAACAAAGCTTCATGCAGATGGGTGCAGCTGTTCACATAAGATGCCTTTTTTATGTAGAGGTGAATGCCCAAGGGATGTGGGCAGAGCACTGTCAGCTTCTGCTGCATTGTATAACCTCCATTTTGTCATATATTGTCATTTTTCTAAAGTCTCTTTTCTTTGATTTCTTAGAAGCATGGGACAAATCAATTTTTTGTTTCATGTATCTCTCACAGTTCAATCCTTCAACTGCCATTGATGGTATACTGTATTTCAGTGGCCCTGCCTTACGTAGCATGGTTTGCTGCATTTGCAGCAATTACCTTAAAGCTTATGTCCAGTAAATCAGTCATGCCACCAGATTTGGGGGCTGTCGGTATTTATTATGTGGCCACACCCACTCTAGTCTCTAGAACCAAATCTGATTTTAAGCAGAAAAGATGAGCTCCAGCTTAATATTGTAGGACTTGACACTTAAGTATCTCAACACTTAGTTCCACTCAGAGCTCAATTCTCACACTCTTGTACCCATGAGACCCATTCAAATGTAGAGATCGTGGTTTGTTTGATTTCTCTAGTCTCTTTTCCCGGTCCTAGCCTCATTAATGACTCTGTTTCCTAATTGCAGGAAGAATTCCAGCCAGCCAGCTTCCCTGGTCACTGTGCCTTATCTGCTTGCCCCATGGGCTTCTAGACACCTTGTGTCTCTGCCCCTCCCTGCTTGATCTCTCAGTGCTCCTTAGTCTGTGTTACCCACTTTTTTCTGGGTTGTGTAAGGCTAAATCCCCTGGACACCATGTTCTGTCTGCCAGATTCAACTTCCTCCCTTCTTCTCTTCCCTGATCTATGCCACCTAACTTAGAGGGCCTTATTCCAGGTCTCTGTCTCTATCACCCTGTCCCACACCCACTGCACTTAACCAGGCCACATAATAAATATCACAACCCCAAATAAGAGAGCTTCTACCTTCAAACTTAAATTAATGCATGTAAAGTATTATCACTCTTCTATCTTTCTAATCCATCTGCACTATGAAGTCATATTCATTTCTTAAAATCCTCTACTTGACATGACAAAATCTGCAGTGTAGAACAAAGACTGGCAAACTTCAACTGGAAATGGCCAGAAAGTGCATATTTTAGCCATTGTGCACTGCATATTTTCTGTTGCAGCTACTCAACTCTGTTATAGCATGGAAGCAGCTATAGACAATATATAAATACATGGGCATGACTGTGTTTCAATAAACTTTATTGGACACTGAGAGGGTACCAAAATTTGAATTTCATATCATTTCTAATATGCCATGAAACATTCTTCTTTTTACATTTTTCAGCCACTTCAAAATGTAAATATCATTCTTAGCTTCTGGACCATACAAAACAGTCAGAGGACAGGATTTGTTTGGCTTTCATAGTTTCCCAGCTCTTGGTGTAGAACAGGGGCATCCAATCTTTTGGTTTCCTGGGCCACAATGGAAAAAGAATTGTCTTGGGCCACACATAAAAAAACCTAACACTACCGACAGCTCATAAGCGAAAAAAAAAAAGTTCAATGTTTTAAGAAACTTTACAAATTTGTGTTGAGCTGCATTCAAAGCTGTCCTGGGCCACATGCAGCCCCAGGGCCATCAGTCAGACAAGCTCGGTATAGAAAACAATTTAGCACTTAGTGGACTGTTTCAGATGCAACAATATAGGGAAAAGAGATACATCATTGAGATCCCTTCATAGAAAAGTCAAAACTTAAATTGAATCTGGAAGACAGAAAAATAATTTGGATGATGAAAGGAAAAAGGGATATTTCCAGTCAGCAATAGCATGATGAGTTGAGTGTGGTATTTAATAAATGATGAGATTATGCAGACAGTCCTTATTATTCACCAACTATTGGATATCTGTTAAGTGTGTGTGTATATATCTATACATATATACTAACTATATAATAAATATATCTATATATACATACTCACTATATAATGTATATATATACACACATATATTTGTATGTGACCGTAAAGTAGATAAAATGTAAATATTGCTTCTCCTTCTCTTCTATTCTTTTAGAATTGCTTTTACAAAAATATTAAACCTTCTCCTTCTAGGCTTCATGACTCAAATTCTCTTCCAAAATTTTTTTCTCTGTACTTCTTTGATCTTTATTCTGGATGTTTTCCTCAGATCTGTTTTCTAGCATCTAATTCTTGCTCTCAATTGTGTCTAATCTCATGTGTAACACTTCCATTGAGGTTTTCATATCAACGGCTACATGGGTTATTCCTAAAATTCCATTTTTCCAAAATCTTCCTTTAGTTTCACACTGTCATTTTTTCCTTAAACAAATTAAACATATTTGTTTCATACTATATTTTAGATTTTTAAATTATCTTTAGTTTTTAGAGTGTTAATTTTCTGGGTTCATTGCTGATGAGGATTTATTTCCTTGTTACATAATTTTTGAGAGTAAACTGACATTCAATGGCTTTTTACCTGAGAGACTCTCATGCTCAGGTTTATGAAAACATCTTTCAAAGTGTTTTTCATTTGCCCCTGCCCAGCCCATAGGAGTGTTACCCATTTCATAACCATTTCTACATTCATTTCTTAGCTCCTATGCCATATAGGTAGTATGAATGTGGGTCCCATAACTACAAAGAGTCCGGGTTTGAGTTTGATAAATTATAAGTGATTATTTTCCTATTCGTGGCCCCTAGCGTATGGTACACTTCTTTGACACCTCTCAGGCCAATGATTGGTGTTTTCTAGACCCTGTGTTGTTGAGGATGCAGGGTTCAGTTCTGGTTCCTTCAGTTCCAGGCCTGAAGCTTTCTTTTCTGTCCCAGCAATGGCATTACAAGTTTAGTCCTGCCCTTTGGCCCAGGGTTTCAAATGTCTACAGACCATCGTTTTCTGTGCTGACACCTGGGAATTTTCCTTGAGTTTACCTATACATTTCGTACATTTCAAAAACTGTATTTTATCTAGTATTTCTGTATTTAGAAGGCAAAAGGAGACTTGCCATTCACTTTTGTCTGACAAATTATCCAGAAGACTCAGTGGCTTTTATGTTCAAGGTGACAAGATAAACCCATGTGAGGACTAAGGGGGTGAAGATTTTAAATGTGAACGGGAAGAAGGCAAAGATTCTAAAAGGGCAGAAGAATAAGATTCTATCAGAGAAACAGAAGACTGAGAGGTCTCTGTAGATAGATGTTTTGTTTGTATGTTTAGCTTTTTATTTGGAAATAATTTTACATTTGCAGAAGATTTGCAAAGATAGCACAGAGCTCCCATACACCCTCCACTCAGCTGCTGATGTTAGCATCTTACACGACCAGGTACAATGATCAAAAGTAAGAAATTAACATTGGTACAATATCATTACCTAAATTACAGATTTTATTCAGATTTTGCCAGTTTTCCACTAATGTCCTTTTTCTGTTGCTGGGTCCAATCGGGGATTCCACGTTGTATTTAATTCTTCATCACCTTAATCTCTTCCAATCTGGGACAATTCCTCTTTTATCATTGTCTTTCATGACACTCTTGACAAATACCTGTCAAGTGTTTTGTAAAATACTCCTCCATTTGCATTTGTTTGGTTTTTTTCTCATGATCAGATTGAGGCTATGTATTCACGGGAAAGATACCACAGAGGTGAGGTGCCCTTTTCCGTGTATCAAATTCACGTTACCTCTTGTCAGTATGTGTTATTACTGGTGATGCTGACTTGACCATTTGGCTAATGTGGTATCTACCATGCTTTTTAATTACTGTAAAGATTTTTTTTTCTTGAAGACTATAATTAATTGGGGAGAGAGACTTTCAGGCTATCAAATAACGATTTTCTTTTTTCTTTGTTTTTTTTTTTGTTGTTGTTTGTTTTTGAGAGAGTCTTGCTCTGCCACCTAGGCTGGAGTACAGTAGCATGATCTCTGCTCACTGCAACCTCCCCTTCCTGGGTTCAAGCAATTATCCTGCCTCAGCCTCCCAAGTAGCTGGTATTATAGGCGTATGCCACCACACCCAGCTAATTTTTGTATTTGTAGTAGAGATAGGGTTTCACCATGTTGGCCAGGCTGGTCTTGAACTCCTGATCTCGTGATCCACCTGCCTGGGTCTCCCAAAGTGCTAGGATTACAGGCATGGGCCATCACACCCGGCCCCAATAAGCATTTTCTCCCAAAACATTGTTCATTAATTTAGGCATGCATGGGCAGATCCTCCCTACAGCAATGTTTCATCAGTGTTCTAGTGTTCTCACAATGATTTTCTATTTCCACCTTTCCTTTTATATCTATTATTTGGAATTATTCTGTAAGAAGTTGTCCTTTCTCTACCATTTACTTTTATTCAATCATTTATTCATGTCAGTATGTACTAATTTGTGTTTATTTTATTCTGCTTTATTTTAGGTTGTTACTTATTGTTATTTTAGGTTGGCTCCTGTGTCCTCTCAATATGCCCCCACCCTTTTCTTGACTAATTACTTTTTGGTACCACAACACCCTCCAGGTTCATCTTCTTTTATCCCTGCCCCAGCCCTAAGCAAATCATTTTTCCACAGAGCTCTGTAATTGCATTAAACCATAGTGGTGTATAGTTTGAACCCTCTCCTTTCATTTAGGGAATGAGAACAGAGTTAGAAAAGCAGCTAAGGAACTTCAGATAAGTCCAACATTCAGAGACTGAGTAGAGAAGGGGTTGGGAGCCAACAAAGGAAAAGAGAAGGGACCACCAAAGAAATGGGAACAAACTCAGAGTATGGTATCAGAGAAGCTGAGAAGACATCCGCAGCTCTAACCAGCAACCTCCGACATTTTCTACCTGATTCCTGCCACCTTTATCTATTCCCTCTTCAGGAAAATAAGACTCTTCCAGGTAGATATCCTTACTATCCTGGCCAAACCAAATCTCTAACTCTGCTAGAACTGCAGTAAACACAGCCAGAACTAGCAAATTCAGCCCTATGGATGTTAGACCCTCATCTCACAAACTGAAATGCTTTTCCCTCCTCTCTCATACCCAAATACCACTCATCTTTCCAAAGCCAGGGCAAGTCACAGATTTTCTTGAACCTTTTCCCAAACTTTCAGCCTACATTTATCCATTGCTTTTTATAAATACCATGGTTCTTATCTCCTCAGTCATTTCAGTACTTGTATTACATTCTTTTAAAATTTTTTGTTTCGTATAATTTATTACCCAACAATACTGTGGTTCCTTTAAGTGAGAGCCCATACTTCATACCCTCTGGTATGCATAGTAGTTAGTAATACAGAACTACTAGCAGACATTTAGTAAATATATGTCAGTTTAACATTTATATCAACAAATCAACCTGTATAGATAGTCATCAAAGAAAGGGTTGAAAACTGGGAAGATTCCAGGAGCTATCTTATCTATTCAGGAATGTTAAAAACTACTCCTTAAGATACAAAGTTGGAATAACTATCAAATTCCTCATGGCCTTTGTCATATTACAAGAAAATATAACCAGAGCTACAGCAATTCTTATTTCTCACCAGAAAATAATTCATCAGGATTCATGGCTGATTCATTAATAAAGTAAGTCATTATGGTATTCTACACAATCCTATCTTGCTTTGTTTTACAACTACCTAATTTTCTATTTTCAAAAGCAACTACTTGTTATGGAAAACTAATACATAAAGCTATTGTATTTTCAAAGGGCAAATTGGAAGCATATTAATGGAATTCATTTTTTAAAGTGAATGATTATTTTCCTTATTAAAAACATGTTTGTTTGTTGAAACGTCAATAAAATACACATGAGAAAAAAAATGTATTTCATAATCCCACACCCCAAACCAGAGACAATCAACATTTCACGGTATAACACACTATATATATATATATGGTATATGAGATGATTTTATGCAAATTATTTTGTAACTTACCTTTTTCAATTAATGTTTAGTATTTTCTCACATTATTAGATACATTTCTATATTATCTCTTTGTGGTAGTGAATGGAATGTCAGATTGGATGTATCTTCATTTACTAAACTTCCAATATATGCCACACTGTGATAAACATTCTTATGCTAAATTGGGAACACAACCACAATTATTTCATTAGCATAAATTTATAAAAGTGATCTCTCTGTATGAATAGTTTTTATATAGCTTAAGGGTTTTCTTGTTTTGTTTTTTAATGACCAGTGCCCACCTGCCCATCAGAAAGGTTGTGCCAATTTACCATACCAATCATTAGTAGTTAAAGCAACTTTCAGACACTGTATCATTTCATATTTCTAAAAAAATCATGTATCTTTCTGAAGAGTCTCTATAAAGATGATGAAATAATGCTACATTTTCTTTTTCTTACTATGGGAGTGCCCTTTTTCCCTTCAACTTTTATAAATTTTTAAGTATTTTGCTTCCTCATATAAAAAATGCAAAACAACACACATTATTTAGTATGAGTAGCAAAGAAAGCACAAGGTCATCTGAGCAATATAGTCCAACAGAACATGGCTGCAGCTAAGGAACAATAATGAAATTGATTAATCAAGCTCATAATTGTAAATTTCTTATCAAGAGACATTATTTTTAAGTAAGTTTTCCTGCTTTTTTTGGTATTATCAGTGTATTTGCATGAAAGATAATATTTTGCACTTTTGAGATTTACCATTTTTTCTTATAGCAGAGAATCAGGCTTAGCCAACACCTGCATGTGCACAAACACATCATGGAAAGATAGTTGACACATTTAAAGTAAGAAATAATGTTTCCCAGCAGCAATGTGATTATTATTTATTTGTATTTATATTCATTTATACACTCACCTTTACACAAACAATTTTCGACAGCAAATTTGTTTTTTAATAGCAGAATAAGAAAATAATTGGTTAAACTTACTATTTTAAACAAACCAATAATTTCAAGACAAAGAGAAATACAAATATGTCAATATGATAGCTCTGCTTGAATTTAAAATTTGTTTCCATGAATTGTCTGTTCCTATCTAAGCCACAGGCCTTCACAGCTAAGAAACATATCAAAAGTACTTAATATAAAATATAAAAATAATTTAATAATTTTCTATTATTAATTTTTATTGCAAGAGAAAAATGAGCATAAGTACTTAAATCGTTAATATATAAACTTTTCCATTTCTATAGATAAAAGTCGGAAGAGCAGTGTTGGACTAAGATTACTTTTGAACAACTTTTCAAACATTTGATCAGGCTGTAGTTTAAAAAACTAGCCAACTTTCCCCTTCAAAGATCTGAAAAGCAGAGGATAAAATCAACCAACATTTTCCTTTCTACTAGCCCAGCATCAATCATGGGTGACAATCTCTACAAGATTGCTTTAAATTGAACAATCTTTTAAACTAATATTGTATTCTTAAAAAGAGATGAAGTTGGCGTCTAAGAAAAAAAGAACCACTTTATTGATCCCCAAAGAGATGTTAAGAAAGCCAAAGATCGTGTAAGCAGTCTGTTTGGCAGTGGCAATAGCATAAGGAAAAGCTATTACTAAACATGACAGGGCCCACCAGGTTGCAGAGATCTGCACACACAATCCCATTTTGCTATTTGTAATATTATTTATATTTTCTACAAATTGGACAATATATATTTGGTAGACAAAGTTGCTTCTAAAACAAAGAAATACTGGGCAAAAGAACTGATGAGTAATTAGCAAAGTCAGGTCTACTCCCATCAAGCACACACAATATTTGTAAGTCATGTACCGTGTAAGATTGCTAGAGTGGCTACAGGACTTCTAAGCAAGACTCATGCTTCTCAAAAAATACCTCCCAGTTTAAATGCTAAGACAGTGGCTCTGCAAATGCATGCTACACCTTGGAAGCTCCTAATATTGTGGAGTAAAAACACACACACACACATCTGAATGCAACATGCTTTATTCTCTCATTGTAATTTTCCAAATTTTAAAATGTATTTTTTTTATTGATATGAGTTGTCTCTATGACATGAGCAAATTACCTGTTTTTTTAGCTTAAATTTTTGGAAGAGTACTTTTTTTTTTGGTAGATTAAGAGTACAAATTGAAAAAATGAAATATCATTTTCCAGGAACCATAGTCATTACAAACTTTTGGAGGAAGAAACAAATTCATGTAAATTGGTACTGTGCAACTAACTCAGTAATTCTGAGCTTTAGTTCCTTCTTAGTAAAAAATGAATTTTGTGTGTGTATGTGAAAGGATATGACTAAATACAGTGAGTCTTACTGAGAACTTAAAATTAAACTCTAAAAGCAGCTTCACTTATATCCAGTGAATGCCTAGGGAGTCCATCTTTTACTGCATATCACTGTGTGTAATAATGTCCTATTTTGATTAATGTGTTTCTTCTTTGTTTAATTTGTTTTTGTTTCTGGTCTTATAGAAGTATGGTATATTTCCTCTGTCTTTTAAATCTCTGACCAGTAAGCACTTTTCCTTTTCTGAATGTATAAAGGAGAGAGGAGATACTTTAGATAGGATCCTAGACTCTTGCTACTCAGAGACCAGCAGCATGGCATCATCTAGGACCTTTTTATAAAATCAGATTCATGGGCCCCTCCCCAAATATACTGAATCTCAACCTGCTTTTAAACAAGATCCCCAAGAGATGCAAATACAAATCAAAGTTTAAGAAGCACTGTCTTGAAGCACCCTTTCTCCTCCCAGTTCTGGTGTTCCCCACTCCCACCACCCCACCCCCTACTCCAACTATTCTTCCATTTAGAAGGAGATGCAACTATGTGAACAATGGCCCATTTGCAAACAGACATGACATAAAGGTAATTATATTAATCTACTTTCTGTTTATGACCTCCTTCATCATCTAGAAACATCCACCCTCAGGGTGGGGGGGATTTGAACTAGTACAGAAAGACTATAAAGAAAAAGATAAAGAGAAATTTAATGCTCAGCCCATTACATCCTAAGTGGAATGTTTTATGTATGAAAAGATAAAAGATTTTAAAATTCAAGTTTATTAAGAGAAATAATGTTTCCAGCATCCCTTCCTTTCCCCCTTTTATATCACAAAGCAAGTGGATGTAGAACATGGGTTTTTTTCATGGACTAGAGAAGATATCCATTCCATCTATTATCTAGGCCATGATTTTTTTCTTATATTAGCTTTAATTTTAAATAATTTTTTGTTTACAGAAAAGTTACATAGATAGTAGAGTTCTCATATACCCTTCACTCAGCTTTGCCTAATGTTTATATTTTCTATAATCATGCTATGAAGTTGGAGATTAAAAATTAACCTGTAATCCCAGCACTTTGGGAGGCCGAGGCAGGCGGATCATGAGGTCAAGAGATTGAGACCATCCTGGCCAACATGGTGAAACCCCGTCTCTACTAAAATACAAAAAATAGCCGGGCATGGTGGCACGTGCCTGTGGTCCCAGCTATTCGGGAGGCTGAGGCAGAAGAATCGCTTGAACCCAGGAGGCAGACGCTGTAGTGAGCCAAGATTGCGCCACTGCACTCCAGCCTGGCGACAGCAAGACTCCATCTCAAAAAAAAAAAAAAAATTAACATTAGTACAATATTCAGATGTATTCTGATATCCAAGTTTTTCTACTGTCCTTTTCTTTTCAGCGCAACTTATGAAACCACATTAAACTTAGTGCATTAATGTCCTTCAAGTTGGGATTGTTTCTTGTTCTCTCCTCGCCTTTCAGGACCTTAACTGTTCTGAGGAGAATTGGTTTTTATAGAGTGTCCCTCAATTTCAGTTTGTTTAATGTTTTTTCATGATTAGACTATCCTTTTTTTTCTCTCTCTCAATTTCTTTTTCTTATTGCATTTTAGGTTTTGGGGTACATGTGAAGAACATGCAAGATTGTTGCAAAGGTACACACATGGCAGTGTGATGTGCTGCCTTCCTCCCTATCACCTATATCTGGCATTTCTCCCCATGCTATCTCTCCCCAACTCCCCACCCCCCACTGTCCCTCCCCTATTTCCCCCCTACAGACCCCAGTGTGTGATGCTCCCCTCCCTGTGTCCATGTGTTCTCATTGTCCATATAGCTTTGGTGGAAGAAAACAAGAGAGGTGATGTTAGGTCATGAATGTTTATCCTTGATGCATAAGGATAAACTCTGGAGGAAGTAAGAAGCCTCTTTTTCTGGATCCCAGAGATGGCAGGGAGAGAAAAGAGACAGAAATAGGGCAAGTAAATAAGATGATCTTAGGGTTTTAGTTTTTATTCTCTTCTCAATACACACCTTTTTGGGGCTGACCCTTATGGGAAGGGCAGCTTAGTTCCAGCTAGATAGATATAGGGTTATCACAGGTCATTGGGTTAGTGGCTCACTTTCCCAGTTGATGGGAAGTTGTGTGCTGGTAAATGTTTAACAACTGGATGGGAGGCGGGGAGGTAAGGGAAGGTGAAACACTGATTTGTTGTATTTGCCAATTTCCATGATGTAAATAATCCTAACATGGCTGATTTCAAGCTACCCAAGTGATGTCACTGAATGCAGAGCTGGGAAGCACTGTGTGGCAGTACACCATCGAATACCATTATGTAGTATTTCCACCATACACATATAATAGGCATAGATAGTAGTAAAGTGCAGAACAACAGATAGGAAGTAATAAATTGGGGGACATTGCCTTTATTTTTAATATAATTTATTTGGTTATAAGTTTATAATATTTAGTTTTCAACAATGGCTGCATTTAAAAACTGGCTCACAAAATCCCTGAAAATTTAACAATCAGCTAAAGTATAAGCAGCCTCCAGCATTCCACTGCTTCTAGAAGACTGACCATTTGGCTCAGCACCACATTCCACATGACTCGGGAGGTACAGAGGTGGCAGCAGAAGGTGGGTAGATATATCGGACTTAGAAAGCATCTGTCTCGTCATGGCCTTTGTGTGGGAAGCTGGGGTCACCAGGTTTCTTACTTCCCCACTTAGAGTGTTGGTGGACTGGCAGGGGTCTAGGGGAAAAGAGGTGATGGGGCCTTTTTGATGTTAGGGGAAATGTTCAGAACTATGGCAGTAGTGGTAACGGCCAGCACACAACATCCCAAAAGATCAGTTGGGTTCTAGTTATATTTCAGTGATTCTAATTCCAGGGAGAAGACATAGTGAGCCTCTCTATAGTAGAAACTATTAATCATTTAGAGGATAGTGCATGATCCAAAGGTGCCACAAGATTATAATAAAACTCCACTCATGTACCCAGAACTATACTGGGAATGAGATGGAAGAGGGAGGTAGACAATCTGAGAAAGACTGTGCATTTTCCTATAAGAGACTGTGTCATCTATAACAATGTCACTCAAAGTATGGTCCAAGGGCCAATGCTAGTTCACAAACTGTTCCTGTTCAGGGGTGAGATAAATACAGATGAAAGTTCATGTTTAGAAACTTTTATCATAAATTGATATTGCCATGACATCCTAGTTATGTGATCAGTGGACTGATCTTGTTAAACAGGATATAACCAGTTCAGACAGAACTGGCATGGTGAGTTGCTTCTGGCAAAAGTTGGTCATGCGCAATAGGACTATGTATTTGGTCCATGATTGGAAAAATCAATCAGTTTGAGGAGCATTAATTTAAAATACTTTTTAAACAATCCCTTTTGGATATGAAATAAACTGAATAGTTTGAATCAGAGGTTCTCAAAGTGTGGTCTGTGGAACAAAAATGTCAGCATCACCTGGGAACTCATTACAAATGCAAATTCTAGGGCTCCACCTTAGAGGTGCTGAATCAGAACCCCTGGGAGCAAACCCAGTAATCTGTGTTTTAACAAGCCCTCCAGGTGAGTGAAGCATGTTTGCATGTCTGATTTTAAGAACTACTGGCTTCAATGTTGAAAGTGAAAGAAGTATGTTCAAGCTAGAGGAGAATGAAACACTATTAATTAAGTGTAAATTATCCCTGCCAGACTGCAGAGCTGGAGCCCATGAAGAAGATCAGACCAGGCAGGAAAAAAGAAAGAAAACTAAACTTTCTTTGCATACTGTAAATGATATGCAAGTGGATGAGGTCAAGATCTAGAGTGGAACAGTTTTAGTGGGTGATCATTTTGGATTTTTCTCTACAAGCTTACTATTTGTGGCTCCACATCTTTTTTTAGAAGAAGTTTCGCTCTTGTTGCCCAGGCTGGAGTGCAATGGCGTGATCTTGGCTCACCGCAACCTCCACCTCCCAGGTTCAAGCAATTCTTCTGCCTCAGCCTCCCAAGTAGCTGGGATTACAGGAATGCCCCACTACACCCAGCTAATTTTGTGTTTTTTTGTAGAGACGGGGTTTCTCTGTGTTGGTCAGGCTTGTCTCAAACTCTCAACCTCAGGTGATCCACCCACCTCAGCCTTCCAAAGTGCAAGAATTACAGGTGTGAGCCACCGTGCCTGGCAGGCTCCACATTTCTCAGTATAACCCACTTCCCACCCCACATCAACCTATAAATGGTAAAAATAGAGTCACAGTACTAATAACAGGAGAGTATTTCTCTAGCTTTATTCTTACTATACAATTGCTGGCTTTCTTCACATTCCCTATAAATACTACTATGATTAATAGCTCAGGAGGTCCCCTCGGCTACTTTGTGTCAGCCATCTTTCTCTCTCTCTCTGCCTGGGTTGCTCTCCATCCCTAGTACCCTTAGTATATAACCTTCTCCAGAGCTTCTGCTCCTTCCCAGGCAAGGCTGATCTGGTTTTAGCTTAGTATCTGGTCAACATGGATATTAGCCATATTACAGCCCAGAGGAAATCTTTTCTGGTCTCTATTTGGGCTCCATTATTTATGTGGGATGCCACAGGATCTTTTGAGACAAACTCTAATGTGCATACAAGTCACTTAGGGCTCTTATTTATGTGCAGATTCTGATTCAGCAGGTCTAGGATGCCTGAGTATCTGCATTTTTAATAAACACCCAGGTGAATCCTATGCTGCCAGTTTCTGGACAATATTTTGAGAAGTGTGGTTGAGAGTAGTGATTTTTCTACTTTTATCACGCCTTCTCCCCAGGTCTTTAACACAGGTGAAAGGGCAGAGTCTTAAGGTGACCAGTTGTCCTGGTTTGACAGTGCTTGTCCTAAAAATCTTACGTTGTGGGATATCCCTCACTCTTGGGCAAACCAGGATGACTGGTCATCCTAGCTATCTGGATTGGTCATGCTAGCAATCTGAACAGCTCACCTCCTGCCTCTCCCCTCCATCTCCTTCCCAAATGACCCATGATGCCTCTGTCTTGACTCCTTCCTCCTTCGGATAAATGTTTCCCTTGAGGCTCTTCACTTGTTCCTCCATGTAATGTGCCTTCCTTTGGCAGATCTGTATCGACCAGCCTTAAAGACATAGGTGTTTGCAGCCAGTGCAGTTGACTGAGTACTACTTGGTGTAGTCTTAGCTGCCTACTTTAAACCAGTTTGGAAGGTTCCATTTAATGTTTCCCCAAGTTTGTCAGGACTAAAGTCTTACTGCTCTCTCTGCAGATAGTCTGCTCTCATTTTTTTTTCACATAAACATTCTCATCCTTCCTGGTCTCTCATTCTCATCCTACCTGGCCTCTGCAGACCAAGTGGGTTTCCCCGGTGCCTGAGAGCAATGCTTGTTCTGCTTTGCCTCTTAGGTAAGTATGGAGCTATTATCTGGAAATAGGAAAAACCAAAATCTTCATCTCTGGAGCTTGGCAAATACAGTGTGTCTCCCAGTACTTCTAACTGTCCGTTCAATGCTGAAGTCATAGATATTGTAGGTACAACGTCCTGCTTCATCATCCTAGAAACAGGGCTGTGATTATGTCCATCCACAGTTGAAAATCTTCATTAGCACTAAACTTACAGCAAAATAATTTCCAAATTCCCCACCTCAATACAAAGTCATGATTCTCAAAACTTTGCTATGCATCAGAATGACCTAGAGAGAAACAGATTGCTGGGTCCCACTCTGAGTTTCAGATTCATAATTCTTTTTGCATTTCTAACAAGTTATCAGGTGGCACTGACATTGCTGGTCCACAGGTCACACTGTGAGAACCACTGACCCATTCCAGCTAGCCACATTCACATTCCTAACACCCAGTTCTAGTTCATACTTCCTAAGAGAACCCGTCGTTCTCATATTGCTCATATTGTGTGCTTTTCTACTCCATACCTTTGTTTAATTAATTTATTCACCTATAAATTTATTTATTCAACCAATGATTAATTATTTCACCAAACATTTCTCAAATACCAAAATGACTGGCTCTGTCAAGTGCCATCATGAAATTTATGGCACAAGAGAGAAAAGGAAAAAAGATACCCTTTTCATTTACAGAGTGCTTCTTGGTTTCCAAAGAGCTTCCACATCCAAGCTCCCATTTGATCTTCTCCAGAGTCCTGAAAGACCAACAGGGCAGGGATTATTCTACATCTCTCACAAGTGAAGAAGTTGAAGCCTAGCAGGGAGAAGTGGGTCATCCAAAGTAATGCAATCTGTCTTTCCAATCCTGGAACAATGGTTGTTCTCTCAATTACACTACAGTGTGCCTCCCCTCAGCATGTGCAGGGCATTGGTTCCAGGACTCCCCACAGCATACCAAAATCCCGGTATATTCAAGTGGACTCTGCTGAATACACATGGAGGAAAAGTTGGTCCTCCCTACACATGGGTTTTGCATCCAGCAAATACTAAATTTTTGATCCACTTCTGGCTGAAAAGAATCTGCTCTAAGTGGACCTGCACAATTCAAACTTGTGTTGTTCAAGTCATGCTTCGGTCACGGCTCATTGTATTCCCTCACTCCTTGCTTTCCAAATTATACCCATTCTTTAAAGCCCAAACACCACCTACTCCATGAAACCTTTTCTGGTAACCCCAGTTAAAATAATTTTTTTCCTGCTTAAAACTAAAACAGTGCTTTATTTTGTCTCTCAAAAGGCATAAAAAAAACCCTCCCTTTCTAGATGCCAATGTCCTTGAGATCAGAACAATACCTGACTCTCCTTTGTGTCTCCCATTGCACTCAGTTCTTGGAGTTCATAGTAGAAATTTGATAAAGGACTGAGAAATGAAGGATGATGAGAATTTTACCTGTTTTTAAAGTTTATTCATAAGATAATCAATGAAGGATATAGGTAAAAATAAAAGTAAGGCTGTCTGTTATCTTTTTTCTCTCTACCTCCATAAATGGGGGTGAGAAGGACTAGCATTAATTAAGTGCTTGCTGGGTGCCAAGTGTTTTATGTTATGGCATTTTTGCCCTCATAACCTAATAGATGAATAATAGATCAATACAATTGTTATGATTTTCAAGGAGAGGTACTGAAGCTCAAGATTGCTTAAAAATTTGCCCAAGTTCAGACACTGAACTCATGGTAAAGAGGGAAGCAAATCCAATTCCATTTAAACTCTTGTGGCAAAATGAACACATGAAATTGCTTCTAATTATACTACGACAATAAGAAATTATCCAGTATTTACCTGTATAAAAAAGCAATTCACATGCACCAGTAATCTTAAGGTCAACATTTTTTTCCTCACCTTTTTACTGCTTTTTTACTGATTTACCACTTGCTGGTTGAATCCTTTGATCCACTTTTTCAAGAAGGAAAACAAATTTCACTACTACCAGACTCTGCTTCTTCATGTGACCAGTTATCACTGGTTGTGAAATGCTGGCCTGAGACTTAGATGTAAATCTGTCTTAGTAATTACCATTGTGTCATAACAGAACTTTCCTGTTAGAAAAGAGTGTGGAAGGTTTGGGGTAAATCCTGGAATGAGTTGGGGGAGGCATAAACACAGAAATGCCTTCATGAATAAGACTGAAAAGAATAATAACTTCAGCAAAAATGAAAAATACATCAAAGCATTGTGTTAAATATTTACATATGATAGAGCTGAGAATTATTAGGAAGTTTAACAAAAGGACTTGGCTAATGAATGGCAGATGGACTTAATGGAGGCAATTAAAACACAGACAGTATTAGTGAAATGGTAGACTCACCTATAAGGATTCACATGTGGGTTCTGCAGCTAACTTCTTCCGAGAGCAAAGGCCTGCAATATCATGAAAACCAAATCAACACATTAATGGTGACTGTCCTCACAAATGTATGAAATGCCACTTTGTATCCCTTCCTCTTACAGGCACTGCAATATCTTCCCTAGTAAAACCTGTCAGTTCCATGGGTAGGGTTTGTTACAAGGTCTTATTTCACCAGCCATTAAGATAGCTAACCATAAGTCTTGGTAACCTAGCAGACATTCATAATCATTTTTAAAGAAACAACTTCAAGTAAAGAGGGAATTCAACCAAAAGCTTCCAAAGATTTTGGATCTGCCAGGTGGAACAAAGAGTTTTAAAGCACATTTCTAGGCTCCCTGGGGTGTTTGTTTAATTCACAAAAATCCCTTCATAGCAATTCTTCTATTTTTTAAACAACTTTCTATTCTTATTCAGCCTGTCAGGTAAAAAGTCATGCTTGAAGAGACAGATGGAATTGGTGACACTGATAAATCTTTTCTCGAATTCACTACTGATAATGTTAATGTAATATTGCTTTCAGTAGACAGTTTTCAATCAAGCATGTATGTATGTTTAGAGATGGGACAAAGCAGGGAGCCTGAGCTTATTGAAACTTAAAGAACACATCAGATATTTTATTTTGGTCACTGCCTCTGGGAAAGAATTCAGAAACAACCCTTCAGTCAATGGCAGGTAGGTTCTTAGAAACCTCAGTATTGGGGAATTCATAGTAAGGCTGAATAAAGATCCACATACAGAAATGAAACTTACTAATAGATATGCCCATCTGAGAACCAGCTGGAGTGAACCGTCATTTTGCCTGGTCACCACAGGGCTCTGAAATGATAAAGCTTTGGTAGTAAAATGACAATAACAAAATAGCTTATGCTTGTGTATTTTCCAAGTAATAAATAGTGTTCCAAATAATTTAATCCTTACAATCACATTATTAGGTAGTTGCTACAATTACCTTCATGTTACAGGACAAACTTAGAAACTTAGAAACAAAAGGTCAATAACTTGTTCCAGGTCACACTGTTTGATATTCATATTGCTATTTCTGATTTGGATGTGAACATGTTAGGCTGGAAAAAGCTTTGCCATTAAAAAAAACTTCTGTGTCCTTTTTCTTTAAGTATGACTTTTTTTAAGCACCACCAAATCATTAGACTTTCATTTTAATTTAATCTAAGGATCTTTCCATTTGAATAGGAAAATTTAAGCCATTTATAATCATCATATTTTTAAGTTTGACTGGACTTAAACTTTCTTTTCTTCAATAGTTCCTTATTGTTTTCTTTCCATTTTGTCTTTTAATGAACTATGTTTGTTTTTTATCTTTGATAATTATTTAGAAAATAGCCTGTTTGAATTCAACTAGTGCCTACATTAAATTGTCTACAACTATCCTTATGTGCATTCTTATTCAATGACTTGAAAATAAAGCAACAATGCTGCTTCTTGTAATGCTTTTATTTCCTTCATCTTCTCTTTCCACATTGTAATCACTAGGTATAGATGCTTTATTTAAAAATGTAAAACCCTACAAAATTATTTTATTGAAACATTGCTCCCTTAGTAAAAAAAAATCTAGCTAACAGCATCAATTCTCAATTCACTTTGATTTCACTACACTTCACTTATTTTGTCTTTGCCTTCAATGCTTAGTATTAATCTTTTTAACTGCAGTTTCTTATTCTTGAGTTTTTATACTATCTCACCTCTCAGTGATCTGGACAATATTTCTCTGCAATTTTTGCAGAAAAGAGTTTCGGTTGTTAAATTCTCTGATGCCTGAAAGACTTTGTTATTCTGTTGCTTTTATGCATAAGTTGATAATTGAGTAGCCATACAACTTTTTTTGGAACAACTCCATTTCTACACAAATAGGTCTAGTTCCAAATGTATCATCGTGTTAAAACTAATACAAGCTGATACCATGCAAATGATGTAGCTTAATGTATCATTGGTGTTATCTCCAATTCCATTTATAAAATGTCACAAAGTAGGAGAAGCGATTGAACTCTCATACAGAAATAACCAGAGTTTCTAGTATACTTCAGACTTGTTTCTCTTAAAATTCTGTGGACATTTACCTGTGTTCTTTAAAAAGTTCTTGTTCTATATAAGAAAGATGAAGGCAATCTACAAAAGCATATATGTTTTTCCTTCATGTGTACTTTAAGAAATTTTCTTTGTCCCAGAAATTTAAAATTTTAGTTACTTATGTCTTGCATTTATCTCTATTCCTTAATTTTGTTCCAAAGGAAACTTACAATGTCAATGTAGTTGTTAGATATGGAAAGTTTACTTTTATTATAACTTTAATTTTTACTTCTGATCCATCTTCTTTATTTTTAAAACACTCATTATTTTATTTATAAATTCAAGAAAAGAATGTTTATTTAACAATAATAGAATATACTATATGTTAAGCTATCTCTTTGGGGTAGTGTAACAACAAGATGTTTATTGCCATTAAGTAGCTTATATTCTCAATTAGAATTCCATAATTTGTCATCTAATTACCCCTTATCCATGTAACTCTATTCATTTCCTTAGATGTTAAGACTAGTTATAAAGTTTTCCTCTATCTCTGATTCCAATTTCTGCAAAACAGAAGTTTCATCTACTACATTTTTTCATTTGGTCAATTTTTCATTAATTAAAAACAATATGTCTCCTATATTGTTACGATTACATTCCTAAGAACATTCATATTATCAAATTGGTATTATAAAAACAATTATTTCAAGGAGAAAGGAGGCTAGGGGGCCAAAGAGTTTCAACTATATAACAATAAAATAATTTTGGCCAGGCACAGTGGCTCACCCCTCTAATCCCAGCACTTTGGGAGGCTGAGGCGGACAGATCACCTGAGGTCAGGAGTTCTAGACCAGACTGGCCAACATGGCAAAACCCTGTCTCTACTAAAAATAAAAAATTTAGCCTGGCATGGTGTGGGCACCTGTAATCACGGCTACTCAGGAGGTTGTGGCAGGCAGAATTGCTTGATCCCAGGAGGCAGAGGTTGCATGAGCCAAGATCGCACCATTGCACTCTAGCCTGGGTGACAGAGCAAGACTCTGTCTCAAAATAATAATAATTTTTGATACAGTAATCTCAACAATAAATGTGTTTCTATATCTCTAAATGTTTTTTAACTCAAATTACAACTAATAAATTGGTCTACAAAAACAAGTATATACAATTCTAAACATTACTGATCAAGTAATGGAACATTTAAAATGTAAAATAAGATCGGATCTTAGACAAGAAGTTTCCAGGACCATAAAACAAATTACATCACAGTTTACGACTGCCCACTGTGAAGATTCTAACACTAATTGAGCAACCAAACGTATTCCAATTTTTTTTTTATGGAACAACTTCATTTATATGTGAATAACTCTAGTTCTAAATATGCCATCATGTTAAAACTAATAATACCTGGTAAAATGCAAATGATGTATCCTAATGTATCAATGGTGTTATCTCCAATTTCATCTATAAAAACCTTAAGAAGTAAAAGTGGTTGAACTCTCATTTGGAAACAACCAGAGTTTCTGGTACACTTCGTGTATGGGGGGATGTTAATTGCTCCACCTCCAAAAGCTGCAAGGTGACCGCACCACATGGGAACCCAAGCGGAAAAGAACCCATGCTTTCAGTGTGCTGCCATGAAATTCTCCTTTTCCTGTAAGTTCACAGTCAGCTTCTGGAACTTACAACCAGAAAATAAAGGAGAAAACAGAAAAGATCAAAGGAAAAATATTTTTCCTTTGAAAATTCTTTTGAAAGGAAAATTTTGAAGAAAATTCTTTTCTTTTGAAAATAATTTTTCAAAAGAAAAAATATTTTTCCTTTGAAAAATTCCTATGTGGTGCTAATATATTATAAGTCACCCATGCACAAAGCTCAAGAAGACATCAGAGGGGAAGCTCTTTATGTTTGACCATTAAAATGCAGAAATAAAGTTCTGGCCAGGAGCAATGTTCACTCTGTTAGCAGAGGAAACTCTCAAGATATGCCAAGGTCAGCAATACAGAACACCATGTGATAGGGTTTGGCTGTGTCCCCACCCAAATCTCATCTTGAATTCCCACATCTTGTGGGAGGAACCTGGTGGGAGGTAATTGAATCATTGGGGCAAGTCTTTCCCATGTCGTTCTCATGATAGTGAATAAGTCTCACAAGAAGGAGGAATTCCCCTGCACAAGTTCTCTCTTTTTGCCTGCTGCCATCTATCTAAGACATGATTTGCTCTTCCTTGCCTTCTACCATGATTGTGAGGCTTCCATAGCCACATGGAACTCTTAAGTCCAATTAAACCTCTTTCTTTTGTAAATTGCCCAGTCTCAGATATATCTTTATCTGCAGTGTGAAAACAGAGTAATATACCACAGGAGCACATTAGTGAGCAAACTGAAATTGAAGAAGCAGACCCTCCATCCCTCCCAATAACTGAAATATTCTTATTTCTTGTATTTTTATTGTTGATAGTGGTTTTTTTTTTCAGATTGTTCTAAAGCTTTTAAAAAGTAATTCAGTAGAAGAGTGTTCATATACTGAAACTCACTTTGTGTCTTTCTAGAAGACCCCCAAATTGGAATCTTAAAATATGCATATTAGGATAAAAAACAGCTTAAAAACAGTTTTGTTAAATAAGTCTATTTTTTAATTCAATGAATGATTTTAAAAATTAGCTTCATTGTTTTTTAATTTACCATCTGTTAACTCAACAAATATGAGTTCTTAAAGTTATCCTAATTGACTTGGAATTCGCTGTATTTGAAGTTGATTAAAATTATTTAAATTAATTTTGTTGTATATCCAGACTAGAACAAATCATGTCTGCATTTGAAGAGATCTTGGCTAATAATTTATAAATATGCCCATTTGTAAAATGAACCGTTTTGGTTTATGGCCCTTAATATGTATTAGTCAATACGTAGACATGCAGAGAAGAGATGCTGATATTAGATAATCAAAGAGGTAGAAAACCAACACAACAATAATTGTTGCCATTAAAAACTGTGACCAAATACAAAATTTTTGTGAACTCTTTCTCTAATGAAGAGAAAATGTAGAGTGGACATCAACTGTGATACAGTTTGTTTTCACTCTACACTACTATAGATAAAAGAAAATGCTATGTTTCTTGAAACAGCATCGTGTCTCTGGTCACAGTTTATTGGAATAAGGGTGGTCACTGGACCCAACCAGGCCAATCAGACTCTTCCCTGAGAATTATGAAAGACAGGAAAATATGGTCTTTTCTCAGGGTGGATCAACTGAAGCATCCATGGCTCAAGAACAATTGGAAACCATAATTTGCTGTATGAACTGAGGAGCAAGGGAGCTGAACTACTATGAGGAAGAAAGACAAAGATGAGATATGGAGAGAAAGAATTGACTTGGTTTTCTATGGCACTTCAATAGTTCTTCTGTTCTTAAGGCTCTATTGCATCCTGATTTTGGATTGCATGAAAATCCCCAATGTGCTTTGCTTAAGCTCACAGAGTCAGCTTCTATCACTGCACTGCACCCTGGGTGACAGAGTGTGGCCCTGTCTCAAAAACAACAAAACAAAACAAACAAAAAACTTGAACTAAATGCACAAGAGAGGAAACCCTTCTAATAGTAATGTTTGTTTAATCAGAGATTTCCAGACATCACTCTTCACTCTGCTTTTCTTTAGATAAACATAACTTTTAAATTTAATTAATTAATCTTAGAAATGGGGTCTTGATATAATGCCCAGACTTGACTTGAACTCCTGGGCTAAAGGGATCCTCCTGCCTCAGCCTCCTGAGCAGCTGGGACTACAGGCACATGCCACTGTGCTAAGTTTTAAATTTTAACATGTAATTTACCTAATTTTTATAGTTATTGTTTTCTATGACTCATCTAAGAAATCTTTGTCTATCTACAACTTACATTATGTTTCCCTATAAAAGTTTTACAGTTGTAGCTTCTACATTTGGATCTATAATCCACTACAGATAAATTTTGCATACGGTATGATAAGGATAAAAGTTTTTTGTTTTCCCACATGGATATCTATTTATTCCAGCATTATTTGTTGAAAACACTTTTCTCTGCACATTGGTTTACTCTGGTGAAGGTAATAGTGAGGTGAGGGTATGGAAAAGCCCATGTGAAACTAAACTAATGACTTAATACTAAAATGAAAAGCGAGACATTTTATTTTTATTAATTTTATTAATGAGCTTAAGAAAATGATAGCAGCTACTTCACTTAACAAAAAGAGGAGTTAATAATTCATTCATCAGAATTTACTTCCATGAACTCACATGTAATATACCTAAGACCTATCTGATAACTACGTCAACTCAGTTTTCTGTTCCACACTGTTGCCTGCTTACCCCATTCCATTGTCTCTACAATGTGCATCTATATATGTTTCAAACATAATGGGAACCAGGCATACTAGGATCTAGGATGGGACTGTATTAATTAGATGAATACATTTGCCCAATATTATTAAATAAACACAAACCGATAACCAAATCAAAGCAGGATTTAGCTGCTGCTCCTGCTTGTTTCTTTGTCCCACTTTTTTGGTACTATGGCTTTGTCTTTTTGATTGCATCAACCAACTTCCAGGTTATCTCATGAAGATCCTAGAGTAATGATATTATTGTATATCTGAGATGACTTCAAAGCATCACTTCAAACATACAATAATGACTTTGACTAATTTTCAAAATCCATTGATTCCCATGGCGCAAGTCACAGATCACCTGCACATAAATCACCTTCATAGCTGATACGGTTTTGCTCTGTGTCCCCAACCAAATCTTATGTCAAATTGTAATCCCCATGAGTTGAAGGTGGGACCTGGTGGGAGGTGATTGGATCATGGGGGTGGTTTTAATGGTTTAGCACCATCCCCCTAGTGCTGTCTCATGATAAAGTTCTCAAGATCTGATGATATCTGATGGCTTAAAAGTGTGTGGTGGTTCCTCGCTTGCTCACTCACATGCTCACTCACATGCTCGCTCTCTCTCTCGCGCGCGCGCGCGTGCTGCCATGTAAGACATGCCTTGCTTTCCCTTCACCTTCTGCCATGATTATAAGTTTCCTGAAGCCTCTCCAGCCATGTGGAACTGTGAGTCAATTAAACCTCTGTTCTTTATAAATTATCCACTCTCAGGTAGTTCTTTATAGCAGTGTGAAAACAAATACAATAACACATGTGGAAAATGCTTAATATTTGTCCCAAACACTGGGGTAAATAGGTGAGGCACGTGGCACAGGGACTGTGACCATCTTCTCTGTTACCTTGAGGGCTGAAGGCCTCAACGTCTTGGAATACGGGTTATTTTTTGTAACATTTTTGGATCATTTGTCTCTAAATACTTCTTAAAAATGCTCAGTAGTGGAAGGAGAGCTATAGTTTTGGCCAAAAAGCATCCATTTTCTTATTTCTAAAAAAAAAATACCTGCAATTTGTCTTGTAGAACCATCCCACCTTCATGTCCAACCTGCATGGTTTGGGTAGTGTGACTGTACTCCCAAATCCAAGGTGGGCATTTGACCCAAGACTGCTAAAGAATGAATCACAGGTGCTGACCATGGTGATGAGTGCAGATATGGGTACCTGATATAATCTAATGCAGCCAAGTTGGGTATAGTTCTTTAGCTGGAAAATTTGAGAAAGAGGGATACTCTATGCTGGGGTTTCTATGTTAGAAGAATGGAAGCTAGGAGAAAAGCCAGATTAAGAATGAAGTTCTTAAAAATGAATTCCTTAAAGGAAAAACCAGACTAAGAATAAAGTTAAAAGAGAAGAAAACATAACCAAAAGATGGTTGGTGACATTATTTGAACAGCTATATTTAATTATGTCTTAAGCAGTTCTTAAATTGTATTTTCCAATTTATGTAGCGGAGAGGGGAAGAGGAGGGACAAAAAATGAAGCAAAATAAAAAATAAAAACTTCCTTTTTGAGTTGGATTTTTGCTGCTTACAACCCAAGCCCAAAGTCCATGTGGATTGCTGAAAGCCATCTGGTTCTACCAAATCTGAATTTCTGGGCATGAACTCAAAGAACCTGTATTTTAACCAAACACTCCATTTAATTCCTATACACACTAAAGTTTAAGATCAACTGATTCCAACTCTTTGTTTTGTGGCTGAGGAAACTGAGACTTTAACAAAGTGTCTTTCCCAAGATCATTCAACATTATCTATTTATTCAAGGTGTGGAGGAACTATCAATGAAAAGGACAAAAATCTCTCCCTTTATGGACATTAACAAGCCAAATGCTTAGTAGCAGAATGGGAAATAGAATTCAGTTCAACTCTTTTCTTTTTTGTGACTTGATTTCCCTAAGGTCATGCTCTAATAATTTTCTTCTTTACCCCAACACATTTCTGGTTTAAAATCGGAACATTTAAATGGCAAAGATTCTACACTTGGGCAGCATTCATAGCACATAAAAATAGGAAGTACTTTCACAGTTTTGAGGTAAATGTAACTAGTGTATATGGTCTGGTAATCGTAAGCATTTCCACCAACCTGATAAAGGACAGAATGCAGCAGAAGAAATGCAGTATCTACTCTTGTCTCTAAAGTCCCAAGCAGCTGAAAAGTCTTTAAAGATTCTTGTCTTAAAAATTTATGCAAAATGCTACAGTTAATTCCATTATATGTGTGGCTGTTTCAATAAGAAAATAATTTTTAAAATCCTCAAGTAAAAAATAAATATTCCAGAAGGATAAGCCATAATTCTTATTTGGCTTATGTGCCCCAAGCACAATATCATGTCATCTAGGAGTAGATACTTATATCCCACGTACATCCTAGTAATTCATTTTTCTATTCTGAAGCACTGTGCATCTACTAGCCCCACCTACTAACTATTAGCATTCCTGTGACATGGATGAGAAAATTGAGGCAGAAAGAAATTAGGAGACTTGCTCTAGGTCACATAGGTAGCAAGTAATTGAACCAGGATTAGAATCCAGACAGTTGGACACCTAAAGTGGCTTCGCCTACATGTATTTTTTACTCCAAAGTTCACATAAGATAATAATTTGCTCATGCTGCTCCTTCATTGTCAAAACTCACAGAACACATAAAATGGATGATTTTTATTGTTTTTAAGTTAGACAATAAAAGTCAAGAACGTTGACTTTCTTTTAGTCAAGAAGGTTATAATCTGTAGAGCCAAGCTGTCAAGAACTTAAAGACCTGATGGTCCAGTGAATTGAATGACTTAAAGAATATGGATGTACCCATGGGACCAAATCTACAAGAAAATGGTCAGCATGCCTTATGAAAGGACACCTAGTATTTCTACTATTTTAATCGTTGTAGGAAAGTGTGGGGTGCTGCTGCATATTTCTGACTATTGAGTAGCAGGCAAGTCTGTCATCAAAGCAAGAGAGCAGCTAGGAAGAGTAAGCAATTAGTGAACCCAATTAAAAAATAACAAAAATTAAATATCCTCAAGACAGTCTTAGGCACATAGCTCTGGGATAGGTTGAGATAAAATAGACAATAGTCTCCCTTTATTTGAGGTTTCTCTTCTGGTGTTTCAGTTACCTGAAGTCAATTGCCATCTGAAAATAGGTGAGTACAGTGCAATAAGATACTTTGAAAGAGAGACCGTTGTCTCTTTAATTATAGTGTATCATAATTATTCAATTTCATTATCAGCTATTGTTAGTAATATCTTACTGTGCCTAATTTATAAATTAAACTTCATCACAGATATGTATGTATGTATAGGACAAAACAACATATATATAGGTTTCAGTACTGTCCAGTTTCAGGTATCCACTGGGGGTCTTGGAACATATGCCTTGCAGATAAAGAGCAACTACTGTACTTTGATGAGTATTAATAAACACTTTGACCTTCATTAGAAATATACATGCAAAAGCTATATAAAATTTGTCTGCAGGTCAAAATTAGCTAAATGACTAACAGTGTACTTTAAAATATGGATAAGTTGACAACATTTAATATTCAATTTTTCATATAAATCTAAATTTCCTGATTTTCTTTGGAGAATGGAAGATCTTGCATTTGGCATCAATGGCATTTACTATCCCATTTGGATGGAGAATATATTCTTCACATTGCCATAATCCCACCACTGTTTATGGTCTCAACTTGGTCTGCTTTAGTCATGTACATCCACGCATGGCCCAAAGTAGACGTAAGAGTTTGCAATCCCGGATGTATGGGATAATGTCCAAACTCCAGAGAATGTCTGCAAGGCTCTTCAGAATTTTCAGCCTTTACAAAGACCCCATGTGCCAGTCTCAGCAAATTCCTTATAGTTCCATAGACAATAAGTTTTGTCATGTTCAGTGTCTTTGTCCATGCTGGTCTCCCTGCTTGAAATATTCTCTCTACCTCCTCTTTCTGCCTAGAGAAGTCTCACTTATCCTCAAGACTTAGTTCAAGTGTCAATTCCGCTATGGAACTTTTCTAAATCCTGCCAGCTAGCTATTTGCTTCTTTCTAAGAATTCACATAACACTTTGTGCTTCTATTAGCATTATAATGACTTTTTATTCTGTCTGCCCAATCGGAAAATGTGTTTCTTGAAGAGGAGAACTCTTAATCATCTCCATATCCCCAGTCCTTAATAGAGTGCCTGGCTTCTACTAGGTAGAAAATGAATATTTATTGAATGAACAAAAGTAGGATAAATAAATGAATGATTCTGAAAATTTGTATTGCAAGATCATGTAACAAATTTGATGTTTACAACAAGGGAAGTAACTACTCAAGACCAAGTTTCGAGTTTTGATAATGATCATGACATTTTCAGATAACAGTTGTTAAAAGTGCCTGTTTATTATACCCTTGCCAGGAAAATAAATCCTGAGAAAATAGAATGTAAACAATGTTAGTAAATATAAAAGTGACATAAAATTATAGGAGGCCACACTTTGTTAGGGGTTCTAAGGGTACAGGAGGTTGTAGTATTGCATTCAAAGAGACAACAGAGAGGAAAAGGAGTCTCCTAAAGCGGGTAGCTACCCTGGCAGTGTTTGCCCTAAAAAGTGGAGGACTTGGGCCCATAAAGTGGCAGGAAGAGATGGTTTAGCTGGCAGGGTATCATATGGACAAGGATTACTATCAGAATAGGAGTCTGTAGAGTTGTACCCAAGCGTAGAGAGTCCAACAGCTCTCTACTCTTGGGTACAAGATAGGCTGTACTATCTGACCTCCTTGTAATGATTCTTTGGAGCCACACAACTAATCCTGGTTAATTCTTTGTGAGCCCACATGATGTGTGTCATTTCTGGGCCATAACATTTCAATGTTAGCATGAAACCCTCCAGAGTGATCTTTATTTTTGCCATAACAACATGAAACATTCAAGATGGCGATTGTTCCACTAGCCAGGGACCTGGAGTGACAGACATGGAATAGACCAGCTGAACTACAATGGATTCAAGGCACAACCAAGAAAACAATGTTCGCTGTTACAGGCCACTAAAAAATTGGAATCGTTACTCCAGCACAACATCGCCTATCTTGACTGATACAACAGATTTGTTCTGTTTGGCTCCAACTGGGAGAATGAAGACTAACGTTTGGAAGTTTCAGGAAGACTAATTATGTGCAATATAAGATAAAAACATAATAAAGTATACAAAGATGGAATGAAATACTTTTGAAATTATCCATTCACTTGCACAATATATAGTGAACTCTACTCTCTAGTAAGTATTACATAGGTAAAAATCCTTGCCTTAATGGAGGTAAGTAGTAAGTTCCCCTTCACATCCAAGATGTCTGCACTGAACAGCCTCTAAAGATTTGATGGAACAAATTAATTTTAAAAATACCCTCCAACCCACAGCTTTAGGATCTCTACTTCCTCTAGTCTTAACAGAAAAATACACACATATATTTTTTCCTCAAGTATTTCTTTGATTCAAACCACTAACTGATCCATTGTGTTGTCTTTTCACATTTTAATGTCATTTTTCCAGAAAAAACGTTTCTTCAAGGCCAATGCTATTTTATCCTTTCCCTTGATCTGTCTTCTAATAGTTAGTAGGCAATATCTTATTGTCTATTCTTTTAAGGAAATAACCAGTGTAGCTTTTGATACCAGCTACTGTTATAGGCCATTTGATATGTTTCAGATTTGTCTTTCATTTAAGTTAGATTTGGATTTGTTAAAAAAAAATCTAGTAGCACAAATGTATTATTGTGTTAGTTCATTTGAGGTGCTATAACAAAGTATTCAGACTGGGTAATTTATAAGCAACAGAAATTTATTGCTCACAGTTCTGGAAGCTGGGAAGTCCAAGATTACAGCACCAGTAGATTCAGCGCCTGGTGAAGGCTCACTCCTTGCTTCACAGGTGGCACTTTTGTTGCTGTGTCCTCACACAGTGGAAGGGACACGGTAGCTAGACTCAGCCTGTCTTATGAAGGCACTCATCCCACTCATGAGGGTGGAGACCTCATGACTTAATCCCTTCCCAAAGGCCCTACTTCTTAACACTATCACTTTTGATATTAGTTTCTAATATATGAACCCCAATATTGGGGAACACTAACATTCAGACCGTAACCACCAAGTAACTTTCGGATTAAATGCCCCTTTCTTCTGAAAAAAATGGTCTTAGCCTTGTGCTATGAAATTTGTGGCCAATGACAATATTTTATTAACATCTTAATATTTAATAAATCCCTACTATGTGGAGGTGTAAGGCTTATGTAAGAGTTTATCAAACTATGTTATTTAATGCACTGCACCCAGAATTACATAATGCTATATTCTCATAAAGCCCATGAGCTCTCTATACAAGACTATTTGGAGGAAAAAGCAAATTCAAAAAATGAGGGGCAAAATGTTCTCTTGGTTCAACTCAGGGGAGCATATCATACTTTCAGTTATATGGGCTTGGCTGATAACTTGGGGAAGCAGATGAATGTGTAAGTGTATAAGAAAGAAGAAAACCAAATCTTTCTAAAAATTTCAAATTTCTGTTCAGCTTCATTTCAGGTTTTCAGAATTGGAAAATCAACTGCCTGCTACCATAAATTACTGTTAAGCAGTAATTAAATACTGAGAATGTGTTTTTTTCCATTCCAAACCTGATGTCGTTTTCAGACACAGAAATTGTTACTGGTCAGGAAATTCAGCATTTTGGTAAATTAAGGCAGGAGGATTTAATGTCTCCTGGGACCTGTGGGGACAGAAAGTGATCCAAGAAGGAAAACATTTTACTATGTTTTGCCCATTACAATCATTTATACCTTTTTGCTTTGCTTTACAGAACTAGGAGTTGTGGTAGGTACCTGTGTCTTTTAAAAGGAGGGTAGGTTCTCTAAAAAACCCTAATTCATAATTTTAAAAAATTCTTATATGTTTGGAATTACAGTCTGCATAAAATGATGCGTTAAAAGATGAATAAATTCCAGTGAATTCAATAACCATTGATGCGGGGGGGGGCGGGAAGCAGCATGAATACATGCTGCATTCTCCTTTATTTAGAAAATCCACACAAAAATACAACACAGTTGATGTGTTTGTTACCAGGGCTTGAAAGTCGAATCAACCACTGTGTAAAAGATAAAATAAGACTGCACGGATATCAGGATTTTCCCAGTGTGCTTTATTCATAGCCATCTGACACAACAGGACCTAACAGAGCTTTTAGGAAAAACTGAATTCTCAGCCCACAATCACTTTCCAGGAACTTCCCTGCAAACAGTGCTGTGCGCTGGCAGGATGGAAATCTTAGCAATCTCCCTCCCGCTTCCATAGCTTCCTCCTCTCTAAATAAAATTATTTCTGGGGACTTAATGAGAGAGCAAGCCTTGTGTGAAAGGAATTCAAGAAAGAGCGGCTTCTAAAAATACACCTAGGCAGCTCTACAGTCCTTATTGTTACAACCTGACGTGTTGTAGTTCATGCCATGAACCTAACTACACTCCTTGCCAAATACACACACGCGTACAAAGAAGAGGAAAAGTAAAAACTATGTTTTCTCTTTCTGCAATCCCTTTAACTTTGAGTAAACAGTAGTAATTTTCTGTTGACATACTCAATGCAAATTTCCCAAAGGCGACACAATACAAAACAAAAGACCTGTTAGCTTCCTCAGAGCTGGGGGGAGGCGAGGCAGGGGGAGAGAAATAAAGTTGATGGAGTTCCAGTTTCTCCTAAGCCTGCGGTCGTGAGCCCCTAGCCACCCTAGTCTTTTTGTAAAGATTTTTTCAGTTTCAGTCTCCACTCAGGAAGCTTCCCTGGCCTCTTCTCTCCCAAGTCCCCTGTCAATAAAATCCTCAACCCTCCCGCTTTGCTCCCAGCCTTTTGGGGAAATTGGACCTTGCTTAGGCGTCTTGTTCTAGTGAGCTGAAAAGTACAGCTGCTGACGTGAGGATAAATATTTAAACAAATGGGCTGGGTAACAGCGTGAGGGTCTTCAAGAGAGGGCCTCCTCCTCCTCCTCCTCCTTCCGCCACGAGCTCCTCATCTGGGGTGCACTGCTCCTATATAGGGGGCTAAGAGGGACGAGGGTGGGATGACGGGAGATGGACAGACCAGGCTGTAAGTGAAGGAGGCCCTCTAGGAAAGATCGTCTAGACCGAACAGTGACAGAGAGAGAGAAAAAAAAAAATTGGCCCACATGCCCCTAGTGGGGAGCCATACACCCCACGTAGGCTGGGTTGAGGTGGGGGTGCTTCGAGGCCTCTCACCTGACTTCCTCCTCTGCCTGCACACACACTACAGTAACCCCCTCTACTCACCCCCCAAAACCCAGCCACACAACGAACAACAAGAGGAAGCCGCAGGCGACAAGAGGAGGGGTGCGCGTGGTGGGGGCCCCAGAGAGGTGAGGGGGCAGGGTTGGCGGGTGAGAGAACCGTGCCGCGCACCCCAAGCGCACCCCCAAGCGCCCACACTTACCCCTCGCGGCTGAGGGTCCGGTCTTCCGCGCCAACCCCCGAGCGCGCCCCCTGGCCCGCCCTCGCCCCTCCGGCCCGCCGCCCCCCACACCCCGGCCCGCGCGCTGGGAGGGAGCCCGGGAGCAGCGCGCAGTAGCGGCGGCGGCGGCGGCGGCGGCTCGGGCTCGGCTCGGCTCGGGCTCCAGTGCGCCTAGTATCGCCGGCGGCTGCCGAGGCTCCCACCGCCAGGGGGAGAAGCCGGGCGGGCGCTGGGGAGGCGGGCCGGGCCCTGGCAGCCCCGCTGGCCAGCCCGCGCCGCACAAGCTCCGAAGCGGCGGCTGCGCGGGGTTCGCGGAGCCCCCAGGCGCAGCGTGCCCGGCCCGAAGCGCCACGGCTGGATGCGCGTCCCGGGTGACTGCGGGCTCCCGCGGGGGGCGCCCCGGCCGCTCCGGTGCGCCTCCAGACTGCGGGCGCCGCGACCGCCGAGCCGACGAGAGCAGCTCCCGCCGGCCCCTTCCCCCTCCCGCCCCCGCCGCCGCCCCCTCCCCCGCTCCCCCCCCGTTAACATCTCCTCCCTCCCCCTCCTTCTCTTCCTTCCCTTGGCCCCGCGCGCTCGCTCGCTCGCTCCTCGCCTCGCTCTCCCCTTTAAACGCCCACTTCGGATGGGGAAAGAGGACAACTTGAAGTCAAGTTGCAATTAACTTCCGCGGCAGCCGCAGCTCCGGCGGCGGCGGCGGCGGCAGAAGAGGCAGAAGCCGCCGCCTCGGAAGTCCGACGCGGGCGCGCCCGCCCGGGGAGCCGTTCCTGGTTTCAGGCCCGCACTCGACAGCCACCGCCGCCCCCAACGTCCATGCCTGAGTGAGTTCTGCTCTTTTGCCTCCCTTTTCCCCTTGCTACTCTTGCTGTTTTATCTCTTGTCTCTTTTTCCGGAATCAGTCCAAACTTCTCTGTAGCGCCCACTCCGCGTCCCTTGTTGGGGCGGCTCGGCTCCCCTGTCGTGGGCGCAGGGTTGCAGGGGTCCCCCGAGCCCCTTTTCTCACGCAGACGGACCTCGCAGGGGTGGGCTGGTGGAGTGAGGCAGAGCGGCCGGGATGGGGGACCTGAAGATGCCATTCGTTCTCTGTCGGGGTGTGGACGCACCATCACACCTGCCCAGAGACCCTGGCTGAACAAACTCCTTCAGGTCACCGATACGGCCCTTTTGGAAGAGAAAAGGGGAGTGGACAAGACCGAAGGAAGCAAATGGGGAAAGGGGGAGCCTCAGTGCGTCCTGGAGCCGGGCGGGCAGTGAGGTGCATGGAGGAATGGGCTGCGGGAGTGGAAATGTTCCCCCACTGGATCGCGAATGTGCTCAGCATCCTTTCCCGGTCCATCTCCGCCTCCCTCTGCTCTTAGCCGGCGCAGCCGATTGTAAGCATCGGCGAAGAGGGGCCTGGGAAGTTTGTGGCAACTTCTGCATCCCGGGAGCTACTCGGGCGCCGGGGCGCTCAAGTTGGAGCCCGAGTTTGAAAGCCGCGGCAGTCCTCATTTCGAGCCCTCGCCGGCTGTAGCGAGGCGGGTCCTGGAGGGGCTGCTGGCGTGAATGTGGGTTTGGAGTTGGGCAGAAGAAAGGGCAGTCCTCTTAGCTGGGACTAGGACATCACAGGTGCAGCCTCGGGGTCCACACCGCATCTCCCTCCTGTGGTCCAGACCAGAGCGCAGTGGCCTTTTCCTAGTGCTCCAATGCCAAGGCTCCCGGGGCGGCAGAACCGGGGTTGGGGAAATCACGATGAGAAGGATGAAGCAGGCAAGTGGCAGGTCCGGGGAGTGCCACGTGCGTACTAGGGAAACGCAGGTTCCTCCTGGGATGACCTCAGAAAACCAAGAGGGGAAAGGGGCACAGGGATCTCCTTGAAGGTTTTGGCCTTGGCCTCCAAATGGGGTGTTGCAAATTTCACTAACAAATGTCAACCACAGGGTCCTCTCTCAGAGTGTCCTGTTTGGCAACTCTGACCTCTGCGCCCTTCCTTGACGAACTTTCTCAGAAACATTCCGGATTTACAAGCAAATGTTCTAAGACTTGGACTCCACATGGTTGTAAAAGAGACAGGGAAAACAGAAAGACGCCCTATTCCCGGGAGAGAACCTTACTGCTCTGACTGACTGGGGTTCCATGTTTGCATCCTTGGAGGCCAGGGGACCTGACTTTCTCAAGGGGGTGGGGGGTAGAGTAAAAATGAGTAAAGTGTGACCGCTCCGTGTCAGGTTTTGTCCTAAGCAATCTCTGGTGTTTACGGTGTTTGTACTGCTGACAGAGTAACTCATCCCGATGAAACTTAGTTGAAATTTACACTCTTATCTAAAGTGGATTTTTCTGAGATGTCAGGAATGTGAGATTTATTCTGTGGTCAAAGGTAGCAGCAAAAATCAAAAACAAAAACTCATACTTTAAGTCTGAAGAAAACCAAGGTTGAGGTGTTTGCTCTAAAAACCTCTGATCTCCTGTAGGGTACTAGTGCTATAATTTAGCAGTAGTCCTTTATTTCTATTGCATATTATTTTGGTAGAACAGTAGTACATTCATATACTGGCTGCTCCAGTCTGCTGGCAAACATTAGCATTCAAGCTTACATTTTTGACAAATGTGCAGACAGGAATAGCATGAATAGGCATCTTAAATATTAACAACCTAAGCATCTGTTGTGAAACAAATTTAATATATTTACTCTGTTTTTCTCACATTGTTAGAAAAGGTTATAATAAGTGCATAATTTCAACTTTAGTTAGCAGAAGTAACTGTCTGTATCTTTC
Source organism: Aotus nancymaae (assembly GCF_030222135.1). Lineage (NCBI taxonomy): Eukaryota > Metazoa > Chordata > Mammalia > Primates > Aotidae > Aotus > Aotus nancymaae. Next base: position 22,471,127 of record NW_026988431.1, read on the forward strand.
ACTACCTCTCCAAGTGTTTAACACAATCACCAGACATAAATACTTTAATTAACTTGGTTAAGCACATTATTAAATACACTCTAGACAATGTGTATACTATATAAAATGTAACAGTAGCAAACTATGTATCCTATTCGTACACATTTTTAAATGACTATGCATTTTATAAACATACCAAATATGTTTATTCTTCATCTTCATTTGACACTTATTACTTCATATTTTTTCTAATGGAAACAATATTTTAAATGTAGAGGTGTTCAGTCATAGGCAGTACATAATATGTAAACAGTAGCTAGCATTGTCAAATTTGAATATGGCTACATGTAACAATATTATACAAAAGAAATAAAATCACTATTCAATTTTGTATTCTTTTCTGAATAATGAATATAAATGATGTATAAAAAAAAAGAACGAATAGGGATTTCCCTCCTAAAGTACTAGCTCCTTAAAATTTGGTGAGGGAGGGGGCAGGATTGGGGGGAGAAAAAAGATAGAGAAAGAAGACCTAAAGGACTTCCAAAAAAGTCTGAATAGTTATTTCCAGAATCAATGCATTCCTCACTTTCCCACAAGCTGAAATATGTAATAAATAATAGTTCTTTGTATGTAAAAGTATTCAAAAGGAATGCTTTTTGTTCAGTTTTGTAAGAAATTAATATATTCTTCGGTTGATAATCTACAAAAGTAGTTCTTTTTGTCTCCCAGCATCTTAAATAAGAATGACAACAAAATGAATATTGGTTTATTTCTGCAAAGAAATCTGTTGCCAGCTATTTGAACCTGTGATTGAATAAGACATGATATGCTGAGTGATGGTAAAGAAATACTACATTAGCTTAGTAAAGACTGAAATATCTGGAGGAGAATTTTTAGTTCTTTTTCATGTGACAGGTTGTGGATTGTAAATTAGGCCTAAAAGGTCAGGTGACAGGCACCTGTTCCTCATTATTGTAAAAATATTTTGGTTACAAACACTATTACGCTAAACACAACATGGATATACAGCAGGGACTCTATAAAGCACTCTGGTGGGTTTTCATCTGCTCTGTAAATTTCCAAAAGGGCTATACATAGATATGCCCTTTACACACATCGTTTCTTCCATACATGTTGTCTTGGATGACTGTAATTAATATATTAGTACTTGGAATTGATGAAGTATATACAATAAATGCATGTGACTGAAGCAATCAGACTATTTCTAGGCACGATGGAGTTGAATGCAAAAATGTATTTAAATCTCTTTTTCCTTTACAATATATTGATTATCAGAATTTTCATGTTATAAATAGAAACCTCCCCAAATTGCCTTTTACATTTTTTAGATGTGTTCTTATTTTAAATGATGCCATGAAATATTTTGCTCAGTACTCATATATAAAAAGAAAATTAGTTGCTATATACTGTCATAGCTTTATGGCTTACATAAAATAGAAAAAACACATTTACATGAATGCTGTTAGAAAGGGTATCATCATTTGATCTTTAAACTTGCCGCTTCTCTCAGGAGAGTTCAGCAATATTTCTATTGGAGTTAAGGAATGTGGTTTGGTTTTTATGAATGGTTTACTTTTAGAGATTTCAGAGTGAAGAATGAGCATACATATTGAAAAGACCAAAGTGGCACAAGGCTGCAAAATATTAAAGGTGCCAGTTGCCTTAATTAACAAATGAGAAATATCTTGAGTAAATCAGATAACTCAGATTATTAAGCTCTATGATATTTCAAAATGTTTTTTGTCTTTTTCAGTTTTGTATACTTTGTGCTTATTAAGTATTCATTTTTAGCATTTTTGTGATCAGATTACAGAACAGTCATTACTCTTGCTTTTCAAATTGATTTGGTTTTCAAACTCCAAAACTCTGTGATGATTTTTACAAATTGGTTTACATTTTGACAGAACAGAGTTAAGTTAATTAATAGATCAGGCACGAAAAATCATCCACAGTAGGGTATATTTTCTGGTAAAATGAAAGTTATGTTTCAGCATGATGAGCATCAGGCTTCAGTAATCTGTTCCTCGTGTGGAATGAACACTTCCTACTTCGAGCTAGCAGGCACCTACTGTTTATTTACGCTGCATTAAACTGACAGCGCAGCAATCAGAGGAAAAATATTACTTACCTTCCTGAAGTAAATACCAGTTTATAGGTTAGTGCACGTATTTATATTCCTGTCACCACTAAATAACGGCTCTTTCTCCATTTTAATATCTACCTGTGCTGTAATCCAGAGCTTCAGACTCTTCCTGGTTGGGGATAGGGGTCGAGAGGAGTTTTTCATATCATTTCTCAATGGCAAAACTTTAAAGACAAGTAATTTCATCTCATTTCTGTCCTGTGAGAACCAGTTGAAAGAAATGTTATGTACCTTTACTTTGCATACCTCAACTATAACATCAAAACCCCAAAAGAATCTGCATGCCACTTAAAATAGTCATCTTAAAGCAACCTCAGGATAAATATGTTCAAACACATTCAAATGTGTTTTGCTAAATTAACTTTCCACAAAGTTCCAAAAAGATTAAACTATTTGATTCCTCAGATAATAACTTCAATAAAGTGTCTTCTCTTCCAAGTCTTATGTGGAATATTTGAGTTTTTCATGGAGTTCTGAAAATATGAATAAAAGTGGGACTCACTGATTGATTTATTGATTGACCCTCTGAGCTTTTCTCTGAAAATATTCTTACCTCCTTTATTTGACTTCTTGTTAATCTGCCATCCTTAAAATAAGGGAGATTTCTACTTTGTTATAATACTAAACGTATTTGTTGTTTTCTTTTTCAAGTTAAAAATCCTTTCTCTTTGAAGATCCCTTTGAAACATCAAAATACTGTTAAAGTTGAATTTCAAAATTCATAATTAACTTGAGAAAATGTTTATTTTCACTTACATTATCTAAGAATCAGTTGCACTTAACTGCCTATACACAGTTATCAATACCTAATCACATATTCCACTGACATCAGGGTAGAATATGGTCTTAATACAACATATAAATCAAATCTGTTACAGAAGGTTCTTCTCCTTCACTATACCGAAGAAAAAGTGTCTACTATAGTAATTTATATGTCATTCCTAACTGCTGTTCTCAATGGTAAGTCTATTTAAACTTGATGTCTTCATAGAGTGTGATCAACACATTAACACACATTATTTCGTACTTTTGAACGTATGCCAATGGTACCTTTTGCTGTTTATTTTTTTAAAAGTCTTTTTTAAGATTAGATATTTCATTTCAGAGTAAATAGATACAGATTGTGTGTATATATATTCAGGGTGAGATTTAATAGTGTAGAATTTCTCCAACATATTGGCCTATTTTTATGCTTTCAAGTTATTCTTTATCACTTCTACAGTTGTTGTAGTCTGAAAGTTCATAATCGAAATTCTAATCACCTCTTTCAATGGACTTTCAAGGATGTAATTCAGTTTACGCGGTGATCTAGTTTAGTTACAAGAGATGAAAATTAGTTAACTGGTACCTCAGGATTTATGTCCCTGATTTCTGCTGAAATTTATTCAGTCCAGTTATTTGACATTTGGTAGAGAAGTGGCTTGTAATCAAAAATTAAGAGTTGGTTCAGTTTCCAGTGGAGGAAAGATTTTGCTGGATAAAACATTTAACTGTGCAATATTTTATTACACTCATCACTCATTTTAGAGTCTGCTTATTGTTGCACACATTTTTGAATACCTAGGGGTGCGGGTCCCCAGATGAGGCTGAAATGCTTGCAGAAGAAGCAGATGTCAGGCTGCACCTGGTTGTGCCTTTACTAGTATGTCTGTGGACTTGAGCTGGCCCCCCTCCTCTGCACCCCTTCCCCCACAGGTGTGCAGGAAGTAGAGGGCGTTATACTGGGTGAAGTGGGTGGACTCTACACAGAGCTATGACCTGATTTGTGACGCACCCTCAGAACTGCAGTAATGGTCCAGCTGCTTCAGAGGCAACTGGTAACCACCTCATTTGGGGATGTTTCTGCCTTGCTAGCAGTGCCAGCGAGAACTTCATCATTGTCACCTCATCAAAGACTACTTTTTCAGATATCTCCTGTAGGGCTAGATTCAGAGAGCAGCTTCTGATTATTTGGAGGGTAAGTGCCAGAAAAGTTCCTATAATGTGATATATGGAGAAGCAGGGTTCCAGCCACAGTGACAGATAGGCATTGAGTGTTTCGGGGGAGGTCTTTTTGTTGGGATGTTGCTTTTTCTCAGCTCTAGAAAATTTGGGACCAGATACTAAGAAAAATTCTTCAATGGGCATTCTTTTTTTGGGTGGTGAGATTTAGTAGCAAGTTCCCAGGAAGAATTATTAAAACTTCTTGAAATATTTAAAGAAAAGGTAGTCAGTAATCTGTGTGAGGGGGCATTCTTCAGATGCAATTTTCCTGGAAGCTAGGCATGTAGTAGAGTTGATTGCTAGAGATTCCTCTATAGTCTTATTCAGTGGTTCCTGATATGCCATTAAGTGCATGTAAATGACAATTTGGCCTTTTAATGTTTACAATGTTAAGGACTTTAAGGGAAAAGAGGTTTTATGTTATAAATATTTTATTGTAATAATTATTGTAAATAAAATAGAACCTAGTGTATGCAGATATCTTTGAAATGGAGATAGTCTTGAATATAGCATATCCATAATTAGCAGTTTGATATTGAATGCAATTGAGTTTTCCTGTTCCAGTGAAACAGACAATGGAAATCATTGGGGATTAACAAGAGGGCTATGTGATTCTTGATATAGCAAGCCTTTCTTTCCCCCAGAAAATATTTTATCAGTGAATGAAGTACTAAATTAAAATGCGTACAGTTTAAAATTTTTTAAAAACCTATAGAATTTATAAAATAATCCAAATGCTTCCCATTGTATTTTCACCAACTGAAATTATACTTAGATGTACTATTTAATGGTAGACAGCTATCTCCAGACTGTGGGAGGAAAAAACAATATTTTAATAACTATGCTTTAAAAAATTTCTTAGAGTTGTATTTCCCTTTGGGTGGTTTAAGAGGACTCAGAAACAATTTAGAACATTATCTTAAAAGTTTAACAATGACAGTTTGTATAGAATCACTGTATTTTAATAATACTTTATGCTTATTAGTGTTATTAGAGCAGTAGACAGTTAATTACAGCCTTTTCTGAGACATGTTAACTATATATTAACAATCATGTTAAAAAAGAATGATGTATACTCTTACATACAAGCGGCTGCTTGCTTGACTCTTTAAAAAAATTCTTTTAGAATGTATGGAGTCAGAGTTTTGGTTCAGAATAATCAAATGTTTTCTACTAAAGCAACTTAATTGTAAAACTTTTCATTGGTTATAAAATTTTTCTCCTTTTTTTTTCTTTCTATGCTGTTCACTTGATAGTTTTTGCCAGTGTCATTAGAAATTATTGCCCCTCAGTGGTTTTAGTCTTTCCAAATTATATTTTGAGATACCTGTGTTTTCTTGGTTTTTTTTTGATGACTTTGGCCAACATAATCCATTAAAAGCTTATTGAATTGATTTTGCACCTCTTAATACTTCTTTTTGTGGAATAATTTTAGTCACTTTTTCTTTAGCCAAATTGTGATTACTTACAACTCTATATAACCTAATATTTTAAATACATTTCAGCAGTTAATCTCAGAGGTAGTTCTAAGATTATTTCATTGTCTAAATCTCAAACCTGGATTTTCACTATGGCTTCTGGCATGGCAAAACAATGGGTGACTAAAACTAGAGGGACTTAAAGATAGACTTAGCTTTACTTAGACTATTCTATCAAATTGGTTAACTATTTGAATTATCTTGGTTGAGCTGAATGTGTAGATTTTCTAACCTTGTAATATGTCTCTTAAAAATGCACTAGTATTTCTACTTTCTGAAGTTTGTAGATGCTACTATATATTTCTATAAGATATTAAACTACAAATAAAGTAAGTCATAAGGTATGTGTGTATTATATAAAACAAAGTTCATAGTTAGCATTCTGTGACTTGTACATACTGAGCACTCATTAAAAATTGAAAAATTAATAAAATATAAAATGTAGCTTGTGCTGATAAAGATTTATTGGTGAAGAGACTATTCTTTCTAATTTTCAGTTTTTACTGGGGTTATCTGAATACTTAATCTGCATATGTTTCATTTTCTGGATAATTGGATGGTTTTTTGTTTTTTGGGGTTTTTTTTGCCAGCATCAGGGTCTCTGTTCTAGCCTCATTGTCTGACCTTCAGTATTAGGTTAAGTATCCTTACTCAACTTCATTCCTTGGTGTTTGGTTGTGGTAATAAACAATACTGGAGTCAAACAGAGCACTCCCCTGAGTTCCTTGCAATTTAGCCACCAAGTAGCCATCCTTCTGTTATTCCAGAACCAAAAATACTATGGACAAGTGGCTCAAGGCTGATTGACCTCTATCTGTTCTTTCCTATAATGACGATTTTTTTTCAGGGTCCCATTGAATAAATACTGATTGTAATTATTGCATAAAAAGATATTTTTCATTGCAGCTTAAATACATTGTTTAAAAAATATTCTAAGGTTTGGGGTGTTTATATTAATGAATATTTTACTCCATTCCTTAAAACTAGTTCTGAAATTCCAGTAGGGTTGTGTTAGCTGCATCCTAAACATTCTGAAAAGTTCTAGCCATCCTATGAAAGTTATCTAAAAAAGACACTTCCTTTTAAAATTTATTTTCATTTTAAAATATGAGTGGGGCTGTTTGTAACACAATCCTATTTAGTTACACAAAAGACAGAATTTCTTAAGTGGTACACTGCTGTGTGACCTATTACATTATCATGCACATTCTGTCTCTTTAAAAACACAGTCTCCTCTATTTGCCCTATTAATTGTTGATATGTTGCCATCCACGAGACAAAAATTAGAGCTGTAATTAAATAATCATGTGATGCTCCTTAGTGCCAATGAGAGCAAACTCATTTTTCCAGGCCCTGATGGTCACTGATTATTGTATTACTACTGGCTTGCTTTATTTTTTTAATGATTCTCTATCTGTAGATTACCTAACTACTGTCCTGCTTTTCAAAATTAAAGAAAGTAGAAAACATTCAGCCAGTTAATTGACTAGAGGTCCTCAGGGACATAAGGTAGACATACCTTTTTTTGCTTTTGGTCACCTGGTAAGTTCTTTGGGGAGGCTACATCAGTGGTGTGGTTGCCTGCCATTTAATTTACACTGGTGTTTTGGCTGGGATGGAGGCATATGGGGAATGCCAGGAGAATTACAAAAGGAGCCGGGTATTAAAATTCAGAAATGATTAAAATTGAAATAAAAGGATGCTGCTTCTTTGCCAGTACTCTGGCAGTCATAATGACACATAGAGATTAGTTTCCACCTTCATCTTTTCCTTCTTTCTCATTTCCTCTTGTTTATTGTTGACACATTTTCCTTATGTCTGTCTCCTGTCTCTGTATGTTTTTGCACCATTATGTATTCCTACTTCTCCCTCTTTCTTTAAGCATGGAGAAGCCTACTTAACCTTATTATAACAATAACAGAATAGGTTATTAATATTTAATATGCACATGATTAAAATTTCTCTCCCTTAAACATAGGTCAGCTGTATTATTACTAACCGGCATGTAATTTTTCATTTAAAATATTCTTATTCTGCCCCATGCCGCTTCTGAAATGCAGTCTACTTTAGTAGTGATTTAATACACAACATTTAGAAAATTGTGGTCGGCTAGTGAGAAAAGAATTTACCAGTCATGGATAATCAATTATGCATGAATTCAAATGTAACAGATGGAATCTGGTGAGTTAAAGTTTCTCTTTGCCTTAGCGGTTATTTTTTTTTATTTGTTTGTTTGACACCTGTCTCTTATATATAGATAAACATCTAACATAGCATGTGAGAAATTTCCTTATATTTTTATTTTCTCTTTCAAGTGAACTTAATTTTTTTAAATTAAAGAAAGAGAATTTTTTATGTGGTCTTCAAGATTATCAGACTCTATCCATTCATTTTATAGATATGGAACCTGATCCTGCTTAACTAATGAAGAATCACTCAGCTAGTGAGTAGAGTAAGAAGCAATCCCCAAATCTAGTTTCTCTGTCTTTTCTCCACTACTTTTCCCACTATGTCATTTATGCTCCTTTTTGTGGGAGTTGCTTGATAGTAGGAGTATTATACTAACTCTGAGTTTTAAAGGCTTTCTGATGAAAACTGTGGTAGACTAGTTTTAAATTGTGCAGTACTCTCTTGCATGACATGCAAATATCTGTGTACATATAACATGTTATGCTATATGTGTATTATCTATGTACTTATTCATACTTGGATGTTGGCCAAACAATGATTTCTCGAATCTATTGAGAATGCTGTAAGATTTGGTTTTACATCCTAAACTGCGGCATATGCCAGCCTTGAAGATACATTTACACTGGGTTGCAGTGTTGTAAATTTTCAGTGACAAAACCCCTTTGTGCAAAGCGAACGAAAAAGTTATTTTTGAGAGCCTTGTTGCCTCAAAGAAGAGATAAGAGGTTTAATTTTTATTAAATAGAATGTGAATATGTAGTGTTTCTTCAACTGTAGAAATAATAGACGAATAGTAGATATTGACCTTTAAAGCAGTCTAGTCTCAAAACAGTTACAAGCTAGTTCCCATCAAAATGTTTCATAAATGTGCTGTTTGTTTCTCTCCCAAGTGTATTTACGTATTAAAAAACACAAATGAAAAGTCTTTGCAAAATAAATAAAAATAAATGATTAAAAAACAGCCTCAAGGCTCTCTAGTTCTTTTTTAAAAGTTCTACTGTGGCATTATTTATCAACTTTTTGCTTCATGTTGGCTTGAAATGTCCATGTATAGTCCATGCTAGTTATCTAATAAATTTTTTAATGAACACATTAATAAACAAAAAGGCACCTACAAGATAGGTAACTGGGTATGCTTTATAGCTATATTGTGAAGCTGTGTTTTTGTATTTTTTAATGCTTTTACACATAATGTATCTTTTTAAGTTGGCTTCACTGTATTAGTATTCCTTAATTATGCACATAAGAAAAAATATTCATAGATATGAACTTCAGTAAACTGATTTTTACATGAATTGCCAAATAATTAAAAACTCCACCATTAATACAAAAAGTTCATAATATAAAATCAGTAGGAATAAGACGATATAAAAACTGAATATGGAACAATATAGGAAAAGATGATATTTCAAATTATTATATGTAGAAATACTTTCATCCTTATTACTATCACTAAAAAAGTAACTGGCCCTATTAAATTTGAAAGCCTTTTGTTTATTTAACAAAATTATTTTATCTTATTAAAAAAGTAGAATCTAAAGTCTTTAGATGTAGACAATTTGCAAATTAGCACTTTATACAATTGTTACAATTGCAAAGCTGTGCTGCATATATGGGGTGACACTCAAAGTACTGTTTAACTGAGACAATCTATTTCACGAATATAGTTAATTTTTACTGTTCTGAAAAACATTCCAAAAGAATTTTTTGGTCTTAAGGAACTCTTATTTGTTTGTTTTTTATCTATGCTTCTTTCTCTTCTTTTGGCTAAGCTATTGTATTGAATGAAACCTTAAAAAAGAACCATTTTCTTACAGTGAAGGACCCTCAAAGTGGGTGGGATCTTGGTCTCTAATTACCAATCCATGTTAATTATCCTTGGGTCAGGTAATCATCACATTAATTATGAAGCATAGACTGAACTGGACTGTTAGCAGGTAAGGACAAAGCAATGTAAGACTGGGGGTGGGGATGGGATTGTTCAGTGTGATGTAGCTCATTGTTTCTCTGAGGCTTGGCATGATATTTTCGTGATACCGTATATCTGCCAGTGTTAGGCATACATGAAAGATCATTTTGCTTTTGTGTTTTTGTTATTGAAAGTGTTTATGTGGTGAAATATATCTAACAAAATACACCATTTTGACAGTTTCTAAGTGTACGATTCAGTGACATTAATTACATTCACACTGTTGTGCAACCATCACCACAGTTTGTTTCCAACTCTTTTCCATCAGCCCAAATACAATGTACTTTAGTTTTGAACGAAATTTCTCCTTCACCTCAACAAATTTCAAGTGTTATAGTAGTCTTTAATTATTGTCCAGGTGTGAAGCACTTGTTTCTGATGGTGGCTTTCTTTCCCAATGGAAAATCCCTCGTTCAGTGCCTTATGGTGGTGGGCAAAGCAGCACAATATCAGATACTGCCTTTGGCTGATGTTGCCACAAAAATGACCTGGACAAGGATTCAGGACCATCGTAACCTCAAATCATTTCTCCTTCCAATTAAGCCAGGAAAGATTTGAAAATAACATTCGCATCAACTAAGGAAATTTGGTTGATATGTACATCTTGGTTAAAAGTCGATTGGGAACAGTTGCTGTTTTATTTCACTGGAATTAAAAATTGGAGGATTTTACCTCGAGCTTTCTGAGAATATTAAAGGCACAGCAGCTAGGTCTAGGATGCTTTGCAGTTGGCTCCTTGACATGGACAATCTAAATACTTTGGTTCTGTTCAAGCACAGTGACAGTCTGGAAATAAGTTGAACAGTTTTCAGCCCTCCAAAGAGAAGCCCACTCAAGGTTGAACAGTTGTCTGGGAGAAAAATCATGCTATATTGAAAAAAGAATTAGCGGAAACTTGGATGGTTCTGGCTCCAGTAAATAATAGACTGGTTTGAGAACTGTACTTCCATGTATAATTTTGTGGTTAGTCGCTTATGTCTATGATGATAAATCACATACCTGCACAGGATTTCTGGCACCCCAGTAAATCTCAAGCAAGTGCCCAAATGCTAGTTTATTATGGTTCCTCAAATAGCATGTATTTATTTGCCAAATCAATGATCCAATAGCTTCCTGCCCCCACTTTTACTGCCTTTTTAGAAATTTGGAATAAGTAACTTGCCCACACATACATTTCTTAAATACTGGACAACTGCTGGTTCCTACAACAGCTTTAGCTTTTCCAAGTGACTCCAGCAGTGGGTTATAAACCACCTCAGAGATGTCCTGGCACACATATTTAATTCTCTACCTCTAAAACATCACCTAACCTGGTAGATGACAAACCTGGGTGTACATCAGAATCACCTTGAGAGCTTTAAAAAACTGAGTATTTTTTCCTCACCCCCGATTTAATTGCAGTGGAGTTCAGCCCGGACATCTGGGTTGTGATCTCAGTTCCCGGTTTTACTTCCTAAGATTGTCAGAGAGACTCCAGAAATATATGCATAAGTAAACCTTCAAGATGCTTAGAATCTTGCAGTGTGGAGAGGCAGACATATCGATATGAAATGCCACATTGCATTCAGGACTGGCAATGTGATGGAGCATGGAGAAGGAAATAACGGCTGGAGAAGGCTTCTGACTGAAGAGGAGAAATCAAGCTGCACATTAAAGGAGATGGCAGAAGAGGGGTTCTGAAGTGAGAAGGGGCAGGAAGGACACTCCACAAGCTATAGGAAAAATATGAGGCATCCTTGTGGGCTCTAGGGCAATTTCAAGAATCCTTCTTCTTACTCAATTTTGATGGAATTATTACCATTGTGCCTTGTCAGATAAGTGATCCATACTGATATCCATGGAAGGAAAGGTAGCTAAACATGTTTTTTCCAATAAATTTCCCAATAAGACAGTATTATTTCTGAGTAAAAGGCCCAGATACCCTGTCGATTTCCAGAAGCCAGCTACAATGGCTGTTCACTTACCCTCTCCAGATCTCCGCAAACAAACATAAACATTGGGTTTTTTCCCTCTCAACTATAATGACCTTTGTCTATTAAAACTATATCATAAATTACATCTCTGTATTTACATCTACCCCAAGTAATTAGGAAATAACTTTTGATTGCTATCAGTCTAGCTGTAACTGAAGTCCAACTTCTTAGGGGAAGAAAACAGAAACAAAAAATCCTTAAACCCTAGATTTAGAGTTCCTTATCATCACTCCTTTAACTCACCTGCAACATTTTGAAGATTTTTGCCATTATTCTCTGCGGTGCATCATTATTTGTTATCTGGATGCCCTCCCAGTTTGAGTAGGTATCTACATTAATGCTTCCAAAAGAGCCATTTCTAAGGGCAGCTACACTTACATATTGTGGGTACAGGGGTAAGGGTGGGAATGATTGTGGTTTTTAACTTCACCTATGAGATATTTGAATAATGTTCATGGAAAGCAGTTTTCGGACTAAACACATTATTTAAAATGTATTACAGAACACTTTCAAGTACAGATATGTCTAGAAAGTTCTCGAATTTGTATTTAGCAGTATACAAGTCTCATTCCATGTAACTTTACAGATCTACAGGCTAATTCCAAAATGGAAAATTACCTTGATTCAGACTTCATTGGAATGTCTGAAAGCCATTTAGCACCTCTAAGACTCCTCCTGGCCAGGTTTTGCATTCCCTTAGTTGTCTTTTAAAGGAGTTCTCTAGGTAAGCACTGTCCGGTGGAACTTTCTGCAGTGCGGAAGTGATCTATAATCTGCACTGTCCACTATGATAGTATTAGCCACATGGGGCTATTGAGTACCTGAAATATGAATTTTGGAATTAAATGATAAATTTTATTTAATTTTAATTAATTCAAATTTAAATGATATGGCCTTCTCCAATGTTCCCTCTTCCTACAGTCTGTCTAAAAAAAAAATTGTCAATACAGTTAGTAGTGGAAATTGGTTGCAAGTGACACTGTGAGCTTTTTGTTCCCATTTATTCATTTATAAATATTACAAGGACACTGTGTAAATTCCTAGTAATATGGCAGTGAGCAAGACACCCAGTCTGTGCTCTCATAGGGCTTACAGTCTAGTAAGGAGACATTTATTAAACCAGCAATTACCCAAATTGTTAATTGATTAAGTCTGTGATGACTGTTTCAGAGGAGAGAGACAAGATGTTGTGAGGGTATATAATGGGGGCCAAAACTTCTTGCATAATTAGAGAGTTTAATCAGAGTTCTAATTATTACCTAGACAAGAAAAGCATGAGGCAGCTTCCTTTCCCCAAGTTCAAGGCTGGGTCAGGTTGGCTGCAGGACCCACAGCTCTCAGAGTAGGGCAGCTAGCATGTGCCATGCCATGACCTCCAAAGAAGTGGGATCTGTTTAAGACGTAGGATCTTAATCTGATTAAGCTGTGTGCACACACATACTGCAAACTTCTGAACTTGAACAAGTAGATTCTTTCCCAAACTGTATGCAGTTGTAATGATGTCAGTCAAAGATAATATGTGAGAAGAAGGGTGTAATATTTACAGGATATTGCATTTCTTCTCCAATATATATTTTGACAAAGTTGTTTGGGCTGCAGCCCCAGCTTTTTCCTTCCTGCTCTTTCAAATTGGTATTTGGTCCTTTCAGGAAACGATGTGGAAATCAGTCCTGACATCCCAGACAGACAAAATGAGACACATGACAGCAAAACATATGGCTCAGATACACATCCTTATATGGCCAACATAGACCATATTCCCAGAAATTCATATATGGAAAACACCACCTGCAGCTAAAGCCAAAAAACAAAGAGTTGACACGACAAAAAGAGCAATATGCTACATAAATTGTGCTGCTTTAAAAGTGTAGAGATAGCCAACTGTATTTGAATTTAAAAAGATGAAAAAAAACCATGTCCTTAGAAAGTGTTATGGTGGTAAGCATTGCTTTGCTTACACAGTCACTGGCGGGGTTGCTATATCTTAAAAGCATTCGAATTCTAAATGCTTTCTCTGTTTATTACAAATGTATGTGCTATTCAGAACTCTGAATGTGTTTTAATGCGTTCAGATATCTGCCTGCATATTTATCTTAATACATTGCCATCTGAAACATGCAGTAGTCCTTTCATTAAGTTTTTAAAAATTTTCTGTGTAGCCAGGATAATGCCTTCGCATGTGATAGAAAATTGATGCACTCTGTTTTAAATGTACATCCACATGTTAAATAGTTCGTGTATTTGAATTGCAATGTTTTATGTTCCTGAGGTTTTCTATTTTGATGGCCAGATTTATAAAGTTTAACTTTTTTTCAATACTTGCTTGCATCATTGTTGCTAAATATAAGATCCCTGTGTTGATGTTTTTTTCCTCCTACCATGATAGTTTATGTTCACATATGCCTAGGAAGGTGATATTTTCTTAATAATTGCTATGATTTGAATACTTGTCCTCTCCAAAACTCATGTTGAAATTTAATCCCCAATGTGGCAATATTGAGAGGTGGGGCCTTTAAGAGGTGTTGGGTCATGTGGGCTTTGCTCTTGTGAATGGATTAATCCATTTGTGGATTAATGGGTTAATGGATTAATGGGTTATCATGGGAGTGGGATTGGTGGCTTTGTAAGAAAAGGAAGAGAGCCCTGAGCTAGCATACCAGGCCCCTTGCCATGTAATGTCCAGTGCCACCACGGGACTCTGCAGAGAGCTTCCACTAGGAAGAAGGCCCTCATCAGATGAGGCCCCTTCAACTGGAATTTCTCAGCCTCCACAGTGTAATAATAAATTCCTTTTATTTATAAATTACCCAATTTCAGGTATTCTGTTATAAGCAACAGAAAACAGACTAAGAAAACAGACTAAGACAAATTTCTTTCTTTTTTTTGTTCTTTATTTTTTTATCAGGCTTTACACTGGCCAATACTCAGTGGTTTATAATGAAATATTCTAAAGGGGTAGTTAATATGTAGTAATTAATTTCATCAGTGACATATACCACTAGTACATAAACCTTTATGTGCCATTTTACTTATTTCCTATAATATAGTTTTGGAATTAAAAAAAATGTGCTTGAGGGAAAGTTTATATGTGATTAATAGATTCATGATTGTGCTACATTGTTTTTCATTATAATATAGTCATTATTGGACGCCTTTATGCTCATTTATTCTATTTATCATTTTCCAAAGCCATGTCAGTCCTTATTACATACTTTCATGTTTTGTGTTTATGAATAGATTTGTGACTCCTAGATAAAAGGTGCAATTCAAACTTAAGGGTTGCTGTATTAATTCCCATATTATATTAGCATTGACCAGGTCATTAGGAGGGTAAGGCAGTCAGATGGTATTTTGTCTTATTTATTTCTGTAAAATGATGGAATAAGCATATTTGCAATATTTTATTTCAGCCTATCTTAATATTGATATTTCCAGTGATCTTTGTTTAGTGGTGTTTTCTCTTAAGTTTTGTTTTGCCCAACAGCTTTCTTTTCTTTCATAAAAAATACTCAGCTTGAGGTGACATTCCCTGGCTAACTTGTATTTTTTTGTGCGTGGACACTATAATTTTTCTTTATTTTTAAATGATGCTATTGTTTGTAAATTTGTACAACACCATACTAGAGTGTACAGTCCCTACTGAAAACAAGGCATGTTTCAGGGAAGCATGTCAAGCGTTACTAGTTTGAAGCAACTGTTAAAGTATCCATATTGGAAATGTCAAATTTACCCTACCATATTTCTATTTCTTATACTCGAGCTAACGTATCTTCCTTCATATTCCTTCACATTTTAACTTGTAAAAATTTACTATTATTTGGTCTTTTAACTAAAAATTTGCCTTAAATTTCTTTTCCTATTTTTGATGCTGTGTTTTCTACTATCACATGTTCATTCTTTTGCTCAAGGCTTGGGTTTGTGAGCCAAGATTCATGGTTGCCTTCCCAAATTTTGACTAACCTTTCTGGTTTGAGGGTGAAACTGAGGTGCCATTAGAGTAATACATTTTCATTGTTTTTCTCCTAAACTTACCCTCCCCCAGGAGGCCATCATTTCCTACACTTTTCTGCTTTACCTTTCTGCTTTTCTTTAGCTGTAATGTAAACAGTGTGCCTAAGAGTGTATTGGTGGCTTTACAGAGATTAATTTGCATATTTCCCTCTTATCTCAGTACTTGTGCTAACTTGTTGCTTTTTTATGTGTAACAAAATGTTTATCTGACTGATTTTTCTCTTTTCCCTACCAGCATACTCTGAAAAATAATTCATATTTAATGATAAACTGCCTTCAGGGTACTAAAATGGTACTACTAATACCTAAGCGATAAATGATGCATTTCTACTTTGGGTGAGATTGTAATATTCTTTATTTTACATGACCTGTATTTAATAGATTGTCTAAACAAGAGGATCGTACTTATGTAGTAATGACCATTTATTTATCTAACTGGGTAACCTACCCTAGATTGCAGGATAAGTGTTTATTGCTACAACAGATGTATTTACCAACCCAAACTTTCTTTTGTCCAGGGTAAATTATGTGAAGAATGATGACATCTTCTCCTTTATAATAACAAGTCAGGTCTCTTTCAAGTGACCCAAATTTTGTTTAACTCGGCCACGTATTTCTTCTTCCAAAGTATTCTATGGCTCAGAAGTGAGGGCGATTTGAACTGACGTCTGACTAGTACAGAAAGCTATTAGTTCTTTCTAACGTTGGCTCTTCATAGTTTAAGGACCACCCTCCTTAGAGTATAAACACTCGGAGAGCCTTTTGAGGCTCCTGGCCTTTATGGCTCTACAAATGTTTCTGCACCTCCGCGCTTCTCCGGAGAAATCCGCCTTCCGCGTGTACCCCTCCAGCCACTTCCTGAAGTCTACCTACCTCGGTCCTCAGCGCCTGTCACCTGCGTCCCCGCGCCCCTCTCCCGCGGGGCCGGTGCGTCACCCCGTCCCCCCGCCTCGCCTGTCCCTCCGCGACGCTCCGGGCGTACTCCTTTTTGTGGCTTTTGTGGCGTGTGGGTGGCTGGTTAGTTTTCTCCCCTGGCCCTCGCCCCCTCCTCCCCGTCGTCTTCCTTCCCCCCGCCCCCCCGAGCCCGTCCTGCCCCTCCTCCCGCCCCGCTCCCACTCGCACACCTGCCCCTGCTGCCCGCGCCCCGCGCGCTCCCCTCCCCGCTCCGGCGGCCGCTGCCAGGGAAGCCCCCTCTCCTCCTCCCCCCGCGCCCTCCCTGGCGCGTCTGGCGGCGGCCGGCGCTAGCCCTCGCGCGGCGCCCTGTTATTCTGGGTATTGTGTGTAATAAATGTCGGGCCGCCTCACTCTAATCAAGCTCATTACAAATTCTTGCGCGCCCGGGGCCGGAAACCGTGCGCTCCCCCCCTCCCTCACTCATTCACTAGTTACTTGTCTTTCGGCTTTTTAACTCGCCGCCCCCGCCCCCTCCCCCAATCCCGGCCCTCCAGCCCGGGTTTTAATCCCCATCCCTTTTCCGCCCGCTCCGTGCACCCTGCCCCCCCACGCCGCCTTCCTCCTCGGCTCCGCACCCCCTTCCTCCTCTCCTCCCCCCTCCTCCGCCGCCGCCGCCGCCGCCGCCACTTTCTCGCTCGCTCCCGCTCCCCGGACGCGGCGGAGGAGCCGGCCCCGCTGGGGAAGGCTCCGGGCGGCGGCGGGCGGCCGGGAGGAGGCTGCGTGCTCGGGGCTGGGGCTGCGAGCGGGGTGACTCTGTATTAAAATGAGGAGGAGGAAGAAGAGGCACCCACAGCGGCAGCGGCGGCGGCGGCGGCAGCAGCAGCAGGAGCAGCGGCGGAGAGGGCTGCAGCCCGGGCGGACGCGCGGAGCCGAGCGGGGCACGGCGGCGGCGGCGACAGCGGCCGGGAGGAGTCCACTGCTCGTTTAATGGGGGCAGAGCCGGCGGCGAGGGCGCGAGCGAGCGAGGAGGGAGAGAGCGAGGCGGCCGCAGCCCCGTCCGGGGACTCGCGCTCACACGCACGCACACACACAAACACGCGCACACACACACCTCTCCCTGTGCCACCCAGCAACACCCGGCCTCGCCACAACAACAAGCGCCGCGGCCGCCCTCCAGCCTGCCCGGGGGCCCAGCCGCGAGCCGGGGCGACTCCAGAGGACGCTGCCCGCCCCCCTCTTTCCTTTCGGGAAACTCCTGATCAGTTTTGTCGGGGTTCCTGGGCTTCTTTTCCCCCCAAGTCCTAGTGCCATTGTGGGGCTCGTTGTTTACCCCGGACTCTGGACGAGTGAGAGCTCGGCGACTTTTTGGGGGGAGGGGGCGGGGAGTTCGTCGCTGCCGAGGCGGTGGAGGTGGCTGGGGGTGCCTTCGGATCGTCCTCCTCCTCCCCCTCCCCCCGAACCTCCTCTCTCCTCACTTGCTGGGACCCCAGAGGCTCACAGCCCCGCGTCCATGGGCAGGGAGAGGGTCCTCGGGGCTGTTGCCAGCGAGGGCGGAATCAAAAGTGGCATTTTAGTGCCTTTCCGGGGCTCTGCTCTCGACCCTCTGCCCCCCACCCTCGCTGTCCCCCGCTAGATGCCCTCGCTGGGGGTGCGAGGCTGTGGGGAAAAGTTTAAGGTTTGTTAATATTAGTCGCGATTGTTGGGGAGGGGGTGGGGGTGATTGAGAGGGAGGCGAGGTGGCCTTCCCAGTGCGCGTTCTTCGGGGTTGTTGGAGAATAATATTGCAAGTGACAGCCAGAAGTAGACTTTCTGTCCTCACACCGAAGAACCCGAACGAGCAGGAGGGAGGGAGATACGCGAAGGGACCATTTTTTTTTTTCCTTTTTGGAGACCTTGTCCGCAGTGATTTTTTTTTTTTTTTTTTTTTTTTTTTTAAAGAGAATCCTCAGTCACCACCTCGTTTCCCCAGCACCACCACAGTGTACAGCTCATAACGGGTTTTGCTTTGTTTTTACGATTTCCCCCCAACGAATCACTTGTCAGATCAATTTTATCTTCTTCCTCCTCCCTGCTTCCCACTCTTCCCTCCTCCCCATCGCAAACCCCGTTCTCTGAGGTTAGACATTTTACAAACCCATATATGTTGGTTTTCGAATTGTGATTTTTTTTCTTAAACCCCTTTCTCATGGCTACTTTTCTATACGTTTATTTCTTCCCTTCCCCCTCTTAGGGGGGCGGGGGGTAGGGGAAGGGAAAATAATACAATTTCAGGGGAAGTCGCCTTCAGGTCTGCTGCCTGTTTTTTTTTTTTTTTTAAATTAAAAAAAAAGGACATAGAAAACATCAGTCTTGAACTTCTCTTCAAGAACCCGGGCTGCAAAGAAAATCTCCTTTGTTTTTGTTATTTATATGCTGTCAAGTTTTGAAGTGGTGAGTTTCAGGTCGGTTTTGCTAATTTCACTCAGTAAAACTGCAGTGTTTCTGTTTCTAGATAGTACTTTGCTTCTTTGTCTCTTTAAAAGGTCACAGTGAAAGCTTGGCCTGGATCGTGCCGGCCATATGGAATGGATAAGGGCACAATCTTAAAATGTGATTATGGGGTTGTGTGGGGGCAAAAGGGGCGATCCAGCTAGGAACTCATTGAAAAGGATCTCACATTGCAAAAGAATCGGTTCTTAAAAAACTAGAATTTCGTGCTTTTCTCTCTTTTTAAATGAAGTAGTTGCTGTTACTGAGTTCACTGTTTTATTTCGTAATTATCATATGGTGTTAGTTTATGGGCAGAGAAAATGGGATTTTCAGAAAGTAGCTTGCTTTCTGTGTGGCAACCAGACATTACACTAAAATGGGTCTTAACATGTGTAACTCAAAAGAAACTCTTCAGCCTGGCATCTGTTGAGACCATAGTTAGTTCTTGCTGCTGTCAGTCCAGGCAGGCCTCTTGGAGGTTGCTCTTTTCAATTCCAAACTGAGGTTTGGTGAACTTTAGCCAGGGCATGGAGTTTAAATGAGTAAATTGGGTGTTTTATGCGCATGTAATTTTGGTTTGTAATGTAAAGCTTTTTACAGCATGACCTAGTGTTTAATAGATGCTTATAGGTGGGTATTCAAAGGACAGTTTTGCATGACCTATATGATACTTTGATTGTCAATACATTAACTAAATTATATCACTTTCATTTGCTGTACAGTTTATAGTGTTGTTAAACCTCATGATTACTTAATATGTTTTGTAGCATTGACTTTGATGCTGTTGTCTACACCTCCCCCCCTTTTTTTCCTCTTAAATTGCCCCAAGGGCTAAGGATTTTTTTCTTTTCAAATCATATGTTTTAAAATTCATCTTCTGCTCTAGGATAAGGCAACCAATTTCAGAAAAAGCAGCTCTGTATTATCCACATGAAACATTATAAAGAGTGTTTTGAATAAGTTAATAATCATTGCTTTCTAATTTTGGCTTTAGACTGCAGTTTAATATAATGGAAAAGAATAATCTTGATAAAAAGTGGTTTAAAAAGGCACATTTATTGTTAATGAACCTCATAACCAAAAACAGATGGGACCCCGATCAACGGTAAACCTTTAGTTCTCAGTGTGCCACTCTGGAGTACAAAGATAAATAGCCATTAATGTTTCTCAAACTTTGTAGTTCTTCAATTGGCATTCTTAAGGTTGCTTTTAAACCTCTAGATTAATATTGCTATCCCCCTTTTCTTGATTATATGGTAAGAAGTAGGCTATGGTTAAACAGAAGAAAAAAATGTTTACGGAAAAGCCATGCTAATACAAACTGGCTTTCAACAAATCCAGATTTAAATAGCTTCAGTATAAGAATGTAAAACAAAAACAAGCTATGTCAAATTACTAGACAACTAGGAAAAATGGTAATTATTCTCTCTGGTTTTCCTAAATATGAAACCCTTAGTTTTATGAGCTTAATACTTCAAATACCATGAAAGTTCATAAAATAATTCTACTTACCTGTTCTTATCAATCCTAGTTAAAACTATACTTTGAAAATGACTTTGATATTGTCTAATCACTTTACTCTAAATGATGTGAAAATTGATGTCTAATACATAACTGAAAATAATTATCTGTTAATGTTTTGAAGTTAATTACGATGTTAACGCCACTGCATACTGAGGTTATTTCTGAATACTGGATATTTTGTTTTACCAGTATCATCAAGGTTTTTTTTTTTTTTTCTTTAGCTTGGCACTTCAACCTAATATGCATATCATGAAGTATATTCAAATTTTAAAAGATATTTATTTTTAACAGCCCTTTATTACTAATGGACACCTAAATATTAACTCTAAAACACAAGTTTAATGCTTCAGTACGTTGGATATTTGAAAACCTTTCACTTCTTTCTATTTGCTTAGGGGTAAACTGATCCAATCACGTATTTGACCCAAAACTTGACTAGGTCTTTAACAAGTCACATAACTCTTGAAACTTTGGTAGTAGAAAACTTTTTCTAGGCTTTAACTTATGCCACTGGGGAGTTTAAAAAGCAGTTAGATGTTACTTTCTTTAGAGATGGTTTATGTGTATTTTTTTTAATAAGAATTAAAACATGTAAAAATATAAACATATACATTAGATTTCTAATATTTTAAACTGTGATAATCTTTCCATCCTTTATTAAAGTGTTTCTGCTATCTTTCTGTAATGAGTTTCTAGTTATTAAAAATTGGGACTACATAAATACAATTTGCTGTTTTCTTTTTAGCTATACTTCTGATAATTCTAAAAGTAAGCCCATTTTTCCTTATTCAGTTTTTTTTTTTATAGGCCAATTACCTTTTTATTCATGTGTATTGGTACAGTTTCCACAGATCATTCTGTTAATTTGAATAAGAATGTAGGGCTATTATCTAGAAACATAGTAACATCTGTATTATATCTAGAAAGGCCATTTTACAAATACATTATGTTAGTAGAGAGCGAGATCTACAGCTAAACATTTACATAGGACACATATATACATACAGGTCCCCAACCAATTATAACATGTCTTCTTTTTAAATTCTGGCAGGTGATCTTTAGACAGTGACTGAGTATGGATCATTTGAACGAGGCAACTCAGGGGAAAGAACATTCAGAAATGTCTAACAATGTGAGTGATCCGAAGGGTCCACCAGCCAAGATTGCCCGCCTGGAGCAGAACGGGAGCCCACTAGGAAGAGGAAGGCTTGGGAGTACAGGTGCAAAAATGCAGGGAGTGCCTTTAAAACACTCGGGCCATCTGATGAAAACCAACCTTAGGAAAGGTAAATACTTTCAAGCCAAATCCTGGAAAGCTGAAAGCCCTGGTGTCTACACAAGGCCACATTGTGTGGGGGTGGAGTGGCAGAACATGTTTTGTGTACTCTGACTTTATTCTCTTTCTGATCTTAAATTAATTACATTCTGGGTCCTTAGTATCAATCATGTTAGAAAGTATAGGCTCCATGCTTGGGTGGAGCATTTTACTGTAGACTGGAATCATTGGACATTTCGGATTCTGAGGACTGAATTAAATATAATGGTCTTAGTTTATGCAGGGGTCCATTCAAAAGGTGTTACAGTAGAGGATCGTAGGCGGCTGTTGCTTTAAACTAACCTGATTAAGAATAAAACACTTACGTGGTTTGAGAGCTACCCTAGCTTCTTTCTAAGATTTTTGGTTGTAAGGCAGTTTCAGATATCTTAAAAGTCTTACACAAAAGTTTTGACATGTTATTTTTCGTGGCTTATTTTCTTAAGAGAAAATTCATTAGTATTGAAAAATATGATTCTGGTTTTTAATGTTTGTTTTAATTGGGTATGCTTGATGAAGGAAGAACAGATTTAGGCAAGTTTATAAGGGGAAGATGTGTAATTGTGTGACTCTTTTCTACCAATATTAAATTGATGCAGTTTAACAACTTTGACTGTGTTTGACAGTGTTGTTCCTGTAAAGCAGTGCCTATCCCGGGTGTAATGCCTGTGCCTTATAAGGAGCTTCATTCTGTGTCTGAATAACATGTATAGGAATCAGATTTTCCTTACATTTGCTAAGCAATGGATTAAAAATGCTATGTTTTAGCAACCAAGAATATTAAGTAGATAAAGTTAGAAGGCAGAGGAATTTCATTGTGTTTGATGCATAACATTTATCATACAATCATTTATTTTTTCCTTGGTTTGGCGAAAACAAAGAATATATTGATCCTGAAATGAACAGACACAGCAGTCCGTATTGTTAGATCTTTATCTATTAAAAATGGAAAAACAGCACTTCAGCAAATTCTTTGGCCTCTACTCATGATTACCCTATTTATTGATTGTTTGCCAAGAATGTATGCATCTTAAGAAAGCCAGGGTAAGAGCATTAAAAATATAATTTATTACGGCTTTTCAAACAGAGTGCATTAATATTGTACTGTGAAGCACTGGGGCTCTATAAAAAAGACTTTCTGACGCCTGCAAACATGTAAGTTCCATAAATTCCTAAATAGGAGATTTCAGCTGTCTCTGGTATTATGTGATATTTGCACAGCAAACTTTAATGCCAGGACAGTTTTAGACAAGGATTCTACAGACTTCACTGCTCCTTATGGCAGACGTGCTGTTTACACAGGCTCATAAACCTTCAGCAAAAGCTTCTAAGACTGCCTTCAGGTTTAAATCATGTGGTATTTTTAGCATTCAGCAGTGACCAGTGCTCTCCCCTTTAAATGCTGGAAGGTTATGAAGTTGCTGTAGTTGGAACTCTCGCCAAACACTAGCACAAATAATCAGACAGTTCAGAGAAGGCTTATGTTCAGCATTATTCCCAGGAACAGGAGGGTAACCGCAACAGTTTGCTAGAAGATCTGTAATTAGATGATACTCTTGTTACTTTATGACCATCTTTATTATTTTAGGGTACCTCTAAACATGATCGATAAAATGCAAAATAAATCCAATATATTTCAATAGTTTGAAAACCCTGCAGTTCATAGGTCTAAGGAAAAGTGTATTGTAGAATGCATCTGTTTAATCCTACAAAAGGAAGAATCAATATATATGTTTTTGTTGTACTTACTCAACTCTTTGAAGATATCAGGACAGGAGGAGGAAGAACTAAAGTACAGTAAATTCACTTCCTGCTCAAATGCTTTTTTGTTTTGTTTCTTGAATGTATTCTAAAAATGCAGTTTAATTGTAGAAGGGTCTCAGATACTTCAAATAACAAAATTGCTAAAGCCTTTTCATGGGTTTTTATTAATATTTCCATCTCATTTTTCTTGTGCATGGTTTCTGTCTGACAGGTGCTAGATGAAAATTATGGCTGAGATGAGAAAGCACTACTAAGAAAAAGGGATTGAATGTTTTTATTTGTTTAGGCGATTTTGTCAAAATACCTTCAAGCCAAGGAAGAAATCACCAGTTTGCATATTGCTGTTTTTGCTGTGGTCTCCCCAAGTTGTCTTCTGATCCCTGACGGGTTCTCTCGCTGGTATAAAACAGCTGAATGAATGACAAAAATATTGGCAAGCTCTGCAGCTTGTTTTTCATGCCTATCCTATTGGTACCTCTGAATGAGTTTGAGAGTTTTTCTAAGTAAACCTAAAGGGGTTTATTTGTCAGAGCTAGAATCTCTTGTGAACAGTTCACTAAAGCTTCGGTGAAGACTCACATGTAGAAAGATGTAGCTGTTTTATTGCCGGCTTTTGTTCAACAGAAACAAGCAAATAGAGAATCTTTAAAGAGCCTCTCTGGTGTCAGTAGGAAATCCTGATTTTTAGCTACGGTTGCTGTGTACTACACATCTTCAGAAGTTGGTAGGATTCTGTGAGTCCAGAGGACAGAGCTTAGAGAGGCATTAGTATTGTAGGACTAATTGTGGATCCTGGGTGCCCTGTTAAAGTAACCCTTGTCATCATTTATGCTAAAGATGATACCCTTCTGGCAGTTTGCCACAGTACAATTCAGATGCATCTGCTTTTAACCCTTTTCCGTTATCATTGGAAGTCTGACAGTGAGCTGCATAAACACCTTGAGTACTACAGCATTCCGTAATATCAATTTCAAGAAGAAGCCTCTTTCTAATAGTGCTGTGGCTTGTGCTTATTAATCATCTGGCTACTGAGTTACTACTGGATTAAAATATATAAAGAGAGAGCATACCAAATCTATGCAGATTCCTTTATTCTAATATGTCCTGATAAGGTCAGTTTCCTTTTCTCTCTCTCATTTTTATCTTATTTACTATAACAAAGATTGTTGATTTTAAAGACTTGTGGATACTGTGTTATCTTTTTAGTTAGGTAGGTTAAATGAGTATTGATACAAGCAAATGGTATTTATGTGCATTATGCATATATTGAAATTGTATATTATGAGCACCAGTTTGGTTAAGTACTTTGTGTGGAACCAGTTAGAGTTAATATCTAAAAAAGGAAGAAAATGAAAATTTCACGGTCGAAGATAATTTGTTTGGACACAAACAGGAAAAGTTTATTATTAACAAAATCATGTAGGCAGTAGGAATGTAGGGTCTTCCGAAGATAACTAGTGAGTTATGTTTGCGTACTGTATACTCATAGCAAACTAGAGAAGACACATTTATTTCTCTTTCATCACCATTATTATTTGATCAGAAAGGTAATTCTGCATTCATTGCTTTTGGAAAATGCACTGTTAATTTAAAGCCCAACTTACCTTAGGACCAAGTTCACATTCTACTTAAATGTTTCTCTTACAACTTTAAATAATACAGGAATGTATATATTTGTGTGCAGTGCCTGTAGTTCTGTACCCAGTCTGCCTTGGAAGCACAGTGAATCCCTTGTGATTATTTTCATGGCTAATTTTTCCTCCCTCAAGCTGTATTTCTGAAGATTGTTGGTTTTCCATCTCTTTTTCTTCATCTTTTTGATAGGAACCATGCTACCAGTTTTCTGTGTGGTGGAACATTATGAAAATGCCATTGAATATGATTGCAAGGAGGAGCATGCAGAATTTGTGTTGGTGAGAAAGGATATGCTTTTCAACCAGCTGATAGAAATGGCACTGCTGTCTCTAGGTTATTCACATAGCTCTGCTGCCCAGGCCAAAGGTAAATAATGTGTACGTGGGGTTGGAAAAATTGCTTGGCATCCTTTGTTTACTTTGCAGAGAAAGCACTGAATATTTTTATTCAAAGAACTGTAGCCTGTGTGTTACATTGATTCCTTATAGGCTGTGGCTTTAAAAAATTGGCTTAATTCAGTTTGGTTTAGTTAACACACATTTTGCTCATGTGGAATGTCGAGGTAGATTTTTTTTTTAAATTACTTCAGCTGAATCATTAGTATGCTTATTGACCTTAATAATCTGCTCCACTGAGGACCCACAAGGAAGTGAGGAGCGTATTTGAGCAGATGGACTGTTGAGAGTCAATTTGCATTTATGACTGAATATCTAGTTCTGTTTCTTTTATTCTGTTTCTGATGGTTTTATGGGCTGTAAAGTATTTTTCAATGCTGATTCCCACTGCAATAGAGAATCTTATCTAAATCGTAAAGCCATTTAGAACTGGTTCAGCTATGTCTTATTAGAACTTCCTGTAAGTTAGGAAAATGTGGCCTTGTGCATAGGTTTTATTGATGGGGTTTTATTTCCAAAATAATAAACAACCCTATAGTCATTTACATAATTTTACAATTTGGAAAGCTAAGCTGTGAATATTTTCATTGACCTGCCTTTTAGAGGGAAGGGAATCATTGAAACAGAAATAACAGTATTGCTTGTGGTAGGGGTAGCAGAAAAAAAAAAAGATCACCCTTTTACTAGATTTGGTATCTGGGGGTAAAATATTTAGTGACATATTCCCTTTATGTGAAATAGGGCTAATCCAGGTTGGAAAATGGAATCCAGTTCCACTGTCTTACGTGACAGATGCCCCTGATGCTACAGTAGCAGATATGCTTCAAGATGTGTATCATGTGGTCACATTGAAAATTCAGTTACACAGGTGAGTCAAGACAGCAAATCTAGTTCTTCTTACCTGGTCATTTTGAAATGAAGCATCTCTCTCTGGTCAGCCTTCAATTTTTTTTTTTTACTCTGTGTTTCAGAAAGGTTAATACAGATTGATTTTGTTACCTTATCCTTCTGCCTTTTTTCCTAACGTCAGTGTATAATTGAAAAGTACCTCCCCGACACACACAAGATTTGTAGGTTTGTGCAGGTTATCAAAAGACAAGACTTTTTATGTTTAGTCAATTAAATAATGCATTACAAGAAGGCATTTTACATAAAGTTTACTTAAGAAAAAAATATTTTTGCATATCATGAACACTGCCATCTGTGTACATTTTGTGAAAGACTGTCTTATTCACTATTACCACAATCTTACTTATTTATTTATTTTTTTACGATTTTAATTCGTATGAACAGAGTAATGAAAGGAAATCGGTTAATACGTTAAAGCTTTTCACGATGGCTCATGAGAAAGCAGTACACCTTAAATTGTCTTCCCAAGCGCATCAGAGCAGGAAGGTAGAAGTAACATGAAAAAATAGCCACCACAGGCAGCTGATGTATAATTCATGCATCGATACAGCAGATGTGTTGTATAAAGTAATTAACTAATCGGAACAATCAGGAGACCGAGAGCAATCTCCAGATGCATCTGTTTGATGCGCAAAATGAAATCTGTCTGTCTTAAAGGAATGTTCTGCAGCGGGATGCAATCTTGTAATAATCCCCTTTCTAATCTATGTCTCAAATAGTTGCCCCAAACTAGAAGACTTGCCTCCCGAACAATGGTCGCACACCACAGTGAGGAATGCTCTGAAGGACTTACTGAAAGATATGAATCAGAGTTCGTTGGCCAAGGAGTGCCCCCTTTCACAGGTACTTAGCATAGCATGTAATAAATAATAAGACATCATGGGCAACCCTGATTTGAGGTTTGATGGAGCTCCCTAGTTTAAAGCAACTGGTATCTAAAGCAAGATTCTGCCAAAAATGCAAAGTGACTTGACCACTGGTGACCTTTTAAAATATGCCTGATTCGTTCTGAACAGGGCCTATACGCTTTTTCTCCCTTGGGGAAAAGAGCCAAAGGACTGTTTACATGAAAAACAGTTCAGCGGAAGACTCCGCTGCCTAGTTTTTAGATTTGTCTTCTTTCTGAATGCTGTGAGCATGATGGCTACATTCTCCTGAATGCCCTTATTTAAGAAAGAGTCGAGGTGGTACTACTCCCACAAAGCTTCGGTGAGTGGGAATGGCAGTGTCAGTGATAATGCAAAGAACTTCACCGTGCTATCTGAAAAAAATAACTGTACGGTTCTTGGATACTTTACTCATTACCAAAAAATCAAAAGTGTTTCAGTAAAAGTAATTATGAAAATAATTACCCATAACTAAAAGTTGAATAGTTGTTAATTCATTCAGATTTTGTGACCAATTTTGTGGCTTTGGTTTACTTCTTTTCTGTTTTTTAAGTGGAATCTTCTTTTTCCCCTCTTAGTTGCCTGTCATACCATCAGGGATTTTTCAAATAAAGATTTTTAAATTATTTTCCTTGATTTCTTTAGAATAAATTTGGTGGAGGGCAGCTAAAACTCTAGGTAGAGACTGCCTACCTGCTTATAAACAGAATATCAAACATCATTTTTGATGAAACTCAGCTAATTTCAAATACAAAAGAAAAAGGATGCCGTGAATCTGCCGTTAAGGGCTGCTTGTGGGGTCACCATGTAAATGTGTTATAGTCATCCCCTCAGTATCCAAATCCATTTTAAGGCCATTTCATGATACAGTATGATTGGAATCTTGGTCCACCTAGATTTTTACCAAATATTTAATGTTTTCTTTTAATTTGAGTTTTAATTCTGAATATTAGTCTCAGTCATTTGAACTTAAACTGTATGAGTGCTGTATACATTTCTGCAATTAAGAGATCTCAGTGTATTTCTGCTATATTCTGAGTAGTAGATACTCTCAAAATGTATTTCTAATGTGAGGCTCATGACGATTATTGGGTACCTTTGACAGGAAACTTATGGGCTTTGTGCTTCTGTTTCATAAAAACTCCATGCATTTCAGATTTGCTAACTTACAGTCTAACATTTTTACTTTGATATTTGCTGGAAATTTTAGAAAAAAAGCAAATGAATTAAATTTATAATGAATGGCTTTCTATATTCTTCTAAGGTAAGCTATAGCCACAGGTTACGTATTCTCTGTATTGCTAAGTGTCCATTTCTTGCAATTCAGAGTACACTTTTTTTTTTTTGTCATTTCAGCTAATCTCCTATCTTCCCTCTCTCTCCCTTGGAATAGAGAGGATATGAATTTATAACCATCAAATAAAAGTAATTAAATTAATTAAACACAGTTAAATCAATAGGATTATATAATAAAAGCCGGGTGACTCTTCAGTGGCTTCATTTTGCAGACAACTCCAGATAACATGTTACATGGTTGCTAACACTTGAAAATTTGAAATGATCTAGAAATAAACTTTCAAAAAACTCAGTTAAAACATAATATAAATACGCAGTTCAGAAATCGCATGTCTTTATGTTACTAAATGTCCCATTGATCTTGGAAGCACATTGAGACAAAGACTTAAGGCATTTACTCTGAGCTGAAGAAGAAGATGTTAGTACCTATATTTATTGATACAGTTAGTGAGAACTAATTGTTAAATGATATAACATTCAGCCAGTAAACTCCACCTCACTATAACTTATAAATAGAATTTTGAATTTACTTAGTGTTATCATGGAAAATGAATTGAATACAGACAATTATAACATTAAGTAGAATGACAAAATATAATTCAGGACTTGGTTTTGGAGTTATACATTGGTGAATTTCTGTAGAGAGAGGTTTTCAGATACATGGCCTCCTGTGGCTGGATACCTCACTGTAATCATTAAGTGATGGAACTAGGCTGCAATTTCAACATCAGTTATAAT
Source organism: Aotus nancymaae (assembly GCF_030222135.1). Lineage (NCBI taxonomy): Eukaryota > Metazoa > Chordata > Mammalia > Primates > Aotidae > Aotus > Aotus nancymaae. The sequence continues at coordinate 22,500,703 of NW_026988431.1, forward strand.
TATAGTATTCTTTTCCTTAAACAAATCTTCTAAAAATTCAGCAGAGTTTAGCAGTGAAAGCAAATATTTGAAATTAATTTAATATTTAACAGTATGAAAAAATGTAAATTGTTCTCTAAATGAGGGAGTTATTTTATATTTTGCTGAATCATCTTCTATTTTTCTGCGAATCTGATACTCTAGTCAGAATATTTTCAATAAACTATTTTCTGTTTGCTTCTTGATTATGTTTTTCTGTCTAGAGTTATTAAGATGAGAGATGCAAGTTCCCTAAAGCCTATGTCCAAAATATATGCTGAGTTTGACAAAACTACTCTTTTTCCTTGGTTAAAATTTGGTGATAAAGATGTTATGGTGAAAAATGCCTAGCAAATAAATATGACCTCGGTCTTGTACAAAATGGGATTTAACACCAAGAAATGCCAAGTGTTAAGGCTTTTCTTTCCCTATGGAGTGTTGATTCAATCACGCAAGAGAACCTTTAGCATGCGATTCAACATACACATTTTACCATAGAGTAAGGGTTTTATTTTGTTGAATATGATAAAGTGTTCCAGGAGCAAGTATGGTTACAGGGTCCCTCAATATTAAACTTAGTATAAAGTTCACCCTCCTAGCCCCTGCTCTATTAGAGGAATAAAATGGTGTTAGGTCCCATTTTGTACAAGGAATAAAATTCCTCTAATAGAGCAGGGGCTAGGAGGAGTGGAACTGAGAAGCCACCAGGATTTTGCCTGGGGTGTTGGATAAGCGCTGCCTCCAATGCTCTTAGGATGGTTGTCTAATACTTGCTAAGCAAATGTCCATTTGGACTTGGGTTCTTAGAACCAGAAGGGATTATCCTTCCTAGGCTCTTCCCCTTTGACAGTTGAAGGAGCCAGTGTCCCTGGAGATTAAAGTCATGGTGCTAGTTAATGACTGACACAAAAGTCCTGACTTGTTAAGCTTATGTCCTTGGCTGATGATAAATTTTAAAAGTGTTGATTTAGCTACTCAGGAGGCTGAGGCAGGAGAATTACTTGAACCTGGGAGGCAGAGGTTGCAGTGAGCTGAGATAGCCTGGTGACAGAGCAAGACTCCATCTCAAAAAAAAAAAAAAAAAAAAAACCTTACATTTGGGTACAATAATGTTTTCTTTGATAATATTTGTAAGGTTTTCTCCAGCTGCAGAAATTCCATAAGTGGGCTTGGCTTGATTTACAACTCATACCTTTATTTCTGTTATCACTTTCCTATCATAAAACTGCCCAAATAGATTGACACTCATTTATTAAGTTCTTTGTACCACGTGTTTTTTTTATTTTTGTAAAATGTTCTAAGACATAAGAAATGCTTAGCTCATTATAGGTCCGAGGATGGATGTTTTATCGTCACTTTGGTTTTTTCAGTGGATATGGTTAGATAAATTGGATGTTACATTCTGAACTGCAGCTAAAGAGGAGAGAATAAACTCTGATTTGGGGACAAGAAAGCCTGTAATCATAAAACTTTGAGGATATGGATTTGGGAGGAAAATTGGGAATTTAAAAAGTGAACAATTTGATTTATAATAAAACATTACCTTTTGATGCTTATTTTCCCTGGAGTTTTAGAAATTGCATTTAAACACTAGATAGATAATATACACATTCTGATACAGGGGTAAATTCATTTTGTTAAGTAAAAGGTCAGCTATTAACTTCTACCAGCCTAATGTCTTCCTTCTAAAAATGTTTAGGTCAAATATTTTGTGGTGGTTTTAATCTGATTTGCTCATTTTCACCTCTCCTCTGTCACCACACACATGGGCATACACACATACACACACACACACACACACACACACACACGCGCACCAAAACTTTCACGTTTTTAAGGCATTGGATTATTTTCTATCTTACTTCTCACCTGGAAAAGATATCTTTAAGCCAAGTCATATAAAGTGGGTGAGAACTGTCATTTTTATTTTCAAGTGGTAGAATATATACAAAATAAATTTAAATTTGAACATTCCATTTAGAAGTAATATTGAGAAAGATGATTTTCCAATTTCCCTTTTTTTCACAGCATCCGAGGATCTCAAATATGTTGGACAATTTATTTATTAATGGCAAAATAGATTTTAAAAGAAACTACCCTGTGCTTCTGAAGCTTAGCTTCAGTACCGCCCTCCTGAAACGTGACAGTCATTTCCGTAGGAATTGAACACACTTACAAAGCTGATTTTCAGTCTGTATTATAAATGATACTAGAGCAACAATTAGAAAATCTATCATGTTATAGAACAGTGTTTTTAATAAACTACTTTGTTTCACAGTTTTTGAACTGAAATTACATGTTTCTTAAAAGTAATCACATTCTTAAGAGAATAGCCAGCATCAGTATTCATATGTTGCATTTCATGTGAGAGTCTAACCTATGAAATTTGTTTACATACTTGTACATTCAAAGGTATGTATCGACAGTCCACTGTATGCCAGGCGTTCTATTTCCTATGTAATAATAAGGATATGACATCTTAATAGCTGAAATAATAGTATTACACTTTGATTTAGTGCTTTTGATGTATTGAGATTGCCTTTGGTCCCTCTAAGTAGGATATAGTCTTATATTCCCATTTTTAAATGAGGAACCTGAAGCTCAGAATGTTGACATGAATCTCGGTGGCTACCTCACTGGTGAAGCAGAAGGGTAAGACTTCATACCCAGAGCCCGTGAGCTTCACCAAGTACCCTTTTTCATCACATACCACAAACAAAGAAATTGTAAAAAAGACAAAATGAAAGCCTCTCAGATGAATTTGATAGGTTTTATAATATGCTTTGATTTCTCTAAAGTACTGATAACTACTTGTAGTTTTCCAAGTGTATTTATTCTCATTACTGAAAATTTCCTTTAATGTGTTTTGGTTTTTTGTCTTTGATTTTTTGTTTATATATTGTCTTGTTTTAAAAGTACATTGCTATCATTTCAAGCCCCGAATCACAGGTAATCTAGACAGGAACTGACTTTTGGGATAACTTGGCATTTGGGATGTTCCAGAAGATTTGCTGGTATAGTTCTGTGCACTTACTTCTCTTTTCTGTTCTTTCATATCCTCAAGACCAGTAGGCATAATTATGCTAATAGCCCTTTGTTTTGAACCCCAAGGTAACATTAGGCATTTTCATTACAAATTGTGGGCAGTTGAATTTCTTGGGTCTGTTTGAAAATACAGATTTCAGTCATCGGACTGGCCTGATCTGATGGACAAGGCTATCATGAGCAGTTCCATTTTAAAATAAAAAGATTCCTGTTTGAGATGTGCTGGAACGATTTTGTATTTGCCCCTTCCCAGTATAAAATTATAATCTTATGTTTAAACACCATATATTTTGAAGAAAAGCTCTAAAGAGAATCTTCTTTCCTTTTTAAAATTATAAAACTTTCCCCAGTTTTTACCCTACTGACTGTGGGAATCTTAGATTATAAGTGTCTGCTTTGCCAGGTATTCAGTGCTTGATACTAATTGGATCTTATGACCACTTTTCAGCAATTGTAGTACTGTCATGGTGGTATCTACAAACGAAATGGTAAACCAGTCTTATATGGGTAGTTGTGTGAATTGCAAAACTTGTACCAAATAATTTTTTTGCCTCCTCTTTTGAACCAGTCATGACATCATTCCTTTTTCAACTTACTGAGATGTCTGCTCTGTGTTAATATTATAATATGTATAATCTGCAATAGAATTTTCCTCTAAATTGCAAGTTTTCCTTTTTGAATCTAATATATCAGGCTCACTTTTAGATGACTTAGATACATAAGGATTTTATTGTAGCTTGATGTTAGCTCTCTGTAACCTTTCAGATATATTAATCAAAAAAGCCAAACTTAATAAAGCATCTAACTTAAAATGGATTGATCTCAGATATTTTATAGCCACTATCTTTTCACAATAGTAAAACATAAAAGAGTTTAAGCCATGCCAATTTAGAGAGTGCTTAACAATGTGTAACTACTTTATTTTCACTTAATAGATTTTTACCTGTGCCTTGTTTCAGATCTGAACAGGTTTCCTTTGACCTCAAAATCACTAATGCAAGGAAAATTACCATATCATGAGAGTATTTTTCCTCTTTTTTTGCCTGATGCTTAGAATAATAAATACTCCCAAGGCTTAGGAGTAGACATGGCCTGAGCGAAAGCCTATTAAATGCTATTTTCTAATTGTTTTAAAAAAACAACTTAACCAAATCATTCTAACCAAACTGATTTTCTTGCTAAAACAGAACTAGTTTTAGAGTATATTTTAGATATCTTTTTTTTCTCGATTACTACTTAAACTTCAAGTTATGCTTTATCTGGATTTGCTTTATAGATCTGCTTCATTTCATGCCAGATTTGGGCAAACTCATAAACAACCCTCCATTCAAAAAAAAAAAAAAAATCCAGATAATCAAAACAAACAGATACACAAACTCAATTTCCCACTCTTTCATTGGAAACTGCTTGATTATAACGTGCCCTGAGTATAAAAAACATAAGAGAGCCTTTAACATAACAGGAGAGAGCCTCAGCCCTGGTTCCGCAGCTCATTGCCAATTGAAGTAAGGAACGCTCTGGCTGTTGGGACTTTTAAATCTAGACTTAAAAGTTATTTGTTCTGTTTAGCATTTTTAAAATGATTCTATTAGGAATTGTATGTGCTTCAGTTTTAATTTTAACTCATAATGATTGTAAAGCACCCTGGGATGCTCGCATGAAGGGCGCTACAGAAATATAAGGTTGTATTGTGTTGTGATATGCAGTCTTATGGGGTGCTGGAGTTTCATTATGGACAATTCATAAGGTTGCAGAATTCCTCATTGCAGAGAAGGTGGCTGTCTTCTTTAGCAGTCTTTTTCTCTCGTCTTACTCTGAAACTTTGTTCTCTTTAGTCATCCTCTTTCTTTCTTAAAAAAATTGATTATTTTCTATTGTAATATTTTCCCATGGAAGTGCTGATCTAATTTAGTTTACTCAGGTTGAAGATGCAAACCAGGCGATAGGTTGGAAGTTAAAAAAAACGATTAACGCTTTAATTGCTAGCACTATATGAGATCACATTCTTATCTGAATAACAAGACATGGTACTTCATTACTAGATATCACCAACTACCTCAGGCTTGTCCCATTTTACTGTCCACCTACTATTTTTTCCAAGGCAGTTCAAAAATGTAACAAGTATTAACTTTGTGAAGTGTCATAATGGGACTCTTCTCTGTAGTTAAACTCCTGGGTTATGATAATATATGACAGAGCTTGATCTCATTTTCTTTTTACTTTTTAATGGGACTATTTCTTTAGAGTAATGGTATTTCTTCAACAACTTCATTCTGTCACTTTGTATGTGTTTTTGTTTGTCATTGCTGTCTAGCATCACTTTAATTAGTGAGCTCCTAGCATCATAGCAGTCAGGAACGTGAGTCCTATTATGGCCAGCCTTACGAGCTTGGGCAGCTGACCCTCCATGACTCAATTTTCTCATCTGTAAAGTAGGAAGATAATAGTTCCAGTTTCTTAGTATTGTTTTGAGAATTAAATGAGCTAATGTTTAGAAAACATTTAGGACAGTTTTCAGTCCTAAAGTATGCCATAACTAGTTTTTTTTTTTTTTTTTTAAATGTGGGCATTGAGAGTTTGAAATCACACTTGTGCGTGCCACATGGTCTAAGAAACTCTCAGCTACATGGAAAATTTGGTGCAATCTTCATTTTTAGTGGAAACAACCAAATACTTTTCATTTGTGAAAAAAATGAAAGGTATTTGGACCATATAATAACTCATTCTCAACGTTAAGGAACACAACAATCATAAAGTTATGATGTATTTTAAAATGGAAGTGGGGGAAGACTGAAGCTTGTACTTTAAATAAATTCATTTGTAAGTCTGGCAAATATGATACCCTAGACTAGACAAAGTCAAATAGAATAAAGATGTCTGATGGAGCTGTCATCAAGAGGAGAGCTTCTCCCAATGTCCTGTGCATTAACTAACTTCACCTGTACTCCCAGCAGGTTCTGTCCTCTCCTTACGTGCCTAGCTTAGCGTTTTCCACATTGTTCTGAAACAGTCTGTGGACTAACTAGGCTGTCTGTATATACTGTAATTGACTGTCCCAAAGAAACTAAGTTGTATTCATCATCACTGTCATAGATCCTGGCACACAGTAGGGACTCGGGAATATTCATCAGACTTAAACAACCTTGTAGGATTTGTACATGTTTATTTCATAAACCAATATACCATGTCAATAGTTGTATTAGTAGTACTTTATAGATACTTATGAAATATTTTCCTACTATACTTAATTCTGTATTTTTAATTTACCTAACTAGAACAAATCACTTCTGAATTTTTCTCTAAGAAAGCCTACGGACATTCCAAACTGTCTCATGCTTTTATATATTTGATAGTTTTCATGAATATGTGTGTTAAACTTACATGTTTGTAAGCAGAACAGTAGTCTTGGAGTTACAGGGGACTCAGACATCTGAAAAATGCTTGAAAGACCTAATTATACATCACAGTTAAGGACAAGCTTTAAAAACATATGCAGCATTTCTAAATTTTAAATTTTTTCTTCCACAATTGTAAATGTATTTTGGCCTGGCCAATAATTTTCATTTTGTCTCAGTTGCATTATATTTGAGACCTTACTTTACTGTTATTTTCATATGTCCATTTTCTTCTCATATTCAACAGTAAAATAGGAAATTTTCAGTAACAGAGTCAAATAATTAAAGATGCTGACATTGCCAATATGGAAATGTTGACAGTATCACCCCATGTTCACTTACAATGTCCATTCCTCAGTTGTGTTCTAAAGTCAACATTTGGCATAAGAGACTCCATTTAAGGCTGTAAACATAGAACATTTTAAAGTCAGCTGTATAAAAGTCTAGAGTTACCTGAATTTAGCGAGAGCTGCAAGTGTAGATAACTGTTCAGCCATTCCAGAATGGGCCTTAGGGACTTGGTCTGTCCACCTTTTGCATGAGCACCAGCTCAGCATGGAAAACACATGTTTAGTGATGGATGGAGCTCTTTATTATATGATTTATAAGCCATTCCAACACATTTTTATCATTTCGCTGTAAATTCTAGTGAGATGATTACCAGAGAATGGCATTTTCCTACACTGTGAAGGATTTTCATAATATTGATTGAGATGAGGCCAGATTAATTTGATTTTTCTGTATGATCTAATCCAGAGGTGACATTGGTTTATATTTATCTGGTAGACATGGGAAGTCTTATCTAAAAGCCAACAATGATGGATAAGACACAGAAATCAAAGCTGTGGTTTAGTCTTCAGTCTTCTATGAAGTCTTGGATCAGAGCTGAGTGGGGTTCATGAACCCCACAGTCTGCTCCAAGGTTTTGTACAGACCCTGAAATTATAAGCCGGTTTTTGGAATACATGAAGGGCAGCTTTCATAGGTTTTATGTAATTTCCAAAATTAGTTCTGTGGCCCCATAAAAAGCTAAAAGCCAGGATTGTATTTTACCCCCAATTTTTAGGCAATATGGCTTAAAAATCCAATATGCTCATATAAAGAAGAAATGCAAAGAGGTAATATTAAAGTCTCCTGTGAAGAGTTACAGAGCCTAATTCTAATATTTACTTTTGGGAAATGAATTGTTCAAAGTACTTTAGTTCTTGTTTTCACTCTGTGGCTTAAAGGTTTTTGTTTTTTGCTTTTTGTGTTTTTTTAAATGCTTTATTTAGGATCTCTGGAACTTAAATTTGGTGTCTTTTTGCTTCTGTTTGTAAGTACAGATACTGGAAATTTTAATCTCTACAGAGGATAAGCAATTTAACCACACAAGGGCATCAGAGAAAGAGATTTCTCAAATGTGAACATTGGTATAGAGTGCCTAAGATTCAGAATCAGGAAACAATTTTTGCAACAAAATCAAATAAAACCCTTTGGATTCATATTTATCTAATAAAAAACTTGTGAAAATTCTATTTGTATATAATGTAATATTTAACTTAATGAATATATTTTAAATAATGATAAGCAGGATGCCAAGGGGCCGTAACCTTCCTAAAAATAAAACTCTAGTTGGAAACATTTGCACAGTGAGTGCCTGAGAATGAATAATGTGCGTTACAATTGAATCTTCTTTAGTCACTTGGTTTGAGAAGACATAGAAATTTCATAGACTCTGAAAGCTGTTAGAAGAGACATTGGAGATTATCTAGTCCAGTTCCCTTCATGTTAACAGCTTCTGTGTGCAGCTAATTTGAAATATCACATGCCCTTAATAATAATATACCTTTTAAAAATATTTTATAGTTTAAGCTCTTTATGAACATATTTATTTGGTTTGAGTAAGGTTTCAGTGTGATAAGAAGGGTCTAGCTAGGTACTTACACAATGGGGCAGAATAGAGAATCTGGTCAGAACATATTATCTGAGCATTACATAAATTAACTATATGGAAGAGCCATATAAACCATGAACCAACACTTTAAAAATTATGAATTGAGCATTTAAATAAATAAAATTTCTGTGCTTCGATATGATCACATTTTCATCTTTAGGAAATATAGTAGGAAAATTGAAATAGAGTTGGATATGTTCTCTTTGTGCTTCCTTTTGTATCTTTGGAGCTTTGTACTGAGTTTCCAATTTTAGCAATGTGCCAGGGTTACTTTGTATGAAAATGCCATTTTCAGGCACTAGGATTGATCAAGATGGCACGAGCCCTAACTATGACAACTAGAGTTTAAGTAAAATTTAGAAGTGGTTAGTCTCTTCTCAACAAATTGAGACTCCAAATATGTCCCAGTTGTATCTCCCAAGAGAATAGCTTAGAAAGCAATAGAGGATCCAGAGGGAAAGATTTGGGAAACATAAGCTAACAAGCACAAACAGAATATTACACTTAGAAATCCTGCCATTCGCTCTCATAAATTGAAGCCCATTTCCCGTCCTTCCCACCCCAAATACCAGATGGGGACTACCTGTTAATTTTCAACAAATTTGTTTCTCGTCAATATCTCATATCTCATACAGTGCCTCTTAGAGCTTGTTTTTAGTATTTGATGTCCTTTGAGATTAAAAGGAAACCTCATTTACGAGGAATCCCTGTGAAAATTGTATTTGAATGTGGAGGTGATGTGAAGTTGAAGTTTGACCTTTGAATTTTCCTCAGACGGATAAAAAGCTGCTATAAAAATTTAGACCATAGGTAGTCAGGACATGGCACAAAGTGGTGGGAGATCAGAATGTATGAAGTTGCATTTCTCAAAAAATAAAAATATAAAATAATAAAAGCCAGTAGTCTGACAGATTGTTCAGTAAATGCTCATTTTATTGAAAATTATAAAAAGGTGCTTAATGCCTTTGCACCATTAATACAATACATAAAAACGTTAACTATCAAGATTAGTGTTCTATCCCTGAAAATTAACTATAGGGCTTTATACATCACCATCCATAGACTGAGAAGTTAAAGGTTTTTAAAATACACATTTTGCATTGTGCAGGCATTTATTTCAGAAAACAATTATTTTAGACTTTATGCCAAAGACATTAGCAATGATGTGCTTTCATTTAAAGCACGGACATAACAGATACGTATTATAAACAAGGTAGAACCATGAAATTCTCCTTATAGAATTAAACCTGTGCAAGATTATTTCCCTTGCTGTCTCTCTAGTGTATTCCAATTCAAAACATACATTCCTTCCTACAGAAAAAAGATATTCAGATTCCTTAGTTGAAATTAATTAGCATTCAGAAACCAGATAGCATGTTTTTGGGTATTCATGAGATCTCTGTTTGAAAAAAATGTTTTTAACTTGTAGAAATGTGTTGCAACACACAGATGGGAAGAAAAAGAAAAAAAAATCTCTTTAGCAAGCACTGTGTGTAAAAGGAATATTACATTTTGCACGCTCCTGATTGCTCTGTGTAAACAGTTTTTGACATCTGTCTTTATAGTTTTCGAGGAGAGGAAGACTTTGTTAAAAGAATCATTTTTATACAGCAGTCACCATTTCAGTCTTGCTTTACCTGTATTATGAAAGCAGATGGTCTGCATGTCTTTTGAATATTTATAACTATCAAAAACAATCTCTTGCTATTCACCCTTAGGCTTATGAGATGTCAGGACTGTTCTGGTTGAAAAAAATCATCTTGGGTGTTTACAGAAAGAGGATTACATTAAGCTGAAATGACTATACATTTTCCAGTTTAATATTTGTCCATCAGCTGTTTAATCGTATTTAGATAATTGTGTAAATAAGATGTTGTAGCCCTTGCCCTCTCTGCTGATGGAGCCTGAAAGCTTTAAACATGGGTGAACCACCATTTTGTAGATGTTCTTGCTACCTCCTCCCCACCTCAGCAAAACCGTCGGCAAGTGCTTAGTAAGTTTTGATCATGATATCACAGTCCTGTTTTTTTTTTTTTTTAAAAAAGTGGTGCACAAAAAGCAAGTATGTAGATCATATGAAATACTAGGAAGCTGCTGGCTTCCGGTACAGGCTGTTTAGTTTATTAGAGTATATTGTAATATGCAAATATGGTACAGCACTCCAATTACCCTTTAAAGCTGACATGGTTTTCTTTTTATTTTCTATGAGCCTGCAGAGCTCTGAGGGTATTTTGGAAAACTTTTGGTATAGTGGGGGTTAACTGTTTTTTGACTGGAAGCTGAGCAATCAGAGATAACAGATTTTGCTGTGGTTGGTTGATTTGGCAGAAAAGCATGAACAGTTTTGGTTTAAATGATTGAATAACCTGATTAGCATTGTTTTGGGGTGGTTTTTTTTGGTTGTTGTTAAAGGCATAACAAAGCAATTTTAAGGGTAATCAGATCTCTGCCTTTCCCCAGCTGATGAATCTTTTTTTGAGAAGTCCTCACCTCTCTAAAAACCCCTTCATTGGCTACTAAGATGAACAAGTAGAAAAATAAAACGATCTTTCTTCATTTTTTAAATGTGTCATAAATATATACCTACAGTATATATGATATTCTAGCAGGAGTTTTAAAGAATATAATTTTTTGAAAAATTATGTAACCTCAACTGATTCCTTGTGGTTTTTGTTTTTCAAATTTAAAAGAGCTACAGTATTTGAGAGCAAAGGTTCAGAATGTTCTATCTATCTTTAAGTTAGGCTTTAGAAAAATTCCACCCTTACCTTTTCACAATTAGAAAGGTTATAAATAATGTATTTGGCTGAAAAGGAAGCTCAGCCTGTGGCAGATGGTATCATTCTAGAGTACTGGGGTTTCTGTGAAGATGGCATTCTTTCAGATCGGAACTTCAGCAGACTCTCAGAAAGAACCGAAGCTCTTCATAGGGAGTAGACATGTGCTTTATGGATCTTAGAAAAGCTTACAACTTGGCTCCTAGGATGAGAATATTGTGTCACACTGGGGTTATGAGACCCACAGCCAATTTCTGCCGACTTTGAAATTGTATTTCCCAACACTGGAAGCTGCGGCTTATTTATTGGTTGGTATACTGTGTAGCATTTGAACTTGGGATTTCAACCGACTGAGTTTGTCAGTTGGTTTATTTTATTCAGTGAACATTGATGTTTTATACAGACCAGCCACTGAATAGGAAACTTGCCATACAAGTTGTGTCTTTTTCAAAGTGCTTTGGATAGCTCATATAAATAGACACTGAGAGAGAACTGGAATAACATAACCACCGAGCACTGCAACTTCCGAGACATCTGTGTGGATGTATTTTGAAAAACCTGTGAAGGGATCTCTTGCAAATTAATGAACAAAGGTTCTTGAAACTATGATTTCTATCACGACAGCCAAAGCAATGGATTTGAAAGACTTGTGTGACAACAGTTAAGCTGGCATTACTTTTGACCTTTAAGGGGAAAAAGAGGGAAGAGGATTTCTGGTGGCTTGCAGTAATAACTTTTTTTAGTGACCATTTTCATTGATCACCTAGTATGTATCCAGCCCCGTAATGAGTCCAGGATGTATTGAGATGAGTCCTAATGCCCACAGTCCAGTGGAAAATAAACAGCAGGATGAGTGCTCTGGTGCAGGGAAGTTAGGAAAGGCCTCATTGGAAGCAAGGATGCCTAGACTGTATCCTGAAGGATGAGCAACTGTTAGCTAGAGATGGAAGAGGGCATGGGTCATGCATCCAAGCCAGAGGAGTGGTGTGCCTTCTTGATGCTGTCTACCAGATACAGGCCGGCTTCAAAAGCACCACCAAATTGGAGTATGAGAAGAAATGGAATATTTCCCCTTGGTGTTTTCCCTTATTATTGCTTGACCCAACTTGTAACTTAATAATTTCATCAGTGTACTTCATTCTACATTACACTGAAAATACTGTATATCATTCGAAAATTTTACCTGATACTCCTTTGATATTTAAACTGTAGTCACCTGATATGAAATGTGATCATATAATGAAAGCCCAGTGATGAGGAGGCGGCAGAGGGTTGCCATAGTAATTAATATCTCTTAAGTCTATACGTAATATGTTACAGGCTCTTTGCTAATTGTGACACATCTATTATTTATTGTCTGTCCAAGGGTAGATAGTATGTCTTTTCACATCATTATTTTCCTACGGACTTGCCCAGTGCTTGGCACATAGTAGAAATTAAATAAGTATATGCTGAATTAATTTTAAAAATGCCTGAATGGATGGATTCTCAGAACAACTCCATGAGATGTATGTTATTATCATTCCCATTTAACATAGGAAATTGTGATGGAATGGTCAACTATTTGACCCAAGGTCATACTACCAGTGTGTGTATGTTTATTTCTATTCTGTTTTGTCAGATGAACATTTAGTGTTTATTTTGATATATGCCAGGCATTGAGCTAGAAAATAATATGGTACCCCAGACCTGCGTGAACTCACAGCTTAGTGCAGTCTTTTTTAAACCAGTACCTCCTTTTAAGTGACACAAGAATCCCAAGCCTTTCTAACATGAAACTTGGTCTACTATCTGTACATCCCCACCACCTAGGAAAATATTACCAACTATGGCTTTCTTTTATTTGTGTTATCAAAACAATAGGTGTTTCTTCCCTGATACTCTAAGATTACACTATTGAATATGATTTTCAAAGGCATGTGCGCCACAAAATTCTGCAGTCTCTTCCCTGCCATTGAAACCAGCTGGCTGGTCTACTCCAATGCTATGCCTAAGTTTTTATTAAGGATTTTACCACCTGATCAACACATGCATGACGCGACACACACACACACCCTCTTGAGGTAGCTATATGAGCAATCTCATTGGACAGACTATTGCATATTGTTCCAATAAAAATAGATGTGACTCTAAGTTACCTGAATTAGGAAATAGTTCCCAGTCACCCTAAAGCACAGAAAGACAGAGAATCCAAAAAGTTGCTTTGTCAATGCATTATAAGTTATGGATTAGCCTTTCATGTCTGTCTTAGGCTGTTATTTATACTAATCAGAGTTTCCTAAGCATACACCATGTGACAGAAAAAGCACTTAAGCCCAGAGCCTACCGCTTTAGGGTTAAGCAGTGTAGGGGGAAGCTTTGATGATGATGCACATACGGATATTATTTTCCATGTATGGATAATAATAAACTATATAGCACTACTACATCTAGCATCTAGTTTTATAAAACTATTTCAGATTTGTTTTCACACACACTGTGAATTCTTCCTCCTTCCCTTGTCCCCTATATATTTTCCACTGTTGATACACCAAATCACTTTAAATTGAGATGATCTATTTACATATCTGTGTTCTTAATAGATATAAACTTCTTGTAGGCGGAGGCTGTGTCTTACCCATCTTTGCATCCTTAGTACCAGCCAGGATATGGTAGGTGTGCAGCAAAGAGAATATTCATATATAGAACTGTTGGCAAACTGAAGTATACTGGATGTTTGTCAAAAACCTCAGCAAAATTTAGATATTCCATATACTGCTAAAAAATAAGACATAAACCACATCTAAAACTTCCATGTATTATTATACTAACATTTAAGGAACTGTCAGAATGTCTAGGTAAAGAGTAATCATTTAAAAAGAATATTGGACCAGAGTGGAAAAACATGAACTGTCATCCATTTGCAGAAGAATCACCATTATCCATCAGCGGTCTCAATAGTTTTTATTAGTGTCTGACTTTATTGATCCCTTATTACAAGAGAGTAAGTGTGATCGAAGCTGACAGATCAGGTAATCTTCTGGCTCTGGTTTTAGCAACTTTGCTAAGTGTCTTTTTACATTGTGGACTGTGGGAGGCTCTTAGTGAAATTGCAAGCTATTGGATTAATGGCAGAGCATCATGAACACATTAAGAATGTCTTTTTAGAGATATAAAATGTGAAAATGACTATAAAGTAGAAAGTGTCAAAAAAAAAGATATCACCGTGCCTCTTAGGAAAGACAGCTGTGTTTTACATAAATAATGCGACTCTAGCTTATCCTTCACTGGAAGTTCTTTAGAGATCCCCCAAATTTACATATTACGGAAATGTGTGTGTGCTACAGAATTAAAACTGATAGTGGATGTCAGGAGAATTAATAGTAACCAAAAGAGCTTTACATTAGAGTTAACTTAAAGAATATAATTACATAAAAATACTTTTGTCCCCAAACTGACTTTTCTGGTCGTTCACTGCCTCCCCGAACAATGCTGCCTTCTGTAAACTATTTCACCATAGAGCAACTGATGTCTGAAATGCGAGTTCTCCTGTTGCTACACATAGGGGTGAGGGATGGATTGGTGCTACAAAAATCTTACTCCTAAGACCCATATTTTCTAGTAACAGCTAACTTAAGCTGTTACTAGAGAATATGGGTAACAGGTTAAAATGGACCTCGAATTTAGTGTACCATAACCAAAATTTTCTGGGAGGAAAACACTTGTTGAAAATGTTTTTTTAAAAAAAAAACTCCCAGTGATAAATTAAAATCATGTCTTCATTTTTGTATGTTAAAGGGTTGACCCTGTTTTCAGTGTAAAAGCAGTATTTAAGTTTATTAAAAGCAGGATAAAGAAAAGTCACAATAGGTCATCTTTTTTGTGGTATCCTTGAGAAATTTAGTAGCGTGAAATGTATAGATTTAAAATTTTTATGGTCAGTTTGAAATTCAAAACTTAAGCTTTACTATTGATGAAGCCAGTAATAAGATTGCAGAATGTCTTTCTCTTGATAAAGGATCTCTGTGACTAGTTTGTTTCTTTTCAAATATGGTCAGTTAACCTTTGAACAGTGTTAATGCACCTCCACTTTAAAATAATAGAGTGAAAAGTGCAAGTGCTTTTTCTCAAATTTTAATCCCTTGGGATCTTGGTAAAATGCGGGTACTGAGTGTCCTGGTCTGGGGTAGGGCCCAGGATTCTGCATTTCTAACAAGCTTCCAAGTGATGCCCATATTGCTGGTCCCTGGTCTATATTTTGAGGAGAAAGGATGTAGAGTCCAGTCAAAAAAATCGCAAAGTCGCGTATATTTATGAATCATAATTATAAAGTCATCTTCATGTATTTAGATTTATTGGGACCAGTGAAAGTTTGACAGCCTAGGAATAGATAACATTGATGGAGATTCAGTAAATGCTCGAGCAAAGTCTGTGGGTTTGATAGCTTTATGCTGGTCTCAGTGGGCTGTTACTTTCTACTTAAATAAGCATTTGATGATCTACTTAATGAATTTCAAGAAGTCGAAGCTTTAGGCTAAAGTGTGAAACAAAAATGTATTGGTACTCAGTTGATTAAAAAAAATACAATTGAGATCATTTCTGTGTTCCATCTTGTGCCTCTGTGTATTACAAATGTTCTCCCCCCTTCTTCATGCAGAGTATGATTTCTTCCATTGTGAACAGCACTTACTATGCAAATGTCTCAGCAGCAAAATGTCAAGAATTTGGAAGGTGGTACAAACATTTCAAGAAGACAAAAGATATGATGGGTAAGCAAAAAAGCATTGCAGCGGTGGCTACATACCATTACATGTCATTTGGGGGTTTATCAAAGTCACATCTAAAGCCAGGTCTTTTGATTGCCCAATTAGAGATCAATTTAGAATGTTTCTTTGGGGGTGGGAAGTGGGTATGAGTATAATGAGATAATTAAATTCAATAAATGTTTGTGTTTAAATCAGCCAAACTGACTTGGTTGTCAGACATGCAGGAAATCGAGGCGTGAGGAGGGGAGCTGTCATTTTTTAACATCTCAGTGAAGACCTAACCAGGCCTTGAATAACTAATATTAGCTGTGATTTCTCTCAGTGATAAGTCCTGCTTTCAGATTTTTTGTTTTTGTCTGAGGGAATGAGAAAGTGCCTATTTTGATAACCAATTTTTAAGGAAATTAAACTTCTTGAATTAAACTATATTTGTAGTTTCCACAATAGAGATCAAGTGATTTTTATCCCTCTAACCCCCAGCTCCCATGGATGGGCACTTTGGTAAGCATATTGCTTTACCATCCGTACCAGAACAATCATTGTTTCATTTCTAAACTTTTAATTCCAAGATAGCATCCTGTCTTAACACATAACTTTAGGTGAATATTTGTTATGCAAGAAGTACACTAAAATCTGCAGTGTAAAATGACAGATAAAAGTTGTGTGTGGTACCTAAGCATTTAGATTATGGCATTTTCTCCCTGTTGAGTCTGTTAATGTTCTCAAAAGCAAACACTGTGATTAAGGTTAATATTTTGATTTTTATTAATATTCTCCTTCACATACTTGTACCCTCCAAAAACATATTTTAAGGTAATATAGGAATGGACATTATGTCCTGTTTTAAATCTATTTCTGTTTATTCCTTTACATTCATTTAATTTTTTTCTAAAAACTTTTTAAGAAATAAGAAAACCCAAATGTTGAGCATGTTTTAGCTCTTAATATTTGAAGAGAAACCATCCGTCTACCAAAATGGATTCTTTGCCTTTTATAGCTTAGGGCTGTAATGAAGACAATGCATCATTTTTGGAATAATTGCTTGAATTACTATTCTCTGTGAATGGCCCACTTGGGCTGATAGCACTGGTAGAAATTGAAGGTTTCTTCCCCAATTCTTAGTTATATTTTTCATGTATCAGGAGCTATAGCACTATGATAAAGTTCCTCTATATAAAACCTGCATATTTAATGAAAAGAGAATCGATGATTAAAATCAAACTAGAGTCTATATGTGGGAAGTCGGTATACAGTTTGGAAAGTCTTATTTACGTACAGCTTCATGCTCAGCCTTTCCAGTCAAGAACATCAAACCAGTCTTCTCCTCGTACAGCAAAGCATTTACACGCTTAGAGATGACGCTCAGCCAATCCTTTTGAGGGACCTAGCCAAGGGAGAAGCATTCATCCTGGGTAGGTGGGAATAAATTGCAAAATTATGACAGCATCACAATTGTACCAGAATGATTCCCTGTAAGATTGTCTTTTGCATCTGGTGATGGTCATAGCTTCCTTAAGAAAAAATATTTGGATCTTAGCGATACTGGGTATTATGCTGGCTTGATACACAATACATCGCTTGCTTTATTCTAAAAAGTATTTCCAGATATACCTACCGCCCATGATGGTTAGAATTAAAATGAAACAGTGAAACAAGGCATGTAAGATATTCAGCACAGTGTTCAATATACATTCCTTTATTATTATCATTGTACCCATTTTTATTTATTACATTGACTACTTTTATTCACTGCTAGGTAAAAATTGAAAGTAGGTAACATCTTATGTCATACTTTTTCTTTTACACCTTTTTCCTAGAGTACTAAAGGTAATGAATATCATGAGAATATATTTGTACATTTTTTTAGTTGCTTATTATAAGCTTATTTTCTTAGCTCAGCTCACTGTTTATAGTTGTCATTAAGCAAATGATATTCTTTTAGAAGCCATTTTAAAACATTGTTGCTTATAAGCCTTCTTAGGGTAGTAAGTGAGAGTGAACAACTAGTTGGAGAGAATTTGGTATAATTGATTTTATGCCTTAAATCTAAACCACATTTAAAAAATGAGATTAGAAGTGCTGTCCCACTTCCAAAGTTCATAGAATTTTTCAGAAAAGGAGAGCAAAAACACAACCTGGTAAGTTGCAACTTACACCCTGAGCCTACCCCTTTTTAAATTTAGGAAGTGATTAGAACTCTTTATCAATGCCAATCATTGTTGGCTGAATGTGATTTTACTTTTTGTCCACTTTAGTTGAAATGGATAGTCTTTCTGAGCTATCCCAGCAAGGCGCCAATCATGTCAATTTTGGCCAGCAACCGGTTCCAGGGAACACAGCCGAGCAGCCTCCATCCCCTGCACAGCTATCCCATGGCAGTCAGCCCTCTGTCCGGACCCCTCTTCCAAACCTGCACCCTGGGCTCGTGTCAACGCCTATCAGCCCTCAATTGGTCAACCAGCAGCTGGTGATGGCTCAGCTGCTGAACCAGCAGTATGCAGTGAATAGACTTTTAGCCCAGCAGTCCTTAAACCAACAATACTTGAACCACCCTCCCCCTGTCAGTAGATCTATGAATAAGCCTTTGGAGCAGCAGGTTTCAACCAACACAGAGGTGTCTTCCGAAATCTACCAGTGGGTACGCGATGAACTGAAACGAGCAGGAATCTCCCAGGCAGTATTTGCACGTGTGGCTTTTAACAGAACTCAGGTCAGTTGTGTTTCATAAATGGTTCTGTGCTGTCTCCTCTTTTCTTTCTTTAGTTCCATCTATAACTAAAGTTTATTCTTTTACTCTACTAACATTTTCTCTCTCTCTTGATGTGATCATATTACCTATTCCTGGTGGTGCCTCAATTTTATCACTCCTTTTCCTATGATATATTTCTGAAACAAGGGAAACCTATGTGCAGATTGTTCCCAATTCAGGGGCTTTGAGAGACGAATTAAATGTCAAACATATTTTAAACTGGCATTACCTATGCTTTTATGGAATGGAATCATAAACTGTTTGTAGTAGATGGTTAAGAAGAGTTTCATGGCTTGGTTAAGGCTCATGTTCTACCGATATCAAACTTAAGTATATAAATGTTCCCTGTTAAAGTTCTACTACATCATTGTTTTTGTTTTTAATACCTTAGGAGCAATAATCCACTTAATTCTAAGCAGCCATTTTGGAAAAAAGATTATATGACTCATTCATATAAAATGCTTCTAAGCTTTGTGCTCTCTCTCATGTTACTGTCTTCTAAACTTCATTCTCTAGACCAGGCATCAGCAAACTTTATTCTGTTATTGACCAGATAGTAAATATTTTAAGTTTTGAAGCACATAAAATCTCTGTCGCACTGTAGAGTAATAAAGCAGCCATAGACAATAAATGAATGGCAGTGGGTATGGTAGTATTTCAGTAAAACTATTTACAAAACAGGCCATGGAATAAGTGTGGCTGGCAGGCCTTAGTTTGCAGACCCATTTTTAAAGATCTTAATATCTGGTTATACACCTAATGTGCACACCTTTGTCCTCCTGGGCCAATTCCTGTGACGATATTATCTATCAGCATGGAAGATGTTTAAGAGTCATGGAGAAAAAGTGATATATATGAGAGGTCATAAGATAAAGGTATTTGAGAAGCCCTAAACAAATTGACTCTGTTGAACTGTGAATGAGAATTTTTTTCTTTGTTTGGAAACTAGTGTGATACATGATATATATGGTATTTATTTTTGGCTCAGGTACACCGAAAACAAACAAAAAAACCATAACTTGTATTAGAATGAGGATATTATGTCTTTTCAACTTTTTTGTTTTACCACTGTTCTTTCTTTTGTCAATTTATCTTGTTTTTGGTCCTAACTCACATTTTCCTCTCATATTTAAGTTATTTTGTTTATTACATGATTAAAAGAATAAAATTCTGGTACAGAAATAATCTAGTATTAATTCCTAGTTGGCAGAGTTTCCATACCTAGGAGAATCCCAGCTGTGACTTATTTTTGGCTTGCCTTAACTAGATTGGGAGTAGGAGACCTGACAAAGCCTTTAATTCAGTGTTTGTTTTCAGTTGATTCATCTGTTTTTTGTACGTTTGCCTGTTTTTAAAAGGGCAGTTGCACAAGGCCATGTCTCAAGTTAAAATTGTATGGTTTTTACCTAGTTCCATATCTTTATAGCTTAAAAAAAGTGTTCATTATTAGCTGGTAAATTTAATATGACACCTATATTCAGTTGGGGGATAATTATTGAAAACGAATGACTCAAAAGTCAACCCTCTAGGTATTCCTGTTTCTGGTAGCATTCTTTATTTTAGTAAATATAGTAACTACTACTAATTCCCCCTCCTAGGCAAAAAAAAAAATATCTCTACATAACAGTTCAATAACGCTTTTTGAATTGAGTTAAAAGCCCACAAAGACACAAGACATAGACACAAATGATATGTATATATACAGTTACTGGTAAGTGTTTTAAAAATTGAGCAGTTATTTCTTAAAGCACTAAGTGAGTGTCCTTTATATAGTGAAGAATGCTAAGAGGGTAGAACTCAGAGAAATGAGGATAAAGTTGCCACCCATCATTACAGCGTTTCTTCTCTTGGGTTATGATGTTACAGCCAGTAGCTGTAACATCATTATGAGGAGTTGGCCATTTGTTCTGGTTTTGGTCCTTAAAAGGACAAATTCCACAGTAGCTACAGGATTTGTTACCAGAAGAAAGGCAAAATTTTCTCTTTTATACCATATTAATCTCTTTGAAAAGGTAATCATCTATGTGGTTAATATCAAAAACAGTGACTTTATTTTTCTGAGGGTGAGAGGAGGATGAAAACCTTGTACAGCTTGATTACAGATACTTCCTTATTAATAATAGCCAATTTAGAAAAAAGTTGTTACCAAAAAATTATTTGGTGCCCTGGATTATAAAGGGTAAGTTTTAAAGCTTTATATTGATAATTGGTACTTTTCAGTTGAAGTAGATGTAGGGCCATATTTAAAGCTGTTTGACTGAAGAGGAAATTTATACATGTATTTAAATATTAATTCCTTGAGAACTAGCTTTTGCACATGCAGGCATGAATGTATTTTCATTGGTCATTCTTAAAAACCACACACATACATACACAGCTGCATTTATTTTTTAATGATTATGCATTTGAACGACTGCATGTAGTGTGTTTATTTCGAAGTGTATGCATTTCAATAAAAGCAGGTGCAGAGTGAGGATATGGTGTGAGTGTGGAGTACGAAAATACACATGCTAATGCATATGTATAGGCAAGGAGCTCTGTAGAGTTCAATCACACATCACACATTTGTGTGCACCTAATACAATGTGCAATTCCAACTCCAAGTTAAAAAAAAAATAATGTTAAATATATACATACAGATGCAAAGTTATATGATAAGGTCAGATAAAGACACTGTTTCTTATAAACAGCATTAAAACATTAAAACTGTTATAGGATAGATAACACTGTTACGGATTGAGAACTATTTTAGTCATTGACAGCTCTGTATAACTTTAAAATCCTGGGTCTTATGTTTTAACTCGAGAATTTTCTCATCATCTTAATAGGGTCCTCTACATTAAAACATGACCCTCTCTTATGAGTTTCACATATGACTATTTTTTTTAAGTCTGCCTTTTCTGAAAATTCATGGCGAATTTATATAATTACTTGTTTTAAGGAATTTTTCCCCTTCTGAATTGATGGGCATATGTTCTTTAATTGCTATTGAAGATACCAGCTTTTAGCATATGTCATTCATTCAGCTATGCCTACTTGATGTCTTTTTAATGGAAACCTATGGCTAAAAGTAGTTGCCAAAGCCTCTAGATTTATGCTTTTCAATTCACTTTTCTATCTTATTTCTATTCAAAGGTTCTGTTACATGCAAATACATTCTTTAATACCCTTTAATTTTTAAAAGAATAAAACCTAGAGTTTAACTCTGATCCTACTCTGTGGCTTTTACTCCCTTTTTCTTCCCCCTCCCCTTGTCTTTGGTATACTTTAATTTCCAGTAAAATAAAGAATGAAGATGGATTATTCAAAACTGATAACAGTAATGGACCATCATGTAATGTTTTATTGAATTTGAGTTCTGTAAATTATGTGGTGGAGAGAAATTTGCCTGCTTAAGTATAACAGAAATTGCTACTATGTTTCTATAATTCTTCACAGTATAATTTTTGAAAAGTCCACTATCCATATCACTATTGAATAAAAGGTAAAAAGGTGCTATTACCCCAACGTGACAGCTTTCTGGTTTGCCTGCCAAACAACGAGATAAATGTGTCTACTTACAACTTACTTGGCATGAGTCCAAGGTTAGTAGGTGGAGTTTGAAAATTGTCTTTCACCTGGACATGTGATTAAAAATTCACCAAACAACAGAGGCAGGTAGCCTTGAAGAATATTCTATGTATTTTCTTTTTAAGAGGGAAGTTACATCAAATCATATTTTCTTTTTGAGGGCTTTGAAGTTCCATGAAGCTGATAAAATCTATTTGAATCAGTGATTATGTTCAAAGAGGAGACAAACGGGAGGCCAGACAGGCTTTTTGTTCAGATTGGCAGTCTCTTTCACTTATCTGATTTTTTAAAGAATTCATAATTAGCTTTTGGAAATACTGATAATATTTATTGGAGGTTTTTTTCTTTCTTTTACAATTACTTACGAATTTTACTTATAATTACTTATAAACTGTTTTTGGAATGTAAAAACAGGTTTAGGAATTCAGCAGTAAATTTATTCTTCAGTTGAAAAAAAAATAGAACTCTCACTTAACCACTATGTAATGACAATGCAAAATAATTTTGTATTTTCATATATATATAGCACACATCTAATTATTGGTAAGATGTGAAGTCCCAATGAAAAGCAGCTTCTCGTTTTCAATAAAATTAATATTCATGAGGTACTGGTAACTTCCTACTTCCTACGTAACATACAAGTTCTCAGGTTCTTTTCAGACACAAGAATGACTAATGATTTTATTTAGTTTAAATTTGTTGAGCACCATTGATTCATGATACTGACGACATATTTTTGTCCTGATGTTTCACATATTCTATGACATAAATAAGGTACATGATGGCCTTGGCATTACTATTTTTTAGCATGAAGCATTTTTGGTAAAAGGTCACTCTTACTGTCCACTGTGTGAGGCGTTACTACAAATGACCTTGGCAAGTCTATACTATATCTTCAACTGTAGGAAATGGGAGATGGTGACCACATATATCTTGAATTCAGCATATAAATAAGAATGCAGCTATTCAAGTAACAACAACCTGAACAGGACCAAAACATGCATTCCCATATCTAGGGTCTGATAACAGTCATTTTGCATCCAAAATTATTCTAAAGCGACATTATTATTATTATTATTTTTAGTAATTATAACTAATAAAAATGTTTTCTGACAATATTTTCAAGCATTTCCACCAGGGGGCACTCCCCTCATTGAAAGCTCTGGGCCAAAAAAAAAAAAAAAAAAAAAAAAAACCCAGAAGGTTTCTAAAACACCTGAGACTGTCTACACTGGCTTCTTTAAGTCAAACGCTACATTGGCTCTTGAGTGTTTGAGGGTTTGAAACATCAGTTTACACCATCCACATATATCCGGCAAACAAAAAACTTTGTTCCAGTAGAATAATTAATGTAAGTGGAAGTAAAATGCTTTGCCCCTAAAAACGCTTGTAAGCTCAAATAGGAAGTCACACCAACATCAAAATATAGATAGAGAATGTTTAAAATTTTCTCCCAAGTAACATGCTATCTTCCAGTCTAAGCCATACGGAAATGACTTAGTCTTATGTTAGCAAGACTTGAGAAAGAATATTATTTTGTATGTTTTCCTGTATTTGATTTTCTCACTATAGATCTCTGCTGCCTCAGGAAATATTTTTGATAGAAATATGTGATATATTAGTTGGTCATTTGGGATTTTTAAATAGCTAATTTCAAGTTTCCCAAATAACATCCTAAATATTTACAACTATCTTTTGCCTTAATCTAATTTTTTAAATTATTAGACAATTAGAATAAACAAAATGTCACAGAACTTTTCACGGTAGGCCCAAATGATTGCCAATAACTACCACTAGAATTCCCTCATGGGTAGCACATCTTGTTCTTAAGTTTCTATCACCTATTTGTGACTGTTTTTTTCCATTGTGGTCTGCATACACATGATCAATCCATTTAGTAAATATTTATCAAACATTTATGTGGTGATAGGCATTGTGCTGGGATGATGAAAGCGAATATTAGATTATCATACTCAAGGAATTTGTAGCATATTGTGTTTATACTGATGTTTGCATGTATCCATTTTTGTGTAGTTGATAATATATTGCTTTGTCAAGCACATTTTTTAAGACATAACATTTGGTGGAGAGGAGTAAAGAGCAAGGGTTATTTTTTATACCCATTTTCAAACTTTTTTTTTTTTTGAGACCTGAATGTTTTACTTTCAGTATGACACGTCAGAAACAATCTAATTAGTTGACCTTGTGCAAATTAAATAGCTGGATGATTGACTGCCTGTTTGACTGAATTTTAGTTAAATTGACTCAATATTTTGCTCTTGTGTAGACACAGTTGCAGCATTACTCATTAGTATCCTAAGTAAAAGGACATGTGCCCTTCATACTTCAGTCACATTTCTTAGGGTAAAACTGAAAGTTCAGGTCCAATTCCTAGGCTTTAGCTGTAAGAGACTAAGTGAGAGACTACTTTAAAATGGACTCTTAAGCCCTCTGCACCTGTTAAAAGCTTTTTAAAATACCGGCTTATAAATCACTTAAAAAGTATCAGTATTTTTGTATTGTCTGCACCCAACTGCTACATTTAGGCAGTATGGTACATTATCCTTAAATTTGGGAACAAAACCAGGTTTGCACTTCTAACAAACCATGAAAAGAACAGAAATGTTTTAACCTTGGGGCTCCATTGTTGAACATGACAACTTACCTTCCTTTCCCCAATATACCTTTAACCATTTCTGCAGGATATTGGAAAGTAGATTTGCAATTTAATGGAAATCTTGACAAAATTTTATTCTGAAGCTGATATTCTGGCTAAGTGAAGAAATGAAATATCTCTTGCTATTTCAAGCATTATTTCATGTACAAGATTAAAGAGAGAAGGGCTGCTTAGCCCTTATAAAATAGAAATTTTTCCCATACTTGTGTTTCATATTATGTCTCAAACACAATGGGGAAAACCACCTATTTTTGAAAGAGTTCTTCCAGAAGTTAAAAACAATAGTTGAAAATTGATGTTCTGTTCTGGGTGTGGGGGAAGACACCTCAAGAGTTTTCTAATGGTTTATAAATTTCTTCTATAACTAATAACAATTTTTATTCCCTAAGAAATTTGATAATTACAGAATTTGATATTCTTTTCCTTGGCATGCTATGATGGATTTTTGCAATGTTGAAAAGTAATTAATGTATTTCAAATCTTATCTATGATTTTTAAAGTTCAAAATTTAAACTTGTTACCGAACGGTATAATACAGCAAGATAGTATTTAAAATCATTTGTGATAGTCAGTGAGGTTCTCTGTAATTGGTAAATTGAAAGGGTCATGTGGTGTCATGTACTTTGATAAGCTGAAGTTTAAGGAATAATTTTAAACATTGCCTGTGAAAATACAACATAAACCTTAGGTGATGCTTTAGTAATAATCTTTGTTCTAATATGTTAAAATTCATTTTCTGGTATTTTCTTTGAAAGTTCTACTTCTCTAGAAATGGCTTTGTATCTTTACATACTGAGCTGTAGGCATTCCACTGCCTTTGTCTAGGCAGCTTGAGAACTATACAGTTCAATGCTGTTGCATTATGAAGATTTCATTTATTCTTAACTTCCCTGGATCGTCTCTCTGTGAAAGATTTCATGGCAAGTTAAGCTACTCAAAGGAAGGAGACCAATTAGGCAGTTTCAGTTTATGTTATATGTAAAGCAGATGCTTAATAAAATTAAGGATACAATTGAGGCTCTCTTCTCTACCACTTCAATTGTAACTAATATATTCCTATGCAGAATTAATGCCTCTGACTGTTCATTTTCTAAACAGAGTGGAGAAGAAAAGGGAAGGATCACCGCTGGCTGGGCAAAGCACGGGAGCAGGCTCACCCTGTGCCTTTCATTTCCTGCAGGGCTTGCTTTCAGAAATCCTCCGAAAGGAAGAGGATCCCAAGACTGCATCCCAGTCTTTGCTGGTAAACCTTCGGGCTATGCAGAATTTCTTGCAGTTACCAGAAGCTGAAAGAGACCGAATATACCAGGACGAAAGGGAAAGGAGCTTGAATGCTGCCTCTGCCATGGGTCCTGCCCCACTGATAAGCACACCGCCCAGCCGCCCTCCCCAGGTGCAGTCTCCTTTTCCTCTTTGCCTTTCTTTGTTTTTCTTTTCTTTTTTTTTTTTTTTTAACGCTTGAGGAAGAATCTCAGTAAGAAATTAGATAGATACATAGATTTAGATGTTTTAAAATTCATAGAGTTGCTTGAGCAGAATTTGGTCCCAAATCATTAATTCTGATATAAAAACAATAAGCTACTAATTAGAGAGAAGAAAATTGCTTTGTGTTCCTTCTTTCTTTGGGTTATTTGGTGGCGGAAGTAGTCTTTAAATGGGATATTTGTCTCTACTATTGTTATTAAGTAAAGAAGTATTTTAAACTCAGTAGAAAAAGAATAAAGTCGGTTTTTTCCCAACTAGTTTTAGAATCGCTATTTGAATAGTAAATAAATAAAAATAAGTAATTTCATTTGTATTTATACTTTCCAATACGAACTGCAGCTGGTACCAATTACATACCATCTCGTTTGTAATCTTTCATAATTAAGTTTAATAAAATCCTTGAAGGCAACTTTAAATGGGGCTGATAAGGAATTCTATCCATATTGCAAGATATGGGCACATTTTCTCTTTCTTTAAATTTTTGTACTTTTTAGGAAAGAAAGTCGCCTTCCAGGTAACTTTGGATATGTGACTCTGTATTGTTGTTTTTTAAACTAAGTTTAAAAAGTAACCTCATAACTGTTAAAATTAAGTAAATCAATTTGCATTACAAGCCATTAGATAAAAGTTTGCTAGTTAGTGTATTAAGACTCAAAACCACAAGCAAATGTATTTTCTTATATGTTTAGCTTGTGACATTTACAGCTCTTAAAAATAAGGTCAGCTAAAATTGGATAAAAATTGAACATGGAAGAAAAAGTCCAAATATTTGTATGACAATGTCACAGTGAAATTGTGTCTCGATGTTACTTTATTTTCATCAATAGTAGAAAGTAATCATACATTTTCATGTATAGAAGTCTAGAAAAAGCCCATCCAACACTAAAGAATGAAAGTGCTACAGATATTCCTAAATAAGAAATAAATATAATATTTAGCCACTTTAAACTGCTTATCATAAGGTTCTGAAACAATTATTTTTTAGAAATGTCACAAAAATCTGTTTTTGCTATTTTTTTTAATGAAAATCAATCTGGTCTTGATGTCTGTAGGAACAGACTATAAGGAGAGCATTGCTATAATTGTGTATTAAAAAAGTCATGCTTCTTTAGGAGAAAAGCATGGCATCTGTATACATACGTACACACCCACCTGCCCACACACACACAGTTACGGAATTTGATCTGTAAAGCCTTCTCTGAAATATTCCCTAAGACAAAGAATGAGGAATTCTTTATGTATAAAAAATATGACTTCTAAGAATGGTTAAAGAGAAAAGATAAACTATGACTTCTAGGAATGATTAAAGAGAAAAATGTACAAAATGAAATAAAGTAATTTAGTTTAGTACTTTTTCTGCGGTATTTAGTGTTAATATACACACTTTTATCAGTTAACTTTGCTCCGGAAGTCATCACAAACAGAACTCTGAGCAGAGAATTACTTTACTTACCACTTAATCTGCTATACCAATAAAAGAATGGCTTATTTAAGACCAGTATGAACTTCATTCAACATTGAACTGCTTTAAAAAAAAAAATAGCCAGATATATGACTTTGTGGTTCCTTAATACAGCTTTTGTTTTCTAGTTTTTTAAAGACTCTAATTGTTTTATTTATTTTCCAAATGTGATTTTGGTATTCTTACTCATCAAGTTTTTTAAGTTTTTTATTGAGCTAAAGTTATACCAGTTCTTAATAAGTGATATTTCTTTTCATATGCTGTTAAGATACTATTGGATAACTTTCCTATATGTATGCATAAAGGTTTTATCTGCTGATAAGCTGAGATGGAAAATATGTTTTATTTTTGCCCAAATTATTAACTGGTTGAGCCACCCTTAGCTGTATTTGTTCTGAAGAGGAGTTGAGACTAAGCCCATAGCCAGGGTATTCAGCCAATGATGAACATACACAGTATATACATTCTGTAGATTCTTAGTGAAACTCTTTCAAAGAAAACATTTCTATTAATGCAGTATTAGTGGCCATCTAACCAAACTCCAAAATGATTAACTGATAAGTGTGTGTGTAATTTTATTTTGCTGCTATAATATAAATCTTTAAATTATTAATATTATTATAATAGAGATCTCTACCAGTTTGTTCATATTTTTTCCTTTAACCATGAATCAATGAATTAAATTTTAAGAAATTCTTAACGTACTGAAGGTATTGTCAATGCAAAATGAATACTTTAGATTTGGAAAAACATGTTACAGAGCAGTTGAATTAATACTGTCTTGTAGCCGTTGAAACAATGAAATAATGCTTAAACAGTTGAAATAATGAAATAATGCTTAAAATGGAACCAGTATGCATATTAAAAATGAGTTAAAATGAAGGAAAACTGGAGAAAACCACAGACACACAGACTGCAAAATTTTGTCTCTTTAAATGTTACATTTTGCCAAAGAGGAGTCCATGTGAAATCAGTATACATTTCATTTCTCCCAAAATGAAGAGATATGAAACCTATTTTGAGACAAATCTTGGGCTTGGGTTGCACCTGAAACCTGATTTCTTCCTAAAGAACCACATGTTAAAAGCAGAGGCCTTTAGTGGTTCACAAAAGACCCAGTCCCCCTAAGGCCTAGGAAACTGGATTCTCTTCCAGCTCTTTATAGAGTGTAAAGCGTAACAGAAGATGATTTTGGAGTGCCCCTGGGGCATACCTTAACAAGGCCCTAGATTATAAGTCATCTTCAAGAAAGAACTTCTCTGGCTAGTCAGGCCCCACTTGGGGACACCTAGCCTTAGGAAACATGAAAGCTCCTTGCTGGCCCAGTCCTGGTGAGATGCCTCCTACGCAGAGGTGTCCCTTGTGCTCCAGTAAAGGCAGTTACACCTGGTGCTTCGTCCTCTGCCTGGGGCTATAAGCTCTGAGCCAGACCTGGTTGCTGCATGCATGTTTTCACAACTTACGTGCTCTAATTCAACAAATAAGAATATTTTGCACCTGATAATGATTCACACCCTGACTTGATAAAAGCTATTCTGAAAGCAGCTGAATGCATTAATTCATTGAATCTTCAACCAACCTTTCCCTAGGAGAAAAATGAGAAAACCAAGTTTAAGGTTTAGTCAGAGTTTTCCAGTCCTGTGCTAAGCCTCTTGCTCCTTCCGCTACTTCAAGCCACCTCCTCAGAATATAAGCAAACTTATTTTAGGAAGGGAAAAGTGAAACTTGGAGATAAAGTTTGTCATAGAGGATGGAAGGTTTTATAGTTAGAATGGGAAGAGGAGCGTGTGCTTGAGCATTGTCCTCATGAAATCACTTGTTTGACAAATGATCTACTATGGAAGACTGGACAGTAGAATTTCTGGGATTGTGGGGAAAACAGCTCCTTTTAAACCGGTCAAATGAAAAATATCTGGGAGAACCCAGGCCTCCCAAGCTCCTTGGTCTTAAAGGTTTCTTTTCACTCAGTTTTCCTGTTGAGTTTATTAAAGGAATTTTGTCAATAATAATAATTCATGATTATTTTCTGAGAATTATATATTTTACAGAATTTTAAGTGATGATTTCTACCTTAGGGGTATGTGTTTTTTTTTTTTATTATTTGTGCATTTTACTATGTGTGACTTTTGGAGTTAAATTAATTTAGCAGTTTATTTCCATGAAGACTGTTTGAAAGCATATAATTATTAAGTTACAGCTTTTACATGAATTACCCAAGTCTTTTTTTCTTCATTTTTTTTTTTACATCTTTTTATCTAATTCTTTAGTTTCTACTAAAGGTGTCATATTTTATAACAATACTTTAGAAAATTTCTGAAGTTAATATAAAGAGTATACGATTAATCTGGTAGTTGCACTGTTCTGTCTCTTTACAACAAATCCCTCTGCGATATAATGGAACGTAGATTCATCTTGATTTCAGGTTCAGTTACAGGCAGGAACTTAACACTTGGTAAAAAAATTTATTTATTATTAATCCCTTGAAGATCTTTTTAAGATGTTGCTTATGTACTTATAAACTGCTTCCCATTAATTGTCATCTTTTAAAAGCTGCAAGACTTTCATTAAAGTCTAGATTTGGAAAATATTTAATACTGTTCCTGGAAAGAAAGAAAATCTAAAAATATTAAACCATGGTGCTAAAGACAGTGTTAATATATTAAAGTTTGAGAGTGGGAAATATTTTCCATCACCAGTAAGCATCCATAGAATAGGACATTTCTTATTTTCATTAAAAACATTTATAATTTTTATATCCTGAAAAGTAAATTCAGATTAGATTTTAATATTAAAAGTCAATAGCTATTAAGAATTAGACATTAATGAACTAGATTTATCAAAGGGCCACCAAAAAGCAAGTCCAGCCTGTTTTAAAAATTAAGGATTTTTTAAAGTAAAGAAGGCCCATGTAATGTCATGAACTCTAAATAACTTTGTGGTTTCTAGTTGAGTTTAGATCTCAGCATTGCCCCACCAACAAATTGTTTAACCTGTTTGTTTTAACAGTTTTCTCAGTTTTAAAATGAGGCGATCATAATACCTCCTTGGGGCTCTTATGCATGTTAAGAAGTTAATGGACATTAATACAATGTCCAGCATGTAATAAATAACTAATAAGTGTCAGTGTTTATTATCACAGTTATTAAAACTACATAACACTTTAATTTTGTTTGTGTAAAAGCAGTGTGCTTGCAGGCAGTTCCTCATGCATCAGAGTAGTGCATTCACCAGTCAAGGCCAAAGTAGAGTTCATTTTGTGTAATCAACAAGTATGGTTTGATGTACTTAGCAATCCATGGAGAAGCGAAATAGAGTTTTCATGGAAAAATGTGTGTTCTGCTGCACAATTTTAGTGAAATAAAAAGACCCTAGTACTGCACCCTTTCCCCACATGGGAGGGTAAATAGTAAAAGCTCCAATTCTTAACTACTTCCCCGGCGCCGCCTTAATAATGGAGTAGTACACCCTACCTTGATAAAAGCTATTCTGAAAGCAACTGCATTTATTTTACCTCCTGTGCTATTTGCGGAGAAGAGCTGAACAGTAGTTTGTTTTGCCTGGAATGAACTACTTTATGAATTTTAATGTGTGATATAATATTAAAAGCTAAACCAGGATTAAAGAAGAGTTTTTTTGTACTAAGCTAAAATAGTACTTAGTAGAATGAGGTATAAAAGATTTTTGTTTCCATTTTTACCTGGGGAAAAATTCAGCTTTCATATTTTTGAAAAGCTGTCCAAGTCAGTTTCCCTTAAGCAATGGCTTATGTTTAGGGGGAAAAAAATGTGATTCTAGAATTCTAATAGCTTATCTATGATAAGATGCATATCTGGGCCAACAAGATGGTAAAGAAGAGCTTTTCTAAATATTTTTTAAATGAGTAATACAGAGATACTTTCTAACTTTGTAATTGTTAAAGTTTCACCCTCACATTCTTTTTTTTTAAAGAAAATGTTTCTCGTATACTTCTTTTTCACTTTTGTTTTGATTGTGTTGGCTACTAGGAAATCATTTTTTGAGATAATTTAGAATTCTTGCTTTTTGATTGTAATTGCTT
The DNA here is from genome assembly GCF_030222135.1 of Aotus nancymaae. Classification (NCBI taxonomy): domain Eukaryota; kingdom Metazoa; phylum Chordata; class Mammalia; order Primates; family Aotidae; genus Aotus; species Aotus nancymaae. The sequence goes on from NW_026988431.1 coordinate 22,532,619, forward strand.
TATAATAATACAGAAAAATTAACTGAAGAAGTTTTTAGAAACAAAGTCACAGGGTTGAAACAAGTGATTATAGCCCATCTCAAAGATAAATTCTTAAACATCATTTTTACAAAAGAATGAAAATTATTTTAAAAACAGATTGAAACACCAACTTTCCAAAGCTTGTTCTTTTAACTGTTGCTTAGCAGATTGCTACCAAGGATCTGTTTCTTCAGTGCCCTGGACTTGGTGCCCCCATTTCCATAACATTCAATTTTCAAAGCGATTGAAATGGCTTTTCTTTTCTCTTTCATTTAAGCAGTGAGAAAAAATAGGTATTAAAAAGGACCCCATGGGGTGATCAAATCTATCCTTCTGCCTCAAAGCAAGACCACCCCAGAGCAAAGTTGCCAGTCTCACCAAAGCAACTTTGTAGGCAATTTATGGTAATGCGTTAACTCTTCTGGCTCTTAAAGTGGTGTTTAGCAGATTATTGCTTCAAAGCCCTGTATGTATTCTAGTGGCCTCGAGTCATTAATATATCTCTGTGAGTGCCCTTGCTGACTAGAGTCACAAAGCTAGAAGGAGAACTCTGGAGAGGAGGCAGAGGAGGCCCAACCTCTGGTCACCTGTCCTGCCTTACCTGCTGTGTCCTCTTCAGGCCTGCGGGCCAACTATTTCCCAGCATTATCTTTTCCATGCTTGGAAAGGTGATATCATGGTGGAAGCATCTACCTACTTTCTCAAGATAAGCAATAGGTGAATTATTTTGCTAATTAGCTAGAAATTAGTATTCAGCAGGCACATTTTAAAGGGGACTCCTAATTATGCTTTAAGTATGGAGAATTGAATCATCAAATATTTTGGGAACAGAGTAAAATATATCTTAAAGACCTGCAGCTTGACTCAAAGGCTGTATCATTAAAGCCAAAAAAATCATTTGTTTTTTCTGTAGTGTACTTCATTTTCTGTTTTCATGGTTTATGTGAGAAATTGTCCAGGATGGTAAGTTTCTAGAGGATAGAAACCTGGGTTGTGTAAAGTACCCAAAGAAATGAGTCCCTTACGGGATCAGTTTGCTGGAAGAAACATGGTTTTGTATCTGTAGTAATTTTTCATTTATATTTTCATCAGTTTCCCAGTAAAAAATCAGCTACATGGTTTTTATGTAAATTTTTCAGGCTAGTTCATACTATTACATAATAAAAAATAAATTTGGAGTTTTAAAAATGAATAATAGTAAATTTTGAAGTTGAGATTTGATTTCCTCCCCTAAAATTTTGTGGCATTTTCCTGCAGATATCTGCTTATCACTATTACCAAAGGCATCAATACTGATTTTTCACTCAAGATTGTACTTTTTGAATATATTAGTAAAGTCACTGATTATATATTTTATGACACAGGAATATTTTATTAAATATTGTGAAACATTATCTTACTGTCTGGTTTCACAAGTCAAAAGGAAATAGTTATATAAAGGGGTGCCAGGAAAAGATGAAATAATTATACAGAACAGCTTGGACATGCACGTGTAAAATGCAACCAGCCTTTATGATAATTAAGCAAGGCACTCTACCTGCTTCATGGATGGATAGAAGATTTAAATATGCAGTTCTGCAAATGGCTTTGTTATGGAAGATTTTAAAAATGAAACGTAAGAGGAAGATGCATAAAAATAGTCTAAAATTAAAAAGACCATACTATGTAATAGCTATTAGTGATAGCTAATTGTTGTATTGTCTATTAGGCACTGGGCAACCAGTGAAGATACGACACTGTGCATTATGATTTTAATTGTGAATTTCCTTTGTTAGGATTGCAATGGAAGGTAATTGGAGACAATTAGTTTAGGGTTTTCAAGTCTTTGAAACTATTTCGTTTTCCAGAAAACTTACTTTATGGCATTATAATTCCTGGTTGTCAGCTGGCAGTTGCTGTCGCATTACAGATGCAATCACCTGTGACAATATGACTTCCTTAACTTAAGCAATCTGATCTCAGAGCAATAACTATTGTTGAATGACTGCACTGTTGATCACCTTGATCATAAAAGGAGCAACAGTGTCCAGTTTGGATGCTGAGCCTGAGAAGCTTCAAAACAATTTAGCCAATGAAAAATGACAGCCATGTTCAAAATGTTTTGTAGGTGAAAACAGCTACTATTGCCACTGAGAGGAATGGGAAACCAGAGAACAATACCATGAACATTAATGCTTCCATTTATGATGAGATTCAGCAGGAAATGAAGCGCGCTAAAGTGTCTCAAGCACTGTTTGCAAAGGTTGCAGCAACCAAAAGCCAGGTAAGAGCCTCTGTTAGGCATTGAGAATGTTTATCTGTGTTGCCTGTGGAATTTTCATTAAAAGGAATGTGTATTTTCAGTATGAACTTGCATCACGGAGAGGCCTCTGTGTTTAGGATTATTTCCGGAGCTCTAAAATGAAACAATATTCAAATTCAGGTTATAGGCACTTGGTTTTGTTTTTTCTAATAGCCACTTCCCAGACCAAGGATTTTATAGTAAATCCCCAAGTCAGTTAATAGTTATTTTGAGAAGGATATCATAATGCATAGTAAGTTTCTCAGTTTGGTGTGTTGTTGTAAAATAAATCATCGGAATCACTATTATTTGATTATTGCTTAGATGATCTTGACTTTTTTTCCTGTGAAAATACTACAGAACTTTACACAGTTTCTTCTCTTTCAATTCAGCCATCTAGTGTGGCATTGGTGGTATAGTGGTGAGCGCTCAGTTCAGCTGTCTGCAACTATTAAGTGCACTTATTAATACAAACTGGCACACACACACACACCTTTGCATATTAATGATTTTAATTTTCTATAGATGTCTGCATGACACACAGATTGATTACAATTACAAGTTGTCCAACTCTGATGAATTACAGCTGAATAGACTTGAATTGGAAAAGTTGTAAATTTCTACCAAATTAAATAACAGAAGGACAGATAGTACAGTCTTTTATCAGCATAATTGTCATATATTAATAATTTATGTTCATCAAAAGTGGAATCATCTACATGAACAAACTTACAGTTACCCATAAACCCTTCGCCAAAACCAAAGATACTTCTTAAAGGACCAGAAGAACACTAAACTCTCTTCCCCTTTGAAAAAGGATTTGATAACACTATCAAGGTGAGATTTAGAGGCAAATAGGGGCTCCAGGTAAGATTTAAACAACTTGAAATTTTACACAAGTATATTTTCATCCTCTTTTATAAAACAGCCTGGCTGTTGTCAACTTCTGATAAAATATACAATTATGGGAGTATTTGTAATTGATACATTTGTAACATAGTATCTTTTCAGATTTTCCTAAACTTTTACTCTATCGACATTTATAGTGTTACTTGACAGGAGTTTTGCTTTAGAAGAATGTTGTTCTTGTTTAAGTTATAGGCTCGATGAAATACTTAAGGGATATCTTGGAATTGTTATATAAAAATGATTAAACTCAAGCTGTGGACTGTAAAAATTATAGCTTTATAGGCCACATGCCTGCCTACCCTTCAATCACTGTCAAAGTGATAATTTCTACAATAATATGTTTCTTTTATTGTGAGATTCTAAACATCAAGTGCTGTTTAAACATTAAACTGAATTGTTTATGTTAGTGCTGTACTCAGCGTGTCATACATCAGGCCACCGTAATCTCTCATGGAATGTAAAATTCTGTCATGAATCATGGCTTGTATATCGGAAATTACTGTAATTTTGATTGGAAATTACAGGGCTCTTGAAATGTTTCTAATTATGATAGAATGTTAGAGCCGCTTTAAACCTGTGTGCTTCTTCAGATGTCTTCATTTACATGCCAAGACTACGCATTAAAGAGAAATGTCCTGGTCTCACTTTACCCTCCCCCCCACCTACTTGCCCACCCCACACATCTTTGTTTTGGCTATTTAGTCTAATTATGATGAGGATCTCATATTTAAATATATATTATCTTGCCTTTCTTTCTGATTCTGCATTTTTGTTCTGACCTGTCCAATCATCAGTGATAATCAGACCGCATTCCCACTTTCCCCAGATCTCCGAAATGGAGAAACTAGACATGTATTATTATAATAGAGGTTAGCATTAAAACAAAAATTAATATTAAAACTTTTTAATAACTGTATTTAGTTGTCTGTCACCTGTCATTCAGTTCAATCTACCCCCACCCCCACCACCATTTTTCTTTCTGTTCCCTGTGATTCTTAGGTCCTTTGCTATCTTTGACTTCATCCTTTAATGGTACCCCAGGTTCTCCCAGTCCTGGGCTGAGTTACTGATTTTGGAGCTGTTTAGACAGTAGCAGCAATCCTCTGATAATGTCATGTAGGTGATGTTCTAAGCCATTTTAAACATCCCTGCTCTTTGTACTCTGTCCTACACAGCTCCTCATGGGTCTCTATTTCAGCAGTGTCAGTAAGCAACTTCAAGCATCTTCTGTGATGGTGTGTTTTCCAAAACCCCAAAAGCTTTTAGCTAGTTACTCATTACTGGTTGAGAGAAAATTAAAGGGGCCAACTGTGGGCTGTGGGGGTCAAACAAACTATTAACTTCATTCCCTTGGATAGTTATTCTCAACTTCTAACTTATTCTAAGGTCCTAATAGAGCATTTTTGTAGTCTTGTCTTAGTTGTTCAGTTTAATGTTAGCACTACCCTGTTGATGAAAATATGTACAAAGATAGCTGATTGCTTAAAAAATGAGACAATCCAAAACCTGTGTGAATCACTAATAAAGGAAATCTGACTTAATCAGGAAAAGTGGCCATTTGCTTAGCTTCTGTTCTCATGCTATGTTTTGTGAAGGAAACAGAAAAAGAAAAAAAAACAACCTTCAAATCAGACTGACTTTTATAATGGTCAAAATTTTGCGCTTCTAAAGTATATATATTTAGGCCTCAGATATGTGTGTCAGGGCTTGCCAGAATGAAGCAGCAGCCCCCCAAGACAAAGTGTGTGTGAAGCAGGAAGAACCAGAGTCACTTCTGTCTCAGCTCATCTACTTCCATCTGCTTCTGTGTCTTGCCCTGGTTGTCTTAACCATTATGTTTTTTGTGCTAGACGCTATCATGTATTATAGATTATCTACATTAATTTAGTAACCTTGTGAGCTATTATTTTCTTCATTTTACACAAGAGAGTTTCTTAACTAATAAATATAGCAGAGCCAACTCCAAATTCTTTGCAGTTCTCCTGTTTTAGACTGTCTTCAGGGTTCAAGGCAGTGTCAGCACTGAAGTAATACCCTGCTCTGGGGAAGAGGAATTAGGAACAGTGGACTTATTGATAGTAGAAACAGTGAGGGCTTTCCTTTCTTCATTGACATTCATGGAACACAAGGTTCTTACCAACACAGAGCCTTCAGAATCCAGACTTTATCATACCTAATGGAGGTAGGTGTACATGGTGGAGGAGTCAAAGGAGACCAGCTCTGATCCATGCTGTGTCATCGGTGCTACAATATTGGGAAATTTTAACTTTTGAACCCAGGATTCTTTTAACATAGAAGGGTCACATGCTACAATGGATGCAAAAGAGCTTTTAAATTATATAGCTACTATACCCAAATGGTAACGTTTTATAATGTGCTAAGCAAGAAGTTCAGTCCTCCACATGGATAAGAGATTTATTTATCATGTATTTATGTATCATAAATACCTTCCATTTTAAAAGGTAACGCATGCTTTGCAGTGACTAATGCACAAAGTATTTTCAGTAAAAGAAACCAACTCATGTGGATTCCACCATTTCACATGTACTGTCTCCTCAATGAATAATAGATATGGAATTGTTTTTAACTCTAATAGAAATGTCTGAATAAAATATGCAAGTAAAAACTGAAGGTGGGCTACTTTTTGTGCTTGGTTAGGAAAGCAGGCTAATGCAAACTTTAAAAAGATGATAAGCTTTAAACATAATGTGAATAGCTACAAATGAATACACTTTATATTCTGGGTATTCAAATAAGCAGCAGTTTTTCCAAGTGAATCATATTAGAATTTTATCAAACATTTAGTCTGATAACATTCAAATAATTAGGAGACCAGAATTTGCTAATTTTACTGTTTAAAAAAAAATAGTTGATTTGGGTAATAACCATTACGGTATCAAGGTTCAGTTACTGTTCATTGGTTATAGTGTTTTCATATGGGAGATGGAAATGGAATTTTTTCCTTAATGGTGGCAGATGTTGGAATCTAATTTTATTCCACAGCAAACCCCTTGAGAGCCCTGAGACTTAAGGTATGTGTCCAGCAAGGGGACATTAGCAGCACCGTAGGCCTTGCCTTGTACACTGAATTGTTACATTGATTTTCATGTTTGCATTGGTGGAGTCTGCAGATACAGTAGTGCAGTAAGAGAGTAAAGGGCTTTCACAGAGCCATACTGCATTATCACTTGTGCTTAGAAAATGATTTCCTCTGGTGGTCTATTGAACAACATATTTATTTTGGGCAAAGCAACTAGCCGATGAAAATTCTATTTGACTAACATGCTTTCGATATAATATTTTGCAGTCTCTGAGTTGTAGTACTTTCTGGCTGCTACAACTTTGGCTGATTAATAGGTATGCTTTTTAATACTAAAAAAAGAGTATTTATGACTCTGCAGAAATAGCATGACTTGTAGAAGAGACCAAATACTTTAAAACCTTTTATTTCATCTACTTTTCAGTCACTTTTGTTTGTCGTTGAGATTCAGGGCCCCTAGGATGAGAAAGAGGGAAAAAAGGAAGAAAGAAAAAGAATACCTCCATTTTCCTTAGGTTTGTAGGTGAACGAAAACATCATTCTGACCTTTATGTTTGGAAATTCTCACATGGTAATGAATGTCTTAAGTGCAAGTAAGACATATGTCACAAATCATTGGGGCTAGAAATAGGGCTAAAAATATAATTTTCATTGCTGAAAATAGATCTATAGTGACAAAATCCAGGAATGGAACCATTGACATTGCATTCTGTATGCTAGCATGCTAGTGCAGGCATCTTTTATTTTGTTAGAATTAAATTACACTTCAGTTTTTAACTTTGTGCTGAGTAATTCTTTTGGAATGTTCATGTAACAGATTTTGCTCCAACAGTTCACCTGTGTAGCCTCCTATTTAAGGCACACAGGAGACCTGCAGATTTGAGAATCATGGTTTCTGTTATTCTCAGTGCTACACCCTTTTTGTAGCAGTCTGTGGGATCTTTACATTGTGGCCTAAGAGCCCCTTTCCTTGGGCAAACAAAGCGTTCTTCAGTCACTCTCTAAAAAGAGAACTACCCCTTTACATGTTCTCCATCTAAATGTGGAGGACACCCTGAAAGGGGATATAGCTTCAGATTCCCTGGACCCGTTTTCCTGGAAGAGGAAGAGGCAAGAGACGTATTTGTGGGGAAAACAAGAAGAGACGTAAAATGGCCCAGAGTGTGGTCCCTGCATCTCAGCAGGCTGCCGGTGTTAAGTTTAACACACATCTTTGGAGGTGCCTATGCTGCATTCTTGAGTAAGAAGGATGTGCAGTTCATCAGTCTCCTATTTAAGGTGTTCTATATTAGTAGCCATTTCTAAAAATCTCTTATGTCTTGTTGTTAGGAATTAATATTGGGTTCAGTTTTCTAAAACGTTGACTTATCTTTATATTTCTAGTTGAATGCCAAACAGGACTATTAACATTAATGTCTTTAAATATTGACATAATCTAATAGTTTGAAGGTACATGATTGTATGTTAAATGATTTTTTAAGAGCTGGTTAAATTTGTGAATCTGAATATGCACTGTTTTCAGATTTCTGCCTTCTAAAAATAAGTATGTTTGTTTTAGTATGTCTAGGATTTGATCAACGCAGATCAGAATTATTAAATAGAACAGTTGCTTAACTATCATATTTTTGGCTAAAAAGTCCTGTCAAGGGGTGATTTATCCCCTTGACACTTGGCATTATCTACTTTTAAAAAATGAACAGAAGATCTTTGGTTATCGTGTTGCTACTTTGAAATAATTTAAAATGTTCACCTTTTCCCCATAAATTTAGAATTGATTAACTGAAAGTCAAATATATTTTTCTCTTCGACCCACTTAATAAACTTAACTGTTACAAATATAGACATAACTCATTAAGCCTCATTTCTCCATCTTTAGAAGATGTCATAAGAAAATTTTTAGAACAGATTTGAAGAGAATTAATTTGTGAATATTGAGCCAGCTTTAAAGAGGTTCATCATGTGAGGAAATAAAAGGAAGGTCGCTGCAAGAGTGGTTCCTTTACAGCAATCCAGCATATATATTCTGAAGCACGGCTATGCCAACTATATATTCATAGAGCCTGCTTTAATCTGAGAGCACCTTTTATCCTAAAATGTTAGCGTAAGCTGAAAAGGGTAAACTAGGAATATTCTATAGCATTTTCTGTTTTTGGAAGCTCTTCTATATCCAGTTTTGGCAGTTGAAGAGTTAGTTCTTCAGGACAGGTTCGGGTGTCTACAAAAAGTAGGGAAAACAGCAGACCATGAGTTTTCACTCCTAACAAATTAATCTTAAAACTGAGTGTCATGAAGTTAAACTTATTACACAACTATAACACTGATATAATCCTTTAACAGTCTACCAAGTTAGAAGATAGTGCTTTTTCTCAAGAGTCTCAATAGTTGTCTTTTATGTTTTTGATAATGTAGGTAGGTTTTATTTTAACTTTATCTTCTTTTTTTCCTCACATGAGAAATGAAAATAAAGACCCTGTGAAATGAATGAGCTATGAAAATGCATTTATGCAAAATGACAATAGAAAAATAGCTCTGGAAGAAACTGTACCATTAAAATTTCACATCAATGAAAGGTGCTAAGAGAGGGATGGAAGAACTTATGTTAGTAAAATGAATCTAATATAGAAATTTTCTGCCCTGCCAAGAGTGTCGATGTATCTTAAAAAGTAACCTTAGAGATTACTCATTTTTCTAAGTATACTTGTTATGCTTCTTGATAAGTAACCCATTTGCTTGGCAGAATGGCACAAATCATAGATCACCTATTTAAAAATATGTATCTATAGTGTACATATAACTATAATTTATAACTACATACCATGTAAAAATATAAGTTCCAAACCATTTATGGAATCAACATACAATTGTCAAATTGATGATGTTTTTTTCTCTAAGTCTTAATCTACTTCTGTTGTATGTTAATAGAAAAATCTATTCTCCTTTGATTTTGTGATTCAACTATTCTAGTTGCCTTTGTATATATTTTTTTTAACAATTCCCTTTTCAACCAGGATGCTTCAGGAATTGGGTTTAAACACACTGTTTCATAAACTGCCAGCCTCCTCGGCCGCCTCAGTGCCTCTGATTCCGTAAATCAGATCATAGGCAGCATGCTGTCATATAATAAGGTGTCTGATCCTTATTACCAGTTTGTTGATGCACAGACTCCTTCAAATTGACCATTGCAACACATGGTTTCCCCTGAAACTAGCTGTGATAATTAGCGTGGTTCTAATGAGACAGAATGTCACTGATCTTGTGCTGAACTGTCGAGTATCGACGCTACGGATGGGAACTGTCAGAGCCTGCCATCTGTGACAGCGCTTGGCATATTCCAGTGGCAAGGTAGAGCATGCTCAATAGAGTATTTTCAAACAAATGGCCCTTTTCTTGACGAGGCCTCTGTTTTCTGTTCAACTGGAAGAATGCATGCCCCAACTCTGTCCTATGTTAAACCCATTTTGAGGTCCAAATTTGAGTAAATATTTAAATCTGTTATGTGTTAACATAAGAGAGGAATCTTTTGTTTAGCAGGTGAATCTTAAGTGGCATTTCTTTCCCTGTTTTTTTGTTTTTTTTTTTTCTTTTTGGCCTCTCTCTGTTGTCCCATATTGTCAGTTAACAGTAAAGCAGTCATTTAAGATACTTTTCCCCAATTTTAAAATTGCCTTGTTTAGAAGAGATTTGTTGGGGAGTTGGGGATGGCTCTTAGTGATAAAGCAGTCTGATTTAACAGAGGGAACGGGGAAATGAAAGAAGTAGTTCAGAATGTGTATAAGAATACACAAGTTGGATAGAAGAATTAAAATGGACAAGACAGTTAGATCTGTCGGCTCCAGAGAAAAGTAGAGATTTTTTGCTATACTAAAAGTCCAGCGCTGCTTATCATTCCAAAATATGCTTTGTTGCTTTTTATTTCCTCCTCTCTGGCAGACCACACAGGGCTTGTTCTGAAGAACATTTTCACTAATCTGATCAGGCAGCCAAATACGCCGGGAAAACTGCTTTAATGATCCCACTAATTACCTCAAGTCAATATGAACTGTATTATTAGACTGAGGGAAAATATTCCATTAGGTCTCCCCCTTGGGAGTTTCTCCGCTTTGTGATGTCACTGAAGCCTTCACCCTCTCGCTTGTAATTAATTTTATTTACACACGCAGGCACGCACAAGGTCACACCTGCACAACCGGCGCTGGCCAGGGAGCTTGTGGCACTCCGGCTTAATCAGATCTGTCATAATTACCATTCTGCATGTTTCTGACACACGCTGTGAAATATTTCAATTTAACTGCCGCTACCAGCACAACCAGATGTAGTGCGAGTGTAGCTGCATTGGAAATATTATTCCTCAGGATAAACTCTCTCCTCCTCCTTTTTCCTCTCAACCCCCCCCGCTTTACAGCTAATGTGGCACAGAAGCTGATGTATCCTGTAAATCTTGAATGCAGTGCTAGATTGATAACAGGCGATTAGACAGTTTAACCACAAACAGCTTGTTCATTTTTCACAAATGAAAACCACATGTGGTGTAACTAAAATTTCAGTCCCCCTTTTAAAAAAAAAAAAAAAAAAAAAACGTTGGGGTATGTATGTGTGTGTAAGATGTTCTTAAGTAAAAATAAAATGCAATCAAAAGAAGTTGTGTCTAGAAAAATGGAGTTGTCTAGTTTTTTCCAGGTTATTTTATCAAAACCTTCTTCAAATTCCATTTTTATACTTTCACCAAAATTCGAATGAGAGAAAGATTGTGTTCTGTATTGGGTTTTTCATTTTTTTCTGTTTTTTTTTTTTTTTTTTTTTTTTTTTTTCGGGAGTAGGGTGCATAATGGTCCTTGATTCTATGCCCTACTATGTTTTCAGTGTTAAACTGTTTATTTGAACATAAATTCTAAAAGGATTTCTAAGATTGGACATAGGTAGTTTTCTAAAGGATAGTTTTTCTTTTTTTTTTTTTAATGCATAGTTGTAACTTTAGGCTTTATAGTCAGATACCAGGCAATCGAAAAGCAAAAATGGCCCCAATTAGGAACTTTATTTCATAGAGACATTTGTGGATTTGTATAATTGATTTGAAAAACAGAGTTGGAAACCCAGAGGATTCTGTTTTTATAGAAATTGGAGGTAACCTGGCAAAATGCAGGCACAGTAGGTAACTGTTTAAGGCTAAAGTTATCACCAGTCTCAGAAGAATCCCCCTGTAAAAAATTGGGGTCATAAGGAGGTAGATAAGCTGGTGGAAAACTGAGGCTAAGAGAGGAGGAAGAAATAGGATCCGTGGTGCTTCAGAATCACCTCCTGGAGCCGGCTCACAACAATCCACTTTAGAGAACATTTAAAACATAGATAGAGCCTACTTCAATATCTTTTAACTCCAAAAAAATACACTCTTTTTCTTTTTATCTTTATTTTTCTTTTATGACTTCAGTTATGATCCTAGCTTGGAAGCTTCCTAGAATGGTGGTGGTGATTCCTGTTATCTGTCGGAGAGAAGGTGTGCTTTCCAAGGAATAGTGGGGTTTTTGTTTTCTTACTCATTTTCCCTCATGCTTAGTAGTTTCCTCATGTCGTGTTTCTTTTTTGTCTTTGTATGATCTTTGCTTCTTTCCTTTTCTCTGGAACTTTCTTCCCACTTAGTCTGGCTATTTTCCATGTGTTTTGTGTTTATCCGTGATAACTTTCAACTTTAAAATCTAATATTTTTTCTTTCTACTCATAGTTTCTTTTGGCCTAAATATTACTTTAAAGGGAAAATAAAGTACTGTTTTTTTCCATTTAGTTAGAACTCTTTTTCCATCTAAGCTGCTAAAAAGTTCACATAGTTAATTTAGGTCATTTTTTTGCCCAGTCTTAGTCTACTTTTTTAGTCATTTTACAAGATGCAGTTATTGTAGAAAATTTAATGCAATCCCCATATCACAACACTCTCCTAATAACTACAGATACCACCTCAGAATCCTTCTTAACACAGAAGTAAAAATACTCATTGCTAATCAGGGAGATAAACCCATCCCTGCTGTAGTCACTTATATTTTAGGATTCCCAAAAGGGGGTTTGCTCTTCAAAGCATGGTTGTGTGGGATGAGTCTTAAGAAATAAGAAAAGTGGAGGTAAATCTATGGTTTCATTGCTAATACCTTTGCTTTAATAACCCGGAATATTTTTGCACAGCTACTTGAAGGTATGTTAGGGATAAGCCAGCATGCAAGTTGAATCACATTTTGCAATCCCTGGTAGAGCTCACCATTAAAAGGAGTCCTGAATTGTTTCTTTGCAAATGAAGTATTTCACTTGCAAGATAAAAAATTATCCCTTAGTTTTTCATGTTTTCAAACATTTTTGTGTATTTGTATTTCTTTGCCTGGCATACCTGTTGATAGAAAAGGGAACAGAGAAGAGAGGGGAAAAAAAGTTGCTCTTAGGGATGCTGTTGTATATATGGAGTTCAAGAAGATCAATGCTTTGAGTACAAAGAGCACATCTTTTCATTAAATTGTATTAGACTACAAGAATCCCACATTTCAAAGAAAATAATATATTTATGGACCCTTCTAGGTCCCTGTCTAATAAGGAGACATTTTTCATTTGTTAACAAGTCACAGATGAAGAGTTAATAGAACTATTACAAACTTTATCTTGCCTCAACTCAATCCACCTTCCTCAGTCAGTCTGCAATTGCTCTTCTCCAGTGCTCTCAAATCCTCATGAAAATGTATAGGAAGGAAAAGTGATTCCTTTTAATGTTCTTCGTTATTTTCTTCTGGACCCACTGTCTTCATGTTTCATCATTTGTTGAAGTCATTAATATCATTTGCAGTCTAGCCCAAACTAAAAGGAATTAGAGGGCTTGACTCCTGATTATCTACATAATGTGGAAATAAGTAATAGTAGCTAATTTGCAAACTCATCGAGGTTTTACCTGACAATCTGTACATGAATTGCATCATTCAGGGAAAACATTGGGAATTGCAAAGATTGGTAGTCCTGATTCCACCGCAGACCTGCTGTGTAGTCCCAGGGAAGCTGTTTAACCTCTCAGAGATACTACTTCTTCAGGAAAGTAAAATAGGTTGGGTCATATTATATCTAATGTCCCTTGAAGTTCCAGGTGTGTGTGTTTGTGACTGAGACAGGTACACAAGTGTGACAGAAGATGCTATTTTGATTGAAGACCCTCCTGACAGGTGTTCTAGTCTGGGAAACAGAAGGTAAGATTTTGAATAATGGAAGGGCTTAGTTTGGGGGGTAGGCGGCAAAGTGATATTTTTGGGTCTAGAGCCAAGAAGGGTTATTTACGAATGGCACATAATGGGTAGAATTGATTGTTGGAATCCAGTATATGAACTCCCGTGTTACATGGTGTGAGTTGAGCTTATGATTGATACACTCTTCAGCTGAGACTTGTTGATAGATGACTGGGAACTCTTTCTTTTGTCCTGCAGGGACCTAGCAAAGTCAGTACAGTATAGATAATGAGATGAGCTAAATTCCATTGGGGAATGGGCTTGGTTTAACATGTAGTAGGGTGGTGATTGCTAGCATGATATGATTTGAAGGTTGCTAAAGCGTTTCGTCTTTAAGTATGTCTCTTTTTTTGTTTGCTTTTCAATTAATGCCTGAACATCTACCCTTAGCTGCTCTTTTTGTTTTAATTGACTGACTGATAGAAGTTTTTTCTGGCAGTTAAAAACTTTAATAGCACATTAAAAAGAAAAAAAATAGGGCAATGTGAGAATAATAGATTGATGATAAATCACAGATTTGGAAGAGATTAGGGAGTAAACACAAAGGAAAAGGAAGCAGGGAGTGACAGCTCATTTGAGAGAATATCTTGAAACCCATATTTGCAAGTTTATAAATTGGCACCTGTAGCATTTAATAGCTGCTGAGATGTGTCCATCCCCAAATGTCTCCTTTAAATGTTTACCCATTTTACTTATGGTACCAACAGGAGTGCTACATGTCATGGGTGTTACTTGACTGGTTCATTGATGAAGTATTTGGTTGTTTAAATGAAATGCAGATTAGGTAAAAATAAATTACTTTCAACAAGGTCAAGGAAGTAAAGGTTATAAATAAAATATACATTCACAAACAGACAAATGCTATTTGGAAATTTAGCTCAGTCCTTGCCAAGCTGTTACTGTCTAAATTACCTTCTTTCTTCCTGGCTTGCAATTAATTTTTGCTTATATGTTTGGAGATTGGGGGAAGGGTAATAGCCTAATGGGTAATGATTTTATTTTAGTATTTTGATTAAAGAGACTAAATAGCTTGGACCCTGGATAACCATAAGGACGAAAGGCTTATCCATCAAGCTTAATACCTAAACAGAAGTTTATGCTTGTATTTCTGAGCAAATTAGCGTTGAGCCACATATAATATAAAGTTATGAGATGGTTATGTGCTCAATTATTTTCTACCTGTCTCCCCGCTTACCATTTTTTCTACTCACTTTCTTTTCCTTCTTTGAGCTTGTGTTAGATTGGAGGACAAGGCAGAAGGCAGCTAGTCAGACAGGCAAAGACTGTATAGCCATGTACTCTTTAAGAAGCAGAGATCGGCCGGGTGCGGTGGCTCACGCCTGTAATCCCAGCACTTTGGGAGGCCGAGGCGGGTGGATCACGAGGTCAAGAGATCGAGACCATCCTGGTCAACATGGTGAAACCCCATCTCTACTAAAAATACAAAAAATTAGCCGGGCACGGCGGCGCGTGCCTGTAATCCCAGCAACTCAGGAGGCTGAGGCAGGAGAATTGCCTGAACCCAGGAGGTGGAAGTTGCAGTGAGCCGAGATCGCGCCATTGCACTCCAGCCTGGGTAACAAGAGTGAAACTCCGTCTCAAAAAAAAAAAAAAAAAAAAAAAAAAGAAGCAGAGATCACAGCAGAGCCCTGGTATTGATCACTGCTGGTTTCCTAGCATTTGCAGAGCCACTCCCCTCCCCCACCCCACCCACCCACACATCTGATGCCCATGCCACTCTTGCATTCTGTATCCTGTTTCTATCCTGTATCTGCCCTACTACTTTATGTCCTTCTATTTGGAAAACCCCTGTGTCTTTGGAAAAACTTGTTGGTGTTCTCCTGGCAGATAGACATTTCTGAAAGGATACTCTGCTAATCTTATGTACCTTTAAAGTTACTTGGATGATAAGATGTCAATAACCCAGTAAGAATTTAGATGCTTGATTCAGAATTTGTAAACCCATTCTCTGAGTTTGTAACAGGACCAGGAAAACAATAAGGTATATATGTGTTAGTGCAGTTGTAAACCAAAAATTGTCAGCTATAGAACCATTGTTTAATTAATGAACTGACATATATAAATCGGTTGAAAGTTTTCTCCATTTCGATTGACCTGAGGATTGGGTGGTGGCAGAGACCTTCTCATCAACCCCCTACCCTGCACATACACGATGGGGGTACTTCTGAAACACCTCTGATGGAAACCTAAGACTGCTAAGGACACAGTCTAGGAACCCCTGTGCTAGTGACTGTTTTTCTCTAACCCATCTCTAGGAGGCATGGTCCTTTAGTGACAAAAAAAAAGGAAATTGGTTTCACAAATCCATAAATACTAAAATTTTCTAATATATTAGGAACTTATTTGAGATAATCCTGGAATGGTATTTGGAGTGTGTCTATATGTACGTGTGTGTGTGTGTGTGTGTGTGTGTGTGTGTGTGTGTGTGTGTATACGTACGTACATATGTATTTGGTAGCTCTGTATGTATACATACAAATATCTGTGTGGGGTAAGAGGAAGGGCCTCTCATTTAGGGGTTCTTAACCTATGACCTACGTTCTCCCCCAGGAAACCATGAACTTGGATGAAAAAGAAATATGACTTTATTTTCTCTGACCACTTTTTACTGAAAGTTGGCGTTTTATTCAGTTATCAATATAGGCAACAAATCACAGTAGCAATACCTATGAATTTGTTGCCATTAAAAAAAATCACAAAATATTTTCATATCCTATTATGTTGTTCTAGATATCTTAAAATATCGTTTATGCTC
This sequence comes from Aotus nancymaae, assembly GCF_030222135.1. Classification (NCBI taxonomy): domain Eukaryota; kingdom Metazoa; phylum Chordata; class Mammalia; order Primates; family Aotidae; genus Aotus; species Aotus nancymaae. Next base: position 22,548,887 of record NW_026988431.1, read on the forward strand.
ATCACTATAAAATTACAGTAGTTATTAGATCTGTTGTTAAACCTTGTTATTTAGTGTGTTAATAAAGAAGTATATATATTACTGTATCACACATTTTTGATAGCTGTATTTCAGTATAATTGGTTTTCTTTGTAATCTTACGTATTTTATTTCAGGCACATAAAAACACTGTTCTGAAAAGGCATCCATGGGCTTTACCAGACTCCCAGAAGGGTCCATGGCACAAAAGAGATGAGATCAATGATTAGATAAATTTTGTAGAGGAAAAAATTTACATATGTATTTTGTCACATGAGCTGAGGGATTCTCAAATTAACCTGAGAAACATTTACTTTTCATTTGTTGCTTTTTGGTATGCTTGCTTTTCAAGTGCCCTACACTCCAAAGTGCCTTACCCCTGTAAGCAGGGGTAACAAAAATGCAGTGACATTTAAAACAACCACCAAAACAGAAACTTTACAGATAACCTTTTCTGTGATATTCACATGCCCACGTATAGTCCTGGTGGACTTTGTGAGAATGCTTTTGCTTTTAAATTAGACATTTTTTCCAATTGAACTGTACCTTTAGTATCAACTTAAACCTGAAGTTTAAGTGGTTCTTACCTCACTGGACAAGAAGTTTTGTCCCCACATCTTTTAGTCTGCACAGTGACTAGCACATAGGTGGCACTCAGGAATTGTTTGTAGAAGGATAGAATGATTCAGAAGCACATTTTAATCAGCTCCCAATATTACCCTCACAAATGCCAACCTGTTCCAAAGGGAGTCACTGTGGGACAGTGGGAGGAGGCGCTGGCATGGGCTCACAAGGACAGAGCAGGGTCATGCTCCACTGCTGCCGTTCTCCCCTGGAGCCTTTTCTGAGCTTGCTTTCCCCAGATGTAAAATGTGATCAGAGGAGTGATTGAGACAGCCTGTGCAAAGCCCCAGTCTCCCTTGTCTCCTTTTATTGGTAAAATTATAACCCAGTCATTGTCACTGGGACCCACATGATGCGTCTAGAAATATTTATGCTTGCCTTTTTATAATGCCTACTTGTGAATCACAAGATTTGGGTCTTTCAAATTAAGCCAACTTCTGATTAGCAGGTTTGTATAATGGATAAAATGATGTGGTTTTGGCCACAAAATGGGTGTTACTTTATCAGCAAAATCATAAGCAAGTTGGGAGCTCATAGTGACCCTGCTTGCTTGATTGTTCCTCTTAGGATGTGATTCCCAGAACTTTTACAATCCCAAATGCCTTCCCCTGGTTTCAAAAATTCTGTTACCTCTCCTAAAACATCATAGAGGAAATATTTAAATTTTTCATTCCCAGCCCCTAAATATGCATAATAGGGAGTGTAGCTCATTTTAGGAGACATGTGCAGTTTGAAAAGTTTTACATAAATCAATTAAAAATGCAGTGGCAGAAATATTTGTCTAAATCAACCTGGTAGTAAATTATTTTTGTAAGCAAACAAACCACCCTGTCAGGTAAATTGTCACCTTAAAATTACTCGTTTTATGATTTCTTATATTTACGTGTGGGGTTTGGGTTTGGGTTTGGGTTTGTTTTTGGTTTTTGGTTTTTTTTTGCACATGGCATGTATGAATATTCGGCAATATTTTTTTCTTAATGACCTTCATTATTTTGAATAGGAAAATAAATATCGTAAATTTTTGATAGTGACTTTAGGAAACAACATAATAAATTAGCTTCATAACATTGCAATATGAAAGCATATATTCATTTGAGTTAAGAAATTTAGAAAAGTAAAGTTTCGTGTTCAAAATTCTCTTTTTAAAGAAAACAGTAATTTTATTTTCCTTTGACAGAAGGTCTTTATAGTGCTCTCCTATCTTCCTAAACCTATTGTGCTGAACTCAATTTGAACCTTATTTTTTGTTTAAATACAGCAACATCATTATGAATAGAAATTGTTGGACTTTGCCTGCTGTACACGAGCCCTCAGAAATTGCAGAGGTGTGTACAGTTTTTTTACCACTAACTAAATGGCCCAGATTAGGCCATTTTTGTATCTTTCTGGGTACCCCCCATTTGCTGCCACTTGAGTTTGTTGTGGTGAATCTTTTGCCACAAAGCATTCACTCATTGAAGTGTGAGCCTCAGGGTGTTTCCAGGCTTTTTGGGTGACGGAAAGTGAAGAGTTTGCCACTCAAAGGGCTATTTGTGTTCACATTTGTTTGTGATAAATGTAACTCAAATAGCAGGGTTGGGGGTAGGCTGGAATAAAGAAACCCATCAGAACTAGATTATCGAAGAAATGCTGTGGGACTGAACCACAGCAGAAGGAATGGAAAAGAAGGAACAAATCCAAGAGATGTTTGAGGGAGTATTGACAGGAATTAATCAGTTATGGGAGAGACAGACAAGAAAAGTTAGATTTTTAGTTGAAGCCACTTTGCTATATATTTTTATTACAAAACTAATACATAGCCACTATAGAAAAATAAGAAGATAAAGGCATAAGGAAAAACATAAAATTACTGGTAATTTTAATCACCTAGAGATGACCACTTTAAGGATCCTGATTTACACACTTTATACACCACACACATACACACACACACACACACGTATGTGTATCTGTCTGTATGTATATATGTGTGTTTGCATGTATGTCTTACATTTATTCATGGGCTGTACATACCATTTAATTCCCTATTGATGTGTATTTAGATTATATTCAACTTTTGCTAGTATAAATATGAATGTAAACATCATTATAGTTAGATATTTATACACATCCTTATTTCCTTAAATTCTTAAAAGTGAAACTGTTGGATCAAAGAAGGCATTTGGGTTTTACAGATGATTGCTAGACATTTCTACATTGTGCAATTCACAATGTCCTTCAGAAAGACTACACCAATTTATGCTTCAAATAACAGCCTTTCAGCCTAGGTGATTGGGTTGTGTGGTAATACTATTAACTGAGTAAAACTTCCTAGGAGGAGAACCTGGCTTAGGGCAAGATGCTGGGTTCAGATTGAAATATTGTAACTGAATTATTTTCATTAGCTCCCTTGACTTTGAAATCCCTTGTGTGATAATGACAACAACAATAAAATAATAGTAGCTGATATTCATCATACTGTTACTGTGTGCCAAGCCCTTTTCATGAATTATTTTACTTAATTCTCACAACCCTATGAATTAAGTGGTAAAATTAGACCCCATTTATAGAGCAGAAAATTGAGGTTTAGCAAACTTGAGTAATCTGCCCAAGGTTACAGGCTGATGATAAATGGTAGAATAGATATTCAAATTAAAACCCAGACTTAACTAAGATCTTAACAAATAGATCTTAGAAGTCCATTAGAGGAGATGAGGTTGCAGTAACTAAGTAGTATCCTCAAGAAAACATGATAAAGAGCTATTAAAAAAAAAAAAAAGGATCATAGGCAGTCAGTTCAAAAGCACTGGTCTGTCTGTTTTCCCAGATTCCTGCCAATTGATCCTGTTCTGTTATTTATTATTCTTCCTATTTTAAATATTGTTCCCTTTTCAAATCCAAGCCAGTATCTCTCCTCATCAATGAAGAATTCCTTGACAGCCCTACCTCAGCACTTCCCTAAGTGGATCCTACTTGACGTCTGCCCATCAGTGACCTTTATCACATGCTATCTTGCACTAAGAGTTATTTTTGAATACCAGGTCTTCCAAAATGTATTTGGAGACATTTAAGGCAAGTGCTTTCAGTAAAGTTTATAAGACCTTTGGTAGTTACCATGGAGTAGGCATTGGGCCGAATGTATTCTGTTTCATTTGTACTGGCTAGTATCCTGTGAGATTAATACCATTATTACCTGCAGTTTGTAGAGGAAGAATCTGAGGCTCAGAAAGGTTATTTGTTCAAGTTCACATAGATAAAAGCCTATATGGGATATAATCCTTTTATTGGTATACAGAAGTGCTTGAGCGTGTCTTGAAAGACAAGTAGTATTTGAATGGACACCAAAAAAAAGGAGCAAGGGCTTTCCCATTAGAGAGAATTGTGTGAGGAATGGAGAATAGAATGTAAGGCAGTGTTCAGCAGTAGCTAATAAATAGTCCAACAAATTTGGACATCAGTGTCATTGGGAAGAACCTCAAAAGCAGCCCCTGGGAATGTGAACTTTTCTCCCACCTTGGGAAGCCACTGAAGGTCATAGCAAACAGTAGGGTAACTATGGGCAGTTTGAAAGTGGAAGACTAATGTAATTATTCTCATTCTGGGATCCCATTTACAAGGATATCACAAAGATGGTTAAGAGGATTCAAGAAAGCTTAATGAAACCTGTTTCTTTACCTGTCAATAAATTTCATAGGTGAAATTAAACATCAAGTTAATGTGCTTTTTATAGGAATCACATCAAGTCTGTATGACACTGGTTCTCTATGCGTCATCAAAACTCTGATCATCATTGAGGTACTTTTTTCCTAACTCAAGAAAGGAAGAGGAATGATTACTTTAAAGCTTTTTTGTTCAGAAATCAGAGTAATTGCCCATTGGAAGTAATTAAAAAAGAATGTTGTTTAAGAGAGTAATTCAAGGAAGAGGTGCCTTAGTTCTGACAAGTCAATAGTGGCAGAATGGAAAGAGTAGATGGTTCTTAATGACAGAGAGACTAAAATTGATGAAAATGTTACAGCACGAACCTTGGGAGTATTGAGTTTTCTGTTTTTTTAAATGACACCAGCTATGAAGAATGAGGAGAAAATTAAAACTTAACATTTGAAGAGAAAGTGCATAAATGTTAAATAGGAGCCAGATCATATCACTGAAATTTATGTAATGTCAAAAATATATCTTAGGCTGAGGGGAAAAAAAATGAGAAAATTTTTTTCAGTCTTTATTCAAGTATCAGATAGATAAGCCAGAATTTTGTTTTGTTTTGTTTCAGCTTTGACTAAACTACCCTGAAAGCAGGATTGACGTATATATGAAAATTAAACTTTCAAATTAGATATTTTCCAAATCTAATGTTTTAAAAATAAATTCAGACCTTTTTTGGGAAAATCTCTATTTCAATCAAGAGCTCATCTTTTTGCTCACTGGTTTAATGGGTTATCTAGAATTTTATACTTTTATCTTCATTCCTGTTTGTTTGTTTTTAACCCCTTCTCAAATTCCCCCTCTGAAAATATTCTTTAAAATGTGAGATCTCCTTGCTCAACAACCTATTTAAGTCAGAACCATTTGTATCTACTCTGGCCAGTTTGTTATCTGATAATCTTGTTACTGAGCAAATGATTTGTAGCCTAGGAGAAACCACCAAATCCATGTGTGCCCTAAAGTTAGTGGCTTTCAAAAAGTATAAAAGAGGTAAACATAAAACCATTACAAAAATTGATTTGCACTTTTTTATCTGATTAAATTTTAAACAAAATTGAAGAAGATCATTTACCAGTTACCGGTGACTGTGAGTATTCCGTCTAAATTCACTAAATTTTAATAGAAAATTTTCTCCAGGTTGTATAAACATTATTTCTTTATGCTAATAATTTTCTTTATGCGTAACCTTTAGAAACTCTGCTAGAGGTATTTAACTTCTTAATGACTAAGTGGCAAAAATTTACTCAAGCAAAAAATTTCTTGATAGCCATTTTATGTCCTATTATTGCCCCAGTATTGGAACACACAAATTTTTTGGCTAAGATATTTTGTCTCTTAAATAAACTGGAGCATCTAGAGAGAATTTAAAAACAGTAACAGTTTAGAAGTTAAAAATAGTAACATTTAAAAGGGTTATTATAGTTTTTTTTTTCATTCAGCAAATATCAGAAACCACACTTTGAAAAATAAACATATTGGGGGATACATACATGCACACACATATGCCTTTTAAAATATATTTCTTTTTTAAAAACCCATCTTTGAATCAAGTGGATGTAACATGCTACCTTTAGAATGGAAAATGCATTTACTGGTATGTCTGTGTTCAAATTTATTTTCCATGTTTTCTTTAATAAGACCAATGTTAACTTAGCAGGAAAAGTTACCTAGAGTGCCAGCTGAGGTTCTTTTCACTTCACACAAAGTAGATGTTATTAAGATGGGGAGAAAGATTAATGCATTTCCTGCTAATTCCATAGAGGAGAGCATGTATCTTTATTAATGTTAATGGTGGGGGCCTCTCATATTGTTATAGAATAATCTGCTTTAGCGAAGGTTTTTCTTCTAAAGAACTTCATAACATTTAAAGGTTAATATGTTAGGTAAAGAACAATATCTTAAGACAAGTGTTTTTATTACAGGACATGATGGGATGGTTTATATTAAATTATATGATGATTTGAATGGGAAAGAAGAAAAAGTGCATCGCTTCTTGCCCTCAACTTTAATGCCTTTAATCAAATAATGACCTTCTGGAAAATAGTTAATTTTAAGCATTTGGAAAGATCAATACCACTTTGCCACCAAAAAATGGCCTAGATGATGAAATTTGATGTATTTAAAGTATCATTTCACCCTTTTAACCTAGTAAATAATTTAAAGTGCTTTCAGTATTGCTTTGCCACTGTTTTGTTTCTCACTGCACAGTGTTATGATTCTTCATTAAAAAGGTTGCAAGTGGGTATGTGAAGCATTTAGACCTCACACCTAGAAACGGGATTGTATCTCCGTTAGGTCTTGGATGTTTCTGCATTAGCCCCCCAACCAAAAGTAGTATGTTTAAATAGTACCTTTGAGGCAGAGTGTGTATAAAGCATAACACATATGAAAATAGAACCTACTTTTGTAAGGTTGTTTTAGTTGTTTTTTCAGACAGAAAAAGAGGTGGTTTAAAACAGTATTAGTCACTTTGCATCTTTTGTGATATCTTTAAACCTTTATGCTAAAGGTGAAGGATTTGGTAGCTCTGACAGTTAGAACCCATTTTCCCCCTGCTTGTAGAACACTGATATGAAATTACCCTTGAGTGCCGACAGCTTAGTAAAAAATAGAAAAAAAAAAAAAAAAACAGAAAAAAATTGCCCTCTATTAGCATGTTTGTGGGCAGATTAAAAACTGTCTTCATTAGCATAAGTAACACTTACAGATTCTTTTAAAAGTAGAAAATTATTTGCTGAATGATAAATTGCTAGCTTTATAGTTAGTTGTTGTTGAAAATGTACTCATTCAAATGCCTGGTGTAGTTTAGTCTACAATACTGAATTTTTTGTTAGAAGTACTATTTAATGGATTATGTACTTAATCCTTGTTCCTACTACTTGCTGAAATGTAATTCATGCTTTCCACTAAAATGTTTGTATCAAATACTTTCCTATTTAGATTGATTTCTTTTAATATCATATATTATTATACTATATGCCCCAGAGATTGGAACAAAATATTCCTTCAAATAACACATAAAAGATGAGGGTGAGGGGGGATAAATACAGACTATAAAATGTTTTGCTTTTTAGAACTCAAATTACCATTCTATTTTTTCAGCTGTATTTTTCCTTCTTAGTTGCAGTAAGAATTATTTGTCATTTTCTATTTTTATAGCTCTTAGTTTTAAAATGTATATGTACATAATGATAATATATACATATATGTATATTGCATTAAATGACTTTTTTTCTCAGAGAATACCAAAGTCTGTTTTCTCCTGGAAAAGTAGTTATGTTACATACTCCCAGCTTTGTCACAGAACAGGCCTTGTTAGGGGTTCTCTTTTTATGCGTGTGAGGCTTTATGAAGTACAATAAATTCATTTATGAAAGGAGGTTACTTTCTTGACTCAATTAAAATCATTGTGCACCCCTTATCTGTTAAAATGTTAGAAGCGAATTGACTTGAATTAAATGTTCTAAAAAGAGTGGAGTGGAAATCAGAGATTGAGTTTGGTTGGAAATTAGCAGCTGAGAGATGAAGGTGCCAGGATTTTTATTTAAATGTGGTACAACAAGATTCTGTCAGTAAAGCACATCATTAGAATATTGAGTTTAGAACTGCTAATTTTTCCTTTAAAATGAGCATACAGTCATGTGTTTCATGGACCATAATAAATTGCCATTGTGTTATCATTGAGTTTGTTTTGCTTTTTTGCAGTACTGATTTGGCAGTTATTCTGCATTTTCTCTTTTCCTTTTTTCCCCCCCAATCTTACATTTCTTTAATAGATCCCTAACCAAAACCAGTCAGAAAGAATGTTATTTATTTCATGCAGTCTTAGGTTTAGCATCTTTTGCACCATTTTCTTGCTTATGGTAGCAAGACATTTGCAGATGGTTCTTGGTTACTATAAAGTACATAACAGTATTTCCTTTGTGGCAGATGGATTTAAGACTTTTAGTTCTCAATAAATGTAGGTTTACAATACATAACTTTACAGGATTTGTGTTGTATATAACAGGTTTGAACATATTATCTCAGAATTCATCTGCATGGCATTTTCAGCTTATTCAGGGTCCATGCCAGTTTTTTAAGTAATAGGGGGAGCACTGTGATTGATCGCAACAGCTCAAGGCGTGAGTTTGAATAGAAACAAAGGGTTTAGAACAGAAGGTGTCAAATTAAACTTTGTCAGTTTGAAAAGTAGTAACATCCTGAAAGTTTTACTAATTTATTTACATGTGGCTACTGTTTATATTTTGCCCTCTTTATATGCAGCGTAATGTTGCTTGGCAAATTTACTACATTTAAAGTTTAGGTTGTTCCTTGTACCATTTCAGTTTTCTGAGAATGGATTGGTCTCATTATTTTAAGGCTGTTAGTCCCCTGTCTTTTCTACTGTTCAAAACAGTTGTGAGCTAATTTAGAGAGCAGTTTCCTATTCCTGCCTATGGCCTTACGTACATCAAGTCCCAGAGACTTCTCTTAAAAACGTAATTATGTTTTGTTTTTGTTTTTGTTTTTTGCAACAAAGCACTGGATTTCATTCTTCATCTCTCCCCCCACCCCAAACATAAATGAAGTTATCACTTAAAAACTAGTACATACTTTGGGGAATCATTTTTGTCAGATATTAAAAATATTTTGACATATTCATTTTCTTCCCATTTATTTATTCTAACAATAACACTTGTGGAAAACTGACCTAGGAAAAGGTATTGAAGAATTAGAAAGCATTTGACTTCTTTAGTCGTTCTCTGCAAAAACATAGATCAGATTACTGTCATTATTAATAGAGTAACAATCAATAGGATTTGAGGTAGTCAAAATATTCCAAGGTATTTAAATAGCATTAGAATAAATTATCTTATTTTTGCCAGTATAAATTGGGAATGAGCCAATTTATTTCTACAATGACAAAGAGCTAATGTGTCAAAATGTCTGTTTTCCATTATTTTTTAAGAGAGATGCATATCAAGAGAAGCAACCCCCCTGCTTTTTAATTTTTTGGAATACCCTTGTACAGCTAACAGTTCCCAGCTGCACTGTTAAATATTTTTCTAAGAAGCATCTGATTTCAGTCTCTTAAAATCATCGCGTTTCTTGAAAGGCTAGCGGAGACATGCTTCAACTTATAATTCATCAAATTATTTTTAGATAAGGAATTAGAAGTATTATTTAAGGGCAGAGGTTAATAGCAAACTACTGGAAATGTTATGTTAGTCATGGGCAATTAATAAAAATAAGGATCCGTCTCGTAAGTATAGAGACACAGAAGTGACAATATGAGCAAAATATTTGTTGAATGAGTCAGGGCTCTTTTTCTGAAATATTTGTTAAACCAGCATGAGTATGATTGTTTAGGAATTAGCTATCATTATTAGCCATTTTAAAAGAACTAATGATTTTCTTTTCCAAAGAACATCTGTGATCCACATGTTTTTTCACATATATCCAAGTGCTAACTGATCTCTGCATTACTTTAAAAAGTTTCTAAAGGATGTGAAAAATCACTGGAGTTTTTCAGCTCTCTCCAAGAAGCTTTTCTTACATGAATCATTCTTAATTTAACTTTTAGCAATTTTTAGTTACAAGCATTTAATTCTTAAAAAAAAATTCTTAAATGTTCAATGTTTAGCATTTATTGCAATAGTAGAATACTAGCCGAGTTAAAAAAAAAAAAAAAAAGTCTGCTCTTTTCTTCATGAACCTCTAACTTCTTTTGAAAGGTATATAAAACTGTGTGATTTGCTGTATTCAGGTGAAGGGATCCTGTCAATTGTGATGGTTGAAGGAGGCAGACAAGGGGGAGAGGGAAAGTAATCTCACCCATAGTTAATATTAAAGCCTACAAGAAGATACATATCTAAAACCTACACAGCAACAAAATTTAAAAGTAAAGTATAAAGAATAGCTTAGTTGTAGAAAAATATATATTTTCCTGGCTTAATTCAGATGGCAAATATTTACCAGTAAGAGTTAAGTAAACATCTCCAGGGCACCATATGCAACTGGGTCTCAGATACTTCAAATGCTCACATACAGTTTTGTAGTTAATGTATTCACATAAATAGAGCTGAAATATGTCATATTATAGTATTCTGGAAATAAACATAGAATTGCCATGGTTAGAAGAGAAGCAAGTTTAGTGACACTGCAATCACAGTGATTTTTATGTCTTATTTAGCTTACAGTCTTTCAGGTAAATCTTCAGTTTACTGCCTGCTGTCTTAACCTTGATTTATGCATTCAGTGGCATCAAATGAGTGCATGATTACATGACCATCCCCATGCATATATTTGCTTAATTAAAAGACCTGTTGAGTAGGAATACTAGTAGATGTGATGAGATACAGCAGCAGTCACCATGGGCTGGTTAGCACATAGACCTTGGGAAGATTATATGTCAGTTTTCTACCTTTTCTTCAAGTAGGCCATTTTGGGGAGAACAGGCCATGTTTCTTTCCACTATATACTGCAGTCAAAGAAGAATTTTTCTTTCTAATGGTTTCAGTTTGAGAAGGGAAGGAAAATCATGCCATCCTCTGGCCTCACCCCTGGTAACATAAAAAATAAAACCCTCCTTGACAAGATCTAAAAATTATATATAATAAAAAAACTGTACTTCCCTTTTCATCCAACTAATTTACCTTCTAAGAAATGTCTTTGTTTTAGATCAAGTTCCCTAAAAGCAGAGCCTAGGATGGGAGTCAGGTGCTCATGATTTGGTGCGGGCCCTGAGAGGAAAGGAGGGATAGGGAAGAGCAGGAGGTCCAGTAAGGATGTGGTCTCAGGCAAAGTCTAGCCCTAGGTTGATGGGGGAGGGAGCAAGAAGAATGGGGATGACTGTCTCTAGAGAGTAGATTGAAGGGTAGAGTAAGCTGTCCATTTTCAGAAAAAGGGCCAGGGACTTTGTGCCACTGGGTCAGCCAGTCACTGGGCATCTGGGGTGAGGAGGTCAATGTCTTCATTGTAGAGATGGCTTCAAGACATTTCTCCAGAGCAGAATGCAGGTGAGAGGCATAGCAGGCAACTGAACAGCAGAGGGGTGGCTGCCTTGGTTGGTGGGGGTCTGGGTTGGACACCCTCACTCTTCCCCTTCACTCCATTGTTTAATGTCCATCATGGCAGCCAAGGTGAAGACTTGAGATGACTGGAAAATGTATTCTGATGCCCACTCAGTTCTTGATAGATAACCCCAGGGTAAAAAACTGGGCCTTGGAAGCATCAGAGAGGTTTAGATTTTGGCAGTCACTGGACATTTCCTTCTGTCTTAGTCCAAGAAACTTACTAAATTCTTGCCTGACAAATCACATGCTCCCACTGCAGTAGGCAGAAAAATAGACTCCATTGTCTCTTTTTTCTTTTTTGACTCAATCTTGGCTCACTGCAACCTTCATCTCCCTGGTTCAAGCAATTCTCTTGCATCAGCTTCCCGAGTAGCTGGGATTGCAGGCATGCACCACCACACCCAGCTAATTTTTTTGTATTTTTAGTAGGGACGGTGTTTCACCATGCTGGAAGGATGGCCTCGATCTTCTCACCTCGCGGTCCACCCACCTTTGCCTCCCAAAGTGCTGGGATTACATGCACTAGCCACTGTGGGTCCAGTGTCTCTTTTTAAAGAGTTGTTTCATAGCAAATTATTCTAATGCCCGTTGTAATCATCATGCCTCATACTGGACAACATTCGTGCTGGTACAATTGCACATGTCCTTTCTGTTTCATACATGCAAACACACATAAATATTCACACAGTTTTCTTTCAAATCCAGAAATTAAAAGCTTAGGAAATCCTTTAAAAAAAAAAATTATTTCTAAAATCTGTCCTGCCCCTTAAGCACTTCAGTATCCTCAGATGGCCAGCCACTCATTAGACAGGAAAGTTGCGCAAAACTGAAGCACATCAACTTTGTTTTTCTCCTATTTCATATATTACAAAATCTGTGATAAATGCTCTCTTACCCTCAGAGTCTGAAAAATGTGTCCCTCCTTTGAGATGCAAATCTGAACTTTGATTAGAAACAGAGTCTGCCTCCTTGACAGCCACAGATAACCTCTCTTAACAAGTTAAAAACAAATTTTAAAGCAGACTAGTGTGTTCTGAGCTTATGAAAAAAGTTAATTCATAAGGTTTTTCCTTTTTAGCTCCTATTGGAAAATGCCATTCCCCACCCCATAGGCACAAACTAACCTATTACGCCCTTGTCTCTAAGGGATGGTTATGTGAGCTGTTACGCTGGAAGGAAGATCCTTCTCCAGAAAACAGAACCCTGTGGGAGAACCTCTCCATGATCCGAAGGTTCCTCAGTCTTCCTCAGCCAGAACGTGATGCCATTTACGAACAGGAGAGCAACGCGGTGCATCACCATGGCGACAGGCCGCCCCACATTATCCATGTTCCGGCAGAGCAGATTCAGGTTCGTTTACCTTGTTCAATTCAATATAGCAATAAGTAAATAAAGCTTTAAACTTAGCAGGAAAATTAGCGTTTCTCTTCCTCCTGCCAGTCTAAATATAGGCTTTCTAGCAAGAGATAACAATATACTGCCCTCTCGCTCGGGGATAAACTGAAGATTAACATAGTTTTTCCAACATACGTATTGTGTTCCTCTTTCCTCATCTCCCAACCCCCAAAGCGACAGGAACCCCCTTTTTACACTCCTTGTTTGGCAAATGTGTCTTTGTTGGTATTGGGTTTTGTGTTGAGAGTTTAAAGTTTTTGTGTGTGTTTTTTAAAAATCACAATTTAAAACACCACCTATTATTTTTAACTAATAGCACAGTGCCCCCGAGGAAAAGAGCTACTGCTGTTGCTGTAAAGGAAGTTTGTAGAATCACAATTTTGTCCATTGGATTCTGTCCAGAAAGAGGAGGGGAGGGAAGCTTAATTGGAATCTTGCTTTATCATCCTTGGCCCTTCCTTCACCTTATGTTTAATCTCTGTCTCCCCACACTTCACAGAATGTAGGTTAGGGGTGAGTCATATCTGTTTGTCTTTCCTTTAGAGCCCCTCTCCCACCACCCTTGGGAAAGGAGAGTCTAGAGGCGTTTTCTTACCAGGCCTGCCGACCCCTGCACCATGGCTCGGTGCTGCTCCTCAGGTGAGCGGGCACAGTTACCTCTGCCAGCAAAGGACACAGAGAGGGGGTGAAATGAAGACCTGCTCCCCAGGTCAGGATTTCAAAGGATATACCATGGCCATGGCCAGAGCCCACTGTGCCAGCAGATGCAGGCTTGTGCTTTGTCATGTTATGGGACTTGTCACCATTCATCTTGTAAAGGAACTCTCCTGTGAATTTAGATGGAAGAGTTCTGGGATCAGGTAGTCATTAGTGCCCTTAGGGCCCCAATTGCTTAGGAAGCGTGTTGTCCTTGAACTTGAGCTGTAGAGCTTATATTTGTTAAAAGGGATGATTTTAGCTTTCTCTTTTAAAGTAAAATGCCATTGCCTTCCAGAGTCCTAAAATTCTACCTTTGTTGAATCACCTGCATTATTTTTTATATTTCTGTAAAAATATATATATACGTGTGTGTATAGATATATATGTATAGCTAAAAACAATAATAGAGTTGTTTATCTACCAGGATAAAAAAATTCTCGAGTGTGTATTAAAACAAGTTGACAGAGAGGTTCCCTTTAGGATTTCAAGCACTAAAATAACCATGAAAGCCTGAAAAACTTACTGTTTAGCAGAAACAAAAAAGAGAAAAATGTATGTTAAGTAATTTTAAAAAGTACTCATTTGAAAATGTAAATTGTTTTTAATAAAATTCCTTCTTAGAGGTATGAAAGGAAATGCATAGAGACGACATCAGCATTCTAATATTGTGCCACTTACTCAGGTTGATTTGCTTTGCTGGTAAGAATTATGGATATCGAGTATACAGTATATGCATGTGTCACATATTTATGTATAATCGTGTATGGAAATTATAGCACATATAGTAATTATGAAAAAGTGTCTGTATACACTAAATTTAAATCCTAATCATATCTGAGTTTACTGTAGACAAAACAATTCGCTAGCCGTCGTATGGGGGATTGAACCTTTATTTTGAGGTAAGAAAAAAACTTGCAGCGTCAGCCTAGTGCAATTTGGTAAGAAATTGTGTGTGTATTAAATTAGAACTGTCTGATAGAAAAATTGCAAATGTGAGAATCTTAAAAATCCTTTGGTCTCATGACAGATAACATTGAATAAGAGCATACACTCATCTTCTGTTCTTCCTGGCCATTCAGTGTAACGGAGCAGAACACAAATTTCTTTCCCCACTGCTCGGTAGCTCACCTTTCTAAAATGTCTTTGAAATCCTAGCCTCTCAATCTTCATTTTAAATCTTTGTTAATTATTTACATCATAATTTGATGTGCCGTCTTCGCCTTTGATGTGTATCCTTCTAGTGAAGTTTATGGCTCCCATTTTCAGAGCACTGAGTTTTCACTTCCTCCACTGATTTCTGATAAGTAAGTGCAGTAGCCCCCCATATTATTCATTTGGGGGGCATAGCCATATTAATTCATCCCTTCCTAGTTCATGTCATTTTTGATTTTTTTCTAAATGCTGTGGTCCATTTAGCTGGCCTTCCTTTTTGTTCTAATTCTTCGTCCCTATCAAAGAAGCTATATGTGGGATTTGTGACCACATGTTTCCTGATTCTAGGCGGCTTTGTGTGGCGCTCCACGATAGCAGAGCTCTGATTGTCTCCTTGTTTCTCTGCAGCAACAGCAGCAGCAACAGCAGCAGCAGCAGCAGCAGCAGCAGCAGCAGGCGCCGCAGCCGCCACAGCCACAGCAGCAGCCACAGGCAGGCCCTCGGCTCCCCCCACGGCAACCCACGGTGGCCTCTCCAGCAGAGTCAGATGAGGAGAACCGGCAGAAGACCCGGCCACGAACAAAAATTTCAGTGGAAGCCCTGGGAATCCTCCAGAGTTTCATACAAGACGTAGGCCTGTACCCTGATGAAGAGGCCATCCAGACTCTGTCCGCTCAGCTTGACCTTCCCAAGTACACCATCATCAAGTTCTTTCAGAACCAGCGGTACTATCTCAAGCACCATGGCAAACTGAAGGACAATTCCGGTTTAGAGGTCGACGTGGCAGAATATAAAGAAGAGGAGCTGCTGAAGGATTTGGAAGAGAGTGTCCAAGATAAAAATACTAACACCCTTTTTTCAGTGAAACTAGAAGAAGAGCTGTCAGTGGAAGGAAACACAGACATTAATGCTGATTTGAAAGACTGAGATAAAAGTATTCGTTTCATTCAACAATTCCACTGGTATCTACTAACAAATGAAAAGTTCACCTTGTATTCTCTCAGAAAACCTTTGTTGTTCATTGTTTGGCCAATGAATCTTCACAAACTTGCACAAACAGAAAAGTTGGAAAAGGATAATACAGACTGCACTAAATGTTTTACTCTGTTTTACAAACTGCTTGGCAGCCCCAGGTGAAGCATCAAGGATTGTTTGGTATTAAAATTTGTGTTCACGGGATGCACCAAAGTGTGTACCCCGTAAGCATGAAACCAGTGATTTTTTTTTTTTTTTAGTTATTATTCTGGAGCCTCAAACAAGCATTATAACTTCTGTGATTATGATTTTCTCTCCTATAATTATTTCTGTAGCACTCCACACTGATCTTTGGAAACTCGCCCCTTATTTAAAAAAAAAAAAAGAAAAAAAAAGAGTTTGTTACTCTATTGTATGTTACAAAAGAACTATAGACTGTGGAATGCAGTTTAAAGATGACATATGCCAACAAATGCCTTGTATTATATGGCACTGCCGTAATTCAAATTTGTTTTTATTTTGGAAATAAAAGTTCACTGTAATTTTTTTCATTCTCATTGTTACATGATTTTTTAAAAAAAAGGAAAAGAAAATGTGAAACACAATTTAGTCCTCATTATTTATTTGTAGATCCTGCAGCATCATGTTGTAATTAATTTTTTGGAAGTTTCCGTTAAATGTAATATTGCTTCTCTTGTTACCATACTGATTCTTTTCTATTTATAAATGTATTTTGATGGGCAGTAAAACAAAGTGTCTTAAAAGTTTTAAATAGAGAAAATGTGCTTTACACAGTTGCCTATAAAAAGTGCTCTATGTTATCCAAGCAATTCATACTATAAGCTTCACTCTTATTGTTGTATGCAATTTTTACTATCATGCAAATAAGCTTAGGTAAATAAAACTAATAGATCACCTTAGAAAATTATGCAATTAATGTGAAAATAATTGATGTTTGCAATGTGTCTTCCTTTGGTTTACAATCAATTTTAAAGCTACATCTGTATAAAATTTCTGTATAAAGGTGTATTTCTTTTTTATGAGTTTATGGCTATGAAAACACCAGCTATTTTGTTACAGCTGGCTGTTTTTATAAGTGTATCACAGTTTTCTTTATGCAGAAATGTTCTGCCTAGGAGTGGTTATTGACTGTAACTACACAATTAAAATTGTTTGTATGGTATGACATGGTAGGGTTTGTCTGCTTATGTGAAGTAACTTTAAAGAAGAGTCAAAGGATGGCCCTCTCATTTAAGTGCATGTTAATACTTTCTTGCTATTTAACTGATTTTGAAAAGAGCAATTGAAAAGTTACTTGAAACACTGTAAATTTAAATCACAAACACATGCTCATTTTTAAATAGGTATGAAATTTCACAATGAAGATAACCTGTTTTGGTTACATTTTGCTTAATAAATAGAGATAGGATGATCAAAAGACTCTCCAACAAAAACATAAATCCAGTCTCTAGCAGTTATGTTCTTAGAGTGGATTCGTCTGTGCTTCTTTCACAATACTTCAATTATAGCAACACTTTTCCTTAAGCTGATGTACAAATATTTTTAAAGTCCATTAATAGTAACAAAGTAAGTAGGGGGAAAATGGACCTTCTGTATAAAAACCGCTTAGTAAGCTTTTTTTTTTTTTTTTTACGAGTTTTTTGGAATAAGTTAATAACTAAGCTCATTTGATTGTGTATGTTATAACTATAAGAGCTACATGAAGAAAATAGAAATAACACACCTGGTATTTAAACACAATCTTCAAAGTTCTTGCAACATTAAACTTAGTAAAATGCCAGAATATAAAATGAGGTATGCTAATGGTCACAGAAAGGACTGAGGCCAGAATTACAGTTTTGTGTGCTTTTTATTTGCCTCTTCACTCTGTTTTCCTAGATGCTAGTAAGGGTATCTGGGTTGCTTGAGATGCCATTCTGCAATTGCCCCTTCTCTTTCTGCCTACCATTTTCTCAGGCCCTGATGAGCTTATTGGTAGGCAACTGGGCTGCTTTAATGTTGAACTTGTACTTTAGAAACTAAAATGGAATCATTGAAAACTCTCAAAGAAGCTTTAAAGTTCCATTTACTTTTGAAGCACAGCTAAGCTACTCTGAAGGCAGTTGGTTAGTTGCAAACTTAAAATTGTACTGAAAAGAAGTTCCCACTTTTTATGAAGAAAACAACTCTCAAACATTCTTGCTCACTAGAGTTCAGAAAAGTAATAACTTGAGCCAAAGGAATTTGAATTAAGAAAATAAAACTAGATTTAATGTATTTAAAAAATAGAAACTAGAATACCATTAGTTAAATTATCTTCCTCTTCCTTATATATCCCCTTATATAAGTTTAAGGAACAAAGCTGGATTTTTAACCAGCCCAACCCTAACACAAGGTGTCAAATAGGTATGAAATTCAGTAATCTTTTTGGAAGGAGAAATTGGGTTGCAAATAACTTTCCCATTGCTAATAACCTGAATTATTTGAAATAATGTTTTCAGTGAAATGATGAATGTCTGTTGGTAATCAACATAATCAACATAACAATGCTAACAGAAATCTCACGTAGACTTTTTAACTTTTTTAAAGTCACCATGGTTTTGATAATTTGATATTTTAAGTGCCCCCCCAATGCGCGCGCGCGCGCGCACACACACACACGCACACACACACACACACACACGTTAATAAACAATGATGGCCCGGATGGAGTGAGCAAAATTGATTTCAGGGAAGATGGCACATTTTAGAAAAGATTTGCCCAGATGATCTTCCATATTGCTCCCCAATGTCATTTATCGCTCATGCCAGTCCTCTTGTTACCTGTGGCTATGGTAAAATTCCTGTAACAAGCTTCATTGTGTCCACGTATTTCAGAGACTTTTAAAAGCTGGGCATGACATAGCGTTTTGTGCTGTTAAGACCTTAGCAGAGTCAGGTAGTTTACGGGTAATACTCAACCTTGTGCATCTGAATCTGTCATGGATTCCCTTCACTCAGCACTTTGCCACTAATTTGTATTACACTCTGTGGCCATATAATACTTGCACATTATGCAAAAAAAAAAAAATGTTGATAGTATCTCCTTGCCACACAACATGCAGAGTTGACACATAACCTTTGAAAACCAAGGTAACTAATATGTATGCCCTAGTTGTGTGGCGCTTGGTAACAAAGTCTGTACATAATATGTATAAAATGTGTATTGGTTAGCATTTAGTACTAAGAAATTCTGAGTTTAAAATAAGTGTTTTTTTTTTCAAAGTAGCGATATCTATATCTGTGTTTATCTAAAAATACTAGCTTGAATAGAAAACATTCTCAAATGCTTCAAGATTGAGTAAAAATGAGAATCCCATACATTCCATTATTAAATTCTGCCCTATTCCCAATTGTTAACATCTGGCTGATATTAAGGTCTTTGATTGTCACAATATTCTGAATAAATGAGACATTCTAAACTGCCTGGTGATATTTTCAAAAAGAGCAATTAAAATGTGTACTCCCTATAATACAGCTGAGAGAACTGTTGTGATAAAGCAAGTTGGGAATTTGCATGACAGTGTGGAAACCAATGGAGGTCCAAACTATTAATCACATCTAAAAATATAAGAAAATATCAATACCAATCTTCCTTATGCATATTTTTTACTTTTTAAGAGGGCTTATTATGAATTCAATGTTTCTTTTGAGGCAATCCTTTTAATGTAAATACTAAATACTTGCATGTCTTTTGACAAAGGCTAAACTACAATCTATTAATATGCACATTTTTGATAAAATATAAAGTACCCTAATTAAAGAAATTGTGGTAGAAGGTGTATGTCCTGAATACTATACCTGTTTAACAATACCAAATGTTAAATAAAAATAGTTTGAAATTATTGTTTAAAAGATGAGCAACATTTTTAAGACTTTCTTACGTTACCCTACTTATAGGGAGCATATATCTCTAAATTTAATTCTATCAAACGAACACTACCAAAATTCAATTACAGCTTCTTGTCTTGTACCAAGGTTGTGTGGTTACCTTTTCCCAACAATTATTTTCAGCTGCTAATACAATGACTGTGATCAAAGCACTTGACCTGGGCGCTGTTCTCTATGATAGTGGTTGATGAGTGAATGCAGTACAGCAGTATGTTATGCAAAGTAAACACTTGCAAAGAAACTCTAAAGTGACATATTTTGCAACAAGGTAAATGTCGAACATTATTTACTGTGAGTTGAATCAGAAATATTTGCTTTTTGCAATACTCAAATACAAAATTTTCATTACGGTGACACTTCAATGCATGCCCTTCCACTACCACCCCCATCTGACAAAATGATGTCCCATGTGCTACTCTGATTTTCCTTTCACAGGAGAACCAACAATACCTGTTAGATGGGAATGTTGAAGAATATTCAAATATTTATGTTTTTTCGTTAACCTGTGGCAATGTGATGCAAAATGAGAATTTGTCCAGAGCACAAACCTGTTGAATGGCATCTTAACGTGGGGACAGGCTTCATGTAGTCCACTTTTATTTCCAAAAGGAATTTGCAAACATTTGTTTTGCTAGATCTAGTACAAAGGCTTCCTCCTTTTGAGTCCCCCTTCCTAGTCTCCTCACACATGTTTTAAATTTAGAAAAAACATTTGTAGAATGCTTCATTTTATTAGGCACTGCCACAAAAATATCTTGTTTAAACCTCTCCATTCCACTATGAGGTATTTAAGGCAGGCACTGGCATTCTCTCTTCAAAGACAAGGGAAGGGAAACTCAAATAGGTTAACTGATTTGTTCAGCTGTTAAGTGGCCACATTGGTCTCAAACTTACGTCTATCTTCATATTTCTCTCTCTTCTCCCTAACAAAAGCTTTTTCAAATGCAGAAAATGCACACCAAAAAACCCTAATGGCAATTCAAAATTTTCAGAAATATATTGTAATGCGTATTTTGCTAATATGAAGACTTTGATCACTAAGTAACTGAAATCAAGTGTACGGAATATTTCATCATGAAATAGTAACCTCCAAAGACCTATACACACCAAATGTTTTTTAAAAAAACAAACTCTATTGTGGAAAATTTCAAACACACACAGAAAAGTAGAGACAAGAAACTCCCATGGATTTATCACCTAATTCAACAATTTTCATTTTTCCATCAATAAATACTTGCATGAAACTCATTAAGATAAAATTTCTACAAAATATTTAAACTGTTCAATGGTTTTTACCCATAATGTTATGACATCATCTTTTTTTTTTAAGAAATGAATTTTCTGATTTCTAGAGAAAACATTAAAACTTGGAAGTTTTTCTCAGAGCTCTCTGAGCATTTTCAAAAAGCCAAGTTTTAGAAGGAGAACATGTGAGAATTCCACAAATATTTGTAATATAAAAAAATAGAGACAAACCAGTCTCTCTTTATTTATAAACAATACATGCTTTCATATCATTGTTGAAACTAAAGTACATAATTTTCAGTTATGCATAATAAAATATGTAATTAAGCAACATTCCATGGTGGATTAAAGAATTAAAAGCTTCAGGTGCAGAAAAGAATTTGTTGGCATTTTCCTTTTCAAGGTGGTATTTTGAGGTGTTACTTTTCATTTTCCTTTGACATCTTATACACAAATAAATAGACAAAAACAGGTGAGGAGCAGAGAAAATGAAGAATTGGCTCTACCACAATAGACCTGAAAAGCATAGCTAGGTAGAATATTTGCAACATGCCCAAGAAGACTAAATTAAAAAGAACTGAAATCTTCTTAGCCTGGAGAGAAAAATCTCTAAACAGGGGTATATGCCTCAAGAAACAGAAATAGCATAATAAAAAGCTAACTGGATTTAGTAATTCCTATATTTCAAACTACATCAAATTGATCCACACTCCAACTGGTACAGTCCAGCAAACTTATTTTTCAAATGAAGAACTAAATTTAATTAATAATTCTGTGCTATAAATACTGAAGTTGATACAGGCATTTGGCATTTGTCCTGTTTTTTTTTTTTTTTAAAGGATAATACATCACATAAAATCAAACCACTTAAATGTCAGAATGTGTCAGGATGATTCTGAAAATAAATTATTCTACTGAGCATCTAAGAAGAAAATAATGTTATAGACATGAAACTCTGCATCTAACATCAGTAGGACTTGCTATCTAGTGTCTAAAATTTTTCATGTAATGCTTAAACTACAGTTATAATCAACCATATAGATCAAGTATATTAAATATCATGTACTTATATCACTCAAATCCTGCCACAGAAATATGTTCAGTGAATGAATGAATGAATGAATGAAATTAGACAAATTAGGAAGACCGTTGAACAGATTATATGGGAATGAGAACTACACCCCAAGAACAGTCGTCTTAGTGGGGCATTCTAAATTGACATATGCAAAGAGGCATTTGTTGGCTTTTAAAATATCACATCTCCTGCTCCTGTTGAACTATAACATTGTTGTACATCTTATTACAAAAAGAATTTGCTAGGGCTTTCATCTATGCTACAATGAAATAGGCTAGAAAAGAAAAAATACAGCAAAATTAATGCAAATTTGAATTGAAAATAACACGAAAGGAAAGCTTGATACAAAGAAATGAGTATCACGAGATCTTACATAATTTATTAGAGGGGCCTACCAAAATTATTGCTATATGATTAACATAAAATAAACTTTACTTACAATATACAATTTGATATTTTGACATAAATATGAAAATATATACGTGAAATATTTGTGTATATATACAAATACATACATACACACAACGTGGAAACGGAATGAACATATTCATCATCCCAGTAGTCTCCTTGTGTCCTTTTGTAATAATCCCTCCCTCCCATACTTCCCATTAGCATCAGTCACCATCCCCATAAAATCATTGATTTGATTTACAATGAATATTAAATTCAAGTACTCTAAGTCTTTTATATCTATTCTTCTTCTAACTTGTTTCAGTGATTCTGGGTATTTTCATTATGAATTTTATATTTAGCTTGTCAATTTCTAAAAAAAGATACATGATTTTGATTAAGATTGCTTTAGCTTCATAGATCATTTTGGAGATAATTGGCATGTTAACAGTATTGAATCTTTAGATCCATAAACACAATACATCTCTCCATTTATTTGAATCTTTATTTTCTCTCAGCAATGTTTCATAGTTTCCTAGCACACCTTTGTCAGATTTATTTCATATTATTAATACTAAATTATCTCATTTTTCTATTTGATTACAAGTGATTGTTTAAACATTTTTCCTTTTTTTTTTTTTCAGTTTAGCACCATTTATTAAGTGATCTCAGCTGTTGTTGTAGCTGCTGCGTGTCAGCCTGTTCTTAAAACATAAAATGCTCTTCCAATTCCTCTTGTCCAGGACAGAAGGATCTTCCAGGTAGCACGGCAACAGAACAAGAGACTCCAATGACTCCAGCTTCAATGATGGTGCCATCCAGAGAGGGAGAGGGTCATGGCACATTCAACCGCGGCTTCCAGAGGTTTTGAAAAAGGAGACTTTGGGGGCCCAGCCTGCCTGGCGTTTTGATGCTGTCGGTGTGAGTTTTGTACTCCATAATGGTGTTGGGAGGTAGGTTAAGCATTCGCCGAAGCGTGTCCCGGATTCGGGCTGTGGTTGCTTGGTCGCTGGCAGTCTTATTTCATATTGAAATAATGTCCTCCTGAAAGCGGACAGACACCACAGCCCCGCAGATCTCCTCCCCAACCATGAACTGTTCCCCCAACATGGCCAAAATGAGATTCTCCCAGCAACGGGAGGCCAAGCCCTTCCGTAGCCGAATAATCCACTTGTCAACATTTTTATTTGCATCATCCTCCCACATGGGTTTAATTCCTTCTTTGAAGAGATGGAAGTCACTGTGGCCTGTCAGGTCTCCGGGACGTACCATGTGGCTATAAAACCTCCAGAACTGCTCCGAAGAAGCAAAGGTGCCAATCTGTTTGATATTCTGCTCATGGCTCTGTGAGCTGGTGGGACGGCCGGGGGTTCTCCTGGAGTACCAGAAAGTGTAGTTGTACTGCAGGGGATGCTCTGCAGGTCCAGGGACAACAGCCTTCCTCTTGCTACTGCTCTGATTCTCATCTCGTTCTGTTTTTTCCTTCTCACCATCTTTCGGTGTGCTGTTTTCTTTATTCTGATCACGGTCCCCACTGTCATCATCTTTCAAAGCATCGAACTTGTTCATCCTCTCGCCGCCGCTGTCGCCACTGCCTCGAGGAGTGACTTCCGCTCCACCGGGGGAAAACATTTTTATTTCTAATTGTTTTTAGTATAGGGAGACACAATTGTTTTTTTTTTTTTTTTTTTTTTTTTTTTTTTGGTATATTGAGCTTTTATCTTACAACCTAGTCTAAACTTACTCAATAGTTTTAATAGCTTTTAGATTTCACCATCAGATTTTCTACAATCATGTCATCTACGAATAAAGACAATTTTATTTATTTTTTCTAATCAAAATCCTTCTTTCTTTTAGTTTCTACAATGTCCAGTAAAATGTGGAGTAGAGATAGATAGTAAAAACAGATATCCTTGCTTTGTTCCTGAAGTGCTAGCTCTGTTCTAAGCCTTTTACAATACAAATTCACTTATTCTGTTAAAAAAGTCATGGAAGTAGCTACCTTATCATCACTATATTTATTGATGATGAAACAGGCACAGAAAGATTATGTAACTGGTCCCAGTGGGTATGCTCTTCACCCCTCAAAATGCAGTTGTGCTTTTTGCCCTACATTCACTGCTCTAGCCTGACTTGCCACAAAGAGCATAGCTTTCCACAAGGAATCAGCTTTTGATTAGATTGTCAGGCTATCCATCAAATCCTATTTAACTGGTCAGGTGCGGTGGCTCACTCCTGTAATCCCAGCACTTTGGGAGGCTGAGGCGGGTGGATCACGAGGTCAGGATATAGAGACCATCCTGGCTAACATGGTGAAAACCTGTCTCTACTAACAATATAAAAAATTAGCAGGGCATGGTGGCATGCACCTGTAGTCCCAGCAACTCAGGAGGCTCAGGCAGAAGAATCACTTGAACTCAGGAGGCAGAGGTTGCAGTGAACCAGCATCGCACCACTGCACTCCAGCCTGGTGACAGAGCGAGACTCCATCTCAAAAAAAAAAATTCTATTTAACCAAAATTAAGTTGAAATATGGTAAGGGGAGTAGGAGGAAAATTGTGCAAAAGAATAAAACTAAAAGAAGAATAGGAGAGCTAGGAGAAGGGAGAGGGATACAGGAAGAGAAAGATGAGGGTATATGTTGGAGAGATGATAAGAAGACTTTGGCTGATAAGTGCAATTAATTACACAAAGGAGAAGCACACCTTCTGCATATGTTCAAATTATGAGTAAAAAACAAATACCAGGAACCACATGGAAACTTATTTTGTAATGATTCTAAAGACATTACCTATTTATAAGTTTGTTGCTTTTTATAAAATGCCCTAATTTTGGAAAAAAATATATTTATACATACAGATGGCCTTTGAAGGATGACAGACATAGGAGCACCAACACCCAGCCAAGAATCCACTTATAACTTTTGACCCTCCAAAACTTATCTACTAGTAGCCTACTTTTGACTTGAAGCCTTATCAATAACATAAACAGTCTATTAACATACATTTTCCATGTTATATGTGTTATATAATGGATTCTTACAATAAAGTAAGCTAGAGGAAAAAATGTTATTAAGAAAATCATAAGGAAGAGAAAATACATTTATAGTAATGTACTGTATTTATTGATGTCATAAGTTTACAACCTATTCACAAGATGAATCTTCTGTCTGAAATGCTGGGCCACCATGGCTGCAGACCTCAATCTATGATACGTATCAAGCAATTTAACTTTTTCTTGTAACGTCATCACTTTACTTCTTGGAAACACTTCTAGCATCACTAGCGGCACTTTGCGTGTGTCTCATGTTACTCAAGATTTACAGCATTCCACTAAACATCATGAAAAATACACAGGAACTGAGAGATCACTTTTTACTGAGATGCAATTTACTGGGGAGAGGAAATGCTTACATGAAGGTGATTCATTAGTGTCACGTGGTGTTTTGAGCAGACACTTGAAACATGTAAGCTCACCACAATGGCTACAGGAGTACAGTATGGACTGCCGTTAATTGTATGCAGTTATGGTTTACTACTGCACCTTTACATTTGTTTACATTTCTCTAGACTGTGAATGGCAAATGTACAGTCTGTGTTTGTGTTCCTAGGTTCTGATAATTTTAACTTTTTAAAATAGATTTATATATATTTTCTGGTGGGAAATGATAAAAATAGACTAGTATCTACATATATTTTATGCATTCGTGACATACTTTTTCTTAATGTTTTCATTATTTCCAGGCTATGTGGTTCTTCTTCAACTTTTTACAAATTGTTGCAAAACTAAAAAAGAAATCCAATATGTTTATTGAAAAAAAATTCATGTGTAAGTGGACCTGCACAGTTCAAATCCATGCTGTTCAGCATCACCTATATAATGTCAGAGGAGATAAAATGATAATGCCCTAGATCAAAGACCAGCAAGCTCTGGTTCATGGGCCCAGTATGGCCTGCCACCTATTTTATAAAGTTTTACTGGAACACAGCCGTACCCATTCATTTACCTATCTATCTCTGTGGCTGCTTTTGTGCTATGACAGCAAAGTTAGAGTTGTTGTGAAAGATACCATATGACCCATCAAGCGTAAAATATTTACTCTCGCATCCTTTACACAAAATGTTTGTCAACCTCTTCCCTAGGTTATTAATCTCTGCCTAAGTTTGCAAAGGTAAAGAATTAAAGCAATTTTCTGGATAACTTGTATAAAAAAAATAGTCTTTTCAGTGATTTTCAGAAGAGTTGGAGCATATATTAACCAGAAAACTCTTTCATTCCGAGTTCTACATTTCACTTGATGTGTAAGAAGAACCTAATTTTTGTGTTTCTATTAATTACATTGGCCTACACGAGAGCATGAGATCAGAGATCCTACACCCTGTTGCTCACCAGTAAATATTCTATAAATTTAGAAAATTATTGAGTAGAAACTTCACCCCTTCTTGGTAAACTCTAGAAGTGTTAATATTCTTGGCAAAATTGTTTTTGCACTAATTGCTGTATCCATCTGCTCTGTGAGATTGATTAGACTGTGAGAGCATTTGCTCTCTCCTGCAATCAATGCTTCCTGGCCCCGCAGAAAGCTAGAGCTGTTTTATTTCCATCCTGAGAAGGACGCGCCACTGACAACTGTAAGCTTTTCCTTTGAGGATTTGAGATTAAATTGGCACTTGGCTTGATGGTCCTTTGGGAAATGATTCAGTCTAGAGAGAGTTCCATTGAAGTAAACCAAGACCACGAAGATTTAAATGATTCCTTCTTACACAAAGAACACCCTCGATTTCAGAAAGGCTATTTTTTTTTACACCCAGTGGTTGGGTGCTATATCCTGGAGAAATGTTCTACTGACCACTGGAGAACCAATGTGGAACAAAGGGCTCTGTCCTCATCTCTCTGAAGTTTTTGGCTCATGAAACCTGCAGAGACTGAGTAATGCTGTCAGTGTGTCTACAGGAAAGCAGCTGCAAGGACTAATTCTGTCTGTATTGGCTAGTATTTATCTGAATTTTATTTATTTATTTGCTAAAAATATACCCATCACAATAGCCTCTGGTAAAAAAAAAAATGGGGAAAACATGAGAAAGACATAGTAAAATATTATGCAAAAATAGCAATAAATTGTAATCCTCCTCATGGATCTTAATGTAACACCATATTGAACAATCATTCCAGAATCTGGGTGTATGTGATACAGTGTCCTGCACAGAATAAGCAACTTGATTTTACAGATCAAGTGTGAAAAGATACTCTTCTCTGTAAGCCTCACAAAATGAATCTGGAGAGTATTTCATTAAACAAAATTGTACACTCTCCTTACTTTGAGCCAGGCAGAGTGTTAGTTTAAAATTCCCATTGCCAGAAAGGCCAGCTACAACAGGAGTCTCCACATGCTTGCCTCTTCATAAATGTCTATGGAAAGCTGAGTCTCCTCTGGACCAGAGAGAATTGAGACAAATAAAAAGACAATGGACGTAATTTTTTTTTACAGTGTTAAATTTGTGCATCTGAAGGACTGAAACTTCTGATCCTTTAGTCTTTTACTTCTGGTGGTGAAACACCTCTATTGTGAAAAGATGGTGATAAGTTATAAGAGGATCATTTGTTTTCTACTGTCTTTATGTGGTACAACAAGTGAAAAGCAGTCTTACTGAGACCACCTTCAAAGATTTTTATTTTGTTTTCTATGTTTGTAACATTTAAAACCTAAGAACCTTTGAATTTGGCCAGCAGTCTCAAACCTTTTGGACTCAGGATTTCTTTATATTCTTAAACATTATTGAGACTTCTGCTTCTGGGAAAATGGAGCAGATATACTTTTCCTTAGTCCTTCTGCTAAGTGCAACTAAAAAGCCCTGAACATTATACATAAGCATGCACTAAAAACCTCCCCAGGTAGGGACCTCAGGACCTAAGGAACAACGTAGTGATAAGTGCCCTGGATTTTTTTATTTTTTATTTTTTGCCTCATCCATCCCAGACTTGAAGCTGAAGAGGCAGGCAACCCAGAAACAGCAATGGATATGACAAAGGAAGTTTCCCCAATCTTGTTCTCTCTAAACTAAGGAAAAGAAAAAGGACAGCTTAGCAAGACAGAAAACTTTTAGACAGTAACTATGTGACTCCAGCCAAACACCATAGAAAAACCATGGCCCTACCTCCACCCCCACCAGAAAAGCTGAGTGTGAAGCCCAGAGTTCTACCCTCGAGAAGCTATAAAAAGGTTCCCCAGTGTCCCCAGGGCACGGTGTCAGAGGAGGGCCTAGTGGACGGTCAAGACTTTTATTACTACCCAGTGGTGACAAAGCCACCTGACCCCTCACCAAATTATGTTAGTGGAAGGTACAAAGGAATAGTAACAATGTACTCCCACTTCTCTCAGCCAGGGAGATAGCATTGGAGTCCTAATGGGGAGCTGGAACTCCTATCCCCACTTGGCAGTAAAAAGGTGGCATCCCCACTTTCCTTGCCAAAGCAATGTCAAAAAAAGACAGCTAAAATAGAGGATTTAAATAAGATCCAGAGTCTCATAACATAATACCCAAAATATCCAGGTTTCAAGAAAAAAATGAGAAATTACACTGAAACCCAAAAAAAATCCTCAAACTAGATATAAAAAAAGGAATCAATAGGGGTAAAGGGAGAGGGAAGGATAAATAGGTGATACACAGACAATTCTTGGGGCAGTAAAACCACTCCCTGTGATACCATAAGGGTGGATACATGTCATTGTAAATTTGCCCAAACCCATAACACGTACAACACCTGTAGTGAACCTTAATGTAAACTATGGACGCTTGGTGATGGTGAGGTGTCAGTATCGGTTCAACGACTGTAACAAACTGTTGTGGGGGATTGACAATGGGCAGGTTATGTGTGATCGTGAGGGCAGGGACTGATGGAAATCTTTGTACCTTCTGCTCAATTTTGCTGTCAACCTAAAACTTCTAATTTCTTATTTTTGGGTAAAACACCTCTTTTGTATTCTATCTTTTAGAACCAAAAACACATTTTTTTGTTCTAAAAAATGAAGCTTATTAAAAAATGTTTAAACCTAAGTATTACTTACACTAGTTTGAATTAATATGTTAGCAGAAGATAAGGTTTTTAATGATTTTCATGACTGTGGGGAGCAATGAACATTATTATAAATTTAAAAAATAGACATAGGCTGGGCACAGTGGTTCACACCTGTAATCCCAGCACTTTGGGAGGCCAAGGTAGGCAAATTTCTTGAGCTCAGGAGTTCAAGACCAGCCGGGGCAACATGAAAAAAGCCGATCTCTACAAAAAAAAAAAAAAAAAAAAAAAATTAGCCAGGTGTGGGGGTGTGCACCTGTAGTCCTAGCTACTTGGAAGGCTGAGGAAGGAAGATCATGTGAGCTCAGAAAGGCAAGGCTGTAGTGAGCCATGATTGTGCCATTGCACTCCAGCCTGGAGCACAGGATGGAGACCCTGTCAAAAAACAAACAAAAACAAAAACACCCCCCATAGATCTGTTATAATTGCTTTGCTTTGCTCCATAGTGAAATAGAGAAATATACGATATATTCATTTTACCCACTTTTAGAAAAAAGATCAAGATAGAAAATAATTTATATGTGTTGCTTTTTAAAAGATCACCTTTATAAAATAAACATATTAAGCATTAAAAAATACAATATATGCAGACATTGAGATTACAGAAATGTTAAAATTATCCAACAAAGATTTAAAGCAGTCATACAAATTGCTTCAATGAACAAGTACAAATATGTTGAAAACAAATGAAGAAATAGAAAGTCTCAGCAGAAGATATAAACAAGAACCAAATAGAAATTTTAGAACTGAAAAGTACAAAAACTAAAATTAAAAAAACTGAGGGGATGGACTGAACAGCAGACTAGAGACAGAAGAGAAAGGATCAGTGTATGGAAGGTAGAACAATATATGTTACCAAGTCCAAACAACACAAAGAAAAACACCGTCCCCAAAGCAAATGAGCAAACAAAGCTTCAAGATCTATGAGATGATCAGCAAAGATCTAACACTGATGTCATCTGAATCGTAGAAAGAAGAGAAAGAAATCAAAGCTGAAGAAGGACTTATATATTTTACTTTTTAAATGTATTTAGTGCTATCTCCCACTTCAAACCTCTATGGATTCCAATTTCATTGAGCTTGGCTATTATAAATATATCATTTGGAAAATTTTAAAAAATAAAGAAAAAGAAATAATGGCTGAAAACTTCCCAGATCTAGAAAAAGACATATGGTCAAACTTATGAAAACTAAAGACTAAAAAATTATCTTGAAAAAAGCAAGAGAGAAGCAACTTACAAACAGGGAAAACAGTTTGAAAAACAGCACATTTCTCAACAGAAACCATGAAGAACAGCAGGAAGTGACATGCCATTTTTTAAGTACAGAAAGAAAATAACTGTCAACGCAGAGGTTAAGAAGGGGATGGGAGGGGAAGTGGGTCTGACTATAAAAGGGAACCATGAGAGCTCCCCATGGTGATGAAAATGTTCAGTATCTTTATTGTATCAGTGTCAATGTTCTCTTTTAGATATTGTGCTATCATTTCCAAGATCTTTCTCTTGGGGATAACTAGGTAAAGGATGCATAGATCTCTCTGTATTAATTCTTAAACTGCATGTGAATCTACAATTATCTCAAAATAAAAAGTTTAGTAAAAATAAATTGTTGAATCAAAAATAGAAATACCATATGATCCAGCAATCCCACTTCTGGGTATATATCCAAAAGAATTGAAAACAGGATCTTGAAGAGCTATTTGCACACCCATATTCATAGCAGCACTATTCACAGTAGCCAAGAGGTGGAAGCAAATCAAATGTTCATTGACAGATGAATGGATAAACAAAATGTGGTATATACATACAGTGGAACATTTTTCAGCTTTAAAAAGAAGGAAATCCTGTCACATGTTACAACATGGATGAATCTTGAGGACATTATGCTAAGTGAAATAATCCAGTCACAATAAAATAAATACTATATGATTACACTTTTGTGAGGTAGCTAAAGTAGTCAAATTCATAGAAACAGAAAGCAGAATGGGTTTTCCAGGGGCTGGAGGGAGGAGGAAAAGGCGAGTTGTTGTTTAATGGGTATAGAGTTTCAGACTAACAAGGTGAAAAAGCTCTGGAGATCTGTGTCACAACAATGTGAATTTACTTAACACTACTGATTGTACACTTAAAAATGTTTAAGATAATAAATTTTATGTTATCTGATTTTCTACCACAATAAAAAAGAAGAAACAAATTACTAAAAATCTCAAAGTTTTTGTTTATAATGATGGTATCTATTAATATTTACCATATTTGACATTAAAACAGAAATTTTACAAATATGTATTTATAAATTCATTCAAAATGATAATTATAAAGCCATTGCTTATTAACATAAATATATTTTTGTAAAAATTGCTATATATCTGGAAATAATTTACAAGAATAGTGGTATTGATTTAAATTTGCAAACTTCTTTTTTTTGTTTGGTTTTTTTGAGACTGGAGTGCAGTGGCATGATCGATCACAGCTCACTGCAGCCTTGATCCCCCAGGCCCAAGTGATCCTCCCACTTCAGCCTCCTGAGTATCTGGGACCACAGTTATGTGCTACTATGCCAGGCTAATTTTTTTGTTGGTTTTACTTTTTGTAGAGATGAGGTCTTACTTGGGCTCAACCAGTCCTCTAGCTTCAGCCTCCCAAAGTGCTGGCATTACAGGTGTGAGCCACTGTTTCTGGCTTGCAAATCTCTTTAATGTCTGCCCCCTCATAAGACAGTTGGATTTTTACGTCTGCTTCTGCATTCCATTGCTGTCACGTAACACATTTTGTAGACTCCACAAAACTACACTGTACATTCATGAAGGAATAAGAATAAACAGGTCAAATAACACTTCAGTATTGTTATTGCTATTGTGAACATAGTTTTGACCTTGCAGATTCCTAAAAAATTCTTGGAGATCCAAACAGGTTTCAAGATTACACTTTGAGAACCACTAAACAAGACCATTTATCACCCTAGCAGACAGAGCCTTGGAGTAAATTGAGCTGTTGGCCACAGTTCTTGACTCCCATGTGGTAGTGTTTACATCCTAATTCCTGCCATGGAGAAGTACATTCTTCCGCCCCTTAATTTTGGGATAGGCCATGTGATTCGCTTTGGCCAATGTAATGTTAGCTGATTTGAAACAAGTATGGGCATTAAATGTGTTGGGTAGCTACTTTCCCTTAAGCTGAAACCCCATAATAAACAAATATGGAGCAGACCCAAGCGCAACTCAGTGAGGAACCAAACTCAAACAAATACCCAGATTAAAGCAGAGCTCGACTGAGCCCACCTTGATTAGCTTATTCCACAAACTGCAGATTCATGACCATAAGAATAAATATTTATTGTTGGATGCCACTGAGTTTTGGGTTGGCTTATTATACAGTATTATCATGACAATGACTTACTAACTAAAGTCTCAACCTTGTTATTAGAATAACTGAGAAGAAACAGCAGTATTATTCAGATAGAAGAAAGATAAAACTAACGGGCAAAATTATAATCTTATTAAAAGAATTCTGATCATAAATCTTGTCTTGAATGAGGTCAGAACAAAAGAAAATTCAGTAAAAACACAGCTACAGCTCAGTGACATTAAAGACAAATTCTCTGATGAGAGTAGCCATGAAATATTACTGGACCCAGACAGGAAAAAGTTCTCTTTCCTTACATAGGGAAGCAACTAAAGTTGAATCCCAGTAGAGACTTTTAGAAACCAAGTAGAATGAAGTCCCAAATTGCCATTCTAGGAATGGGAAAGCTTGAGATTCATGACTATGAGAATTAATGCTTATTGGGATGCTACCGAGTTTTCGGTTGGTTTATTATAAAGTATTATCATGACATTGACTTACTAACTGAAGCCTCAAACTTGTTAGTAGAATAACTGAGAAGAAACAACAAAATTATTCAGATAAAAGAAAGATAAAACTAAAGGGTGAAATTATAATCTTATTAAAAGAATTCTGATCATGAATCTTGTCTTCAATGGTGAGATGCCACTCAGTTTATTAAATCCAATGGGTTTGATTTGTTGTCATTATGATAGTTATTCTGAATATAATTTTATTGACAAAGAGTTGCCAACTATAGCAGGAAATACTAGAAATGTGATTGGGGTGGAACAGGCAAACTGAACATATTCCAGATAACCACTTACCTGTGAGTATTAATAACCCACATATTGATTAAGTCAGGCCTTTCATAATGTGGTCCAGAGAGGAATGTCCTTGGTTCTTTTTAGAGATGCCAATTCCTAAATATCTGAGGGTGACTCTTATATCCACAAAATGTCGGATTTATTTAGACTGAACTTTAGGAGCTATGGATTAGGAAGTAAGAGTCTGTTGATAGGGAAAGCATAGGACACTGGAGAAAGTTTTTTTTCACTCTAGAAAAAATACATACAACAGTCTCCTAATTTCCACATTAAAGTCTCACCTACACATATCATTATATCTTTTATTCTATTCTATTGTTCCCAACAATTCAGTGGGTTTTGAAACAGTGTGGAGGACATACCAGGACCTCTAAAACTGGTTACAAATAAGTCATAAGTAGAAAAGCCTGCAATGAGAAAAATACTACCTTGATACAGAGAAAAATCTCTCTCCAGGAGATTAACCACAAATCATTATTCCTGAAAATGTTTCAAGGTTGTTTAATCATTTTTAAAATGTTATGAAGTTCTTCTTCTTACTGGCTAAAATGGGTAGGGTGATAGTGGGGTAAAATGGGAATTCAATTCACAACCAATAATAATATCATCCATATGATTCTCCAATCAATAGGCCTCTAATACATGAAAATTTACTTTCATGTGTTTCAGTTAGAGATTGAAATACAAAACAAATTCACTTTCACTATAAATATATGCTACAAGAGCAAATTTATCAATGAGACTTAGGTATATTGATCTGATTTTAACTTATTCCAGTATACCTTTCCACATTTAGAACATTTGTTTCAGTGGAGTAGAGATTGCTGGCTAGATGACAATTCAAAAATCTAAGAAGGGCTAAATTTAAGAGAATCAAAATTACAGAGCATATCTTCAGACATAATGGAATTAAACCAGTAACAGAAAAATATGGGAAAGTCTCCAAACACAAGTTAAACAATATACTTGCAAATAATCCATGGGTGAATGAGTTAATCTCAAAAGACATTAAAAATATTTGGAAGTGAACAAAAAATAAAATATACTACAGCTAAAGCAGTGTTTGAAAGAAATTTATAGCATTAAGGGCTTATACTAGAGAAGAAAAATGTCTCAAATAAATAGTTTACCATCCATAGAAAGTAGAAAAAGTAGAGCAAAGTAAACCCAATTAAGCAAAAGGAAAAATAATGAGCACAAATTTAAAAAATAAAAACAGAAAAACAATAACCCAAAAGCTGATTCTTTGAAAATATCAATAAAATTGACAACCCTCTAAAAGGATGACAAAAGAAAAGAAAAGACTCAAATTATGCATATCAGGAATGAAAGAGGAGATAACACTACAAACCCAGCAAATGGTAAAAATAACAATAATAATAAAGGAACACTATGAACAACTTTGCATACATAAATTTGAAAACTAAGATGCAGGGGACCCATTCCCCAAAATATACAAGCTACCAAAATTCACCCTAAATGAATTGTGTAACCCAAATATCCCTATAATTATTAAAGAAATATATTTTAGAGTTAAGAAAAAAAATCCTAAAAAGAAATTTCCAGGTTCAGGCGATTTCACTGGTGAATTCTACCAAAGATTAAAAAAGAAATAATACTAAGTTTGCACAGAATAGAATTTTCACAGGATAGAAGACAGGGAGACACCTCTCGTTTATTTTATGAGGCTATTATCCTCATACAACACCAAAAACATTAAAAGAAAACTGAAAACCAATATCTCTCTCAAAAACAAAGATACAAAAATACTTTTTAAAAAGAGCAAATTGAATCCAGCAATATTCTAAAATTTATACAGAAATGTGAAGAAAAAGAATAACTAGAAAATAAAAGTTGAAAAAAAAAGTTGGAGGAATCATACTACCTAATTTTACACTTACTATAAAGTTACAATAATCAAGGTAGTACTGTATTGGCAAAATGATAGGTATAAATTCATGGAACAGAACAAAGAAGCCAGAAATAGACTTGCACAAATGTGCCCAACTGGGATTTTCAACAACAGTGAAAAGGAATTCAATGAAGGACGTATAATCTTTTCAGCAAAGCATGTTAGAACAATTAGATATCCACAGGCAAAAATATTAACCTCTTCTCTATCTGTTGAGATAATCACGTGGTTTTTTGTTTTTAGTTCTGTTTATGTGCTGAATCACATTTATTGATTTGCATATGTTGAACCAACCTTGCATCCCAAGGATAAAGCCTACTTAATAGTGGTGGATTAGCTTTTCTATGTGCTGTTGGATTCAGTTTGCTAGTATTTTGTTGAGGAATTTTGCATCTATATTCATCAAGGATATTAGCCTGAAGTTGTTGTTGTTGTGTCTCTGCCAGATTTTGGTATCATAATGTTGCTGACCTCATAGAATGAGTTTGGGAGAAGTCTTACCTCCTCAATTTCTTAGAATAGTTTCAGTAGAGTACCAGCTCTTCTTTATACATCTGGAAGAATTCAGCTGTGAATCTATCTAGTCCTGGGCTTTTTTTGGTTGATTGGCTTTTTAGTATAGATTCAATTTTGGAACTCATTTATTAGTCTGCTCAGGGATTCAATTTCTTCCTGGTTCTGTCTTTGGAGGTTATATATGTCTGGGAATTTATTCATTTTTTTTCTAGATTTTCTAGTTTGTGTGCATAGAGGTATTCGCAGCAATCCCTAATGGTATTTCTGTGGGGTCAGTGGTAAAGTCCTCTTTGTCATTTCTAATTGAATTTATTTGGCTTTTCTATCTTTTTTGTATTAGTTTAGCTAGCAGTCTATCTTATTAATTTTATTTAAAGAAACCAACTCCTAAATTTCCAGACTTTTTGAATGGTTCCTCATGATCAAGTTTGTTCAGTTCAGTTCTGATTCTGGTTATTTCTTGTCTTCTTCTAGCTTTGCAGTTGGTTTGCCCTTGCTTCTATAGTACTTCTAGCTATGATGTTAGGTTGTTACTTTGAAATCTTTCTAATTCTTTGATGTGGACATTTAGTACTATCAACTTCCCTCTTAACACTGCCTTAGCTGTGTCCCAGAGATTTTGATATGTTGTGTCTTTGGTCTCATTAGTTTCAAAGAATTTCCTGATTTCTGCCTTAATTTCCTCATTTATCCAAAAATCATTCAGGAGCAGGTTGTGTAATTTCCATGTAATTATATGGTTTTGAATAATTTTATTGCACTGTGGTCTGAGAATGTGGTTGTGAGTATTTCAGGTTTTTTTGAAAGGCTTTCAATAAAATTCAACATCCCTTCATGTTAAAAACCCTCAACAAACTAGACACTGAAGGAACATATTTCAAAATAATATGAGCCATCTATGACAAACCCACAGCCAGGATCTTACTGAATGGGCAAAAGCTGGAAGCATTCTCCTTTAAAACTGGAACAAGATAAGAATCCCCTCTCTCACCACACCTATTCAACCTAGTACTGGGATTCCTGGCCAGAGGAATCAGGCAAGAGAAAAAAATAAAGGCATTCAAATATGAAAAGAAGAAGTCAAACTATCCCTGTTTGTGATGACATGATCCTGTATCTCTGGCCCAAAGCATCTTGATTTAATAAACAACAAAGTTTCAGGATACAAAATCAATATGCAAAAATAGTAGCATTCTTATACAACGACAACATCTAAGCCAAGAACCAAATCAGAAATGCAATCCCATTCATAATTGCCACAAAAAGAATAAAATTCCCAGGAATACAGCTAACCAGGGAAGGGAAAGATCTCTACAACAAGAATTATAAAACACTGATGAAAAAAATCAGAGATCATACAAACAAGTGGAAGACATTCCAAGCTCATGGATAGGAAGAATCAATATCATTAAAATGGCCATACCACCCAAAGCAATGTACAGATTCAATGCTATTCCTATCAAGCTACCAATGACATTCTTCACAGAACTAGGAAAACTATCTTAAAATTCATATAAAACCCCAAAAGAGTCAGAATAGCCAGGGCACTTCTAAGCAAAAAGAACAAGGCTGAAGGCATCACATTATCTGGCTTCAAACTATGCTACAGGGCTAGAGTAATCAAAACAGCATGGTACTGGTATGAATACAGAAATATAGGCAAATGGAACAGAACAGAGAGCCCAGAAATAAGGCCACACACCTAAAACTATCTGATCTTCAACAAAGCTGACAAAAACAAGCAATAAAGAACTCTCCATTCAATAAATGGTGCTGGGAAAACTGGCTACTCATATGCAGAAGATTAAAATGGACTTCTTCCCTAAACCATGCACAAAAGTCAACTCAAGTTGGATTAAAGACTTAAATGTAAAACTTAAAGCTAAAACCCTGGAAGACAAGCTAGGCAATAACATTCTGGACAGATTTCATGATGAAGACCGTAAAAGTGATTGCAACAAAGGCAAAAATTGAAAAATGAGATCTAATTAATCTTAAGACTTCTGCACAGCAAAAGAAACTATCAACAAAGTAAACAGACAATCTACAGAATAGTAGAAACTATCTGCAAACTATGCATCAAATAAAGATCTAATATCTAAGGTCAGGTGCAGTGGCTCACACCTGTAATCCCAGCAGTTTGGGAGGCTGAGGCAGGTGGATAACTTGAAGTCAGAAGTTTGAGACCAGCCTGGCCAATATGGTAAAATCCCATCTCTACTAAAAATACTAAAATTATTCAGGCATGTGGTGCACACCTGTAGTCCCAGCTACTCTGGAGGCTGAGGCAGGAGAATCGCTGGAGCCCAGCAGGCGGAGGTTGCTGTGAGCCAAGATTGCACTACTGCCCTCCAGACTGGGTGACAGAGTGAGTCCCTATCTAAAAACAAACAAACAAATAAACAAACAAAACCCCAATATCTAGCATCTATAAGAAACTTAATCAATTTTACAAGCATAAAACAAACAACCCCATTAAAAGGTGGGCAAAGGATATGAACAGACATTTTTCAAAAGAAGACATACATATGGCCAACAATCATAGCAGAAAAAGCTCAACATCACTGATCACTAGGGAAATGCAAATCAAAACCTCAGTGAGTTACCATCTCACGCCATTCATAACAGCTATTATTAAAAAGTCAAAAAACAACAGATGCCAAAGAGGTTGTGGAGAAAAGGGAACGCTTATACACTGTTGATGGGAGTGTAAATTAATTCAGCCAATGTGGAAAACAATGTGATGATTCCTCAAAGAGCTACAAACAGAACTACTATTGGACTCAGCAATCCCATTACTGAGTATATAAAGGAATATAAATTATTCTATCATAAAGTCACATGCTTGTGTATGTTTATCATAACACCATTCACAATAGCAAAGACATAGAATCAATCTAAATGCCCATCAATGGCAGGTTGAATAAAGAAAATGTGGTACATATACATTATGCAATACTATTCAGCCATATAAAAGAATGAGATCATGTGCTTTGCAGGACCATGGATGAAGCTAGAGGCCATTATCCTTAGCAAACTAGAACAGAAAACCAAATACTGCATATTCTCACTTGTAAGTGGGAGCTAAATGATGAGAACACATGGACACTAGGCGGGGAAAAACAAACACTGGGGCCTATCAGAGGGTGAAGATTCTAAGGCTGGAGAGGATCAGAAAAAATAAGTATGGAGTATGAGGCTTAGTACCTGGGTGAAAAAATAATCTATATAACAAATCCCTGTGACATGAGTCTACCTATATAACAAACCTACACATGTGCCCTTGAATGTAAAATAAAAGTAAAAAAAAAAAAAAAAAAGAATCAATCAAAAAATGGACAAAGGATTTGAATAGACAGTTCTCAAAAGAAGACATACAAATGGCAAACAGGCATATGAAAAAGTGCTCCACATCACTGATCATCAGAGAAATGCAAATCGAAACTATAGTGAGATAGCCTCTGATCCCAGTTAAAATAGCTTTTATCCAAAAGACATACAATAACAAAGGCTGGTGATGACATGAAAAGGGAACCCTAATATACTGCTGGTGAAAATGTAAGTTAGTACAAGCACTATGCAGAACAGTTGGGAGCATCCTCAAAAACTAAAAATAGAGCTACCGCATGATCCAGCAATCCTACTTCTAGGCATAAACTCAAAAGCTTGGAAATCAGTTTATCAAAGAGCTATCTACACTCCTATGTTTGTTGTAGCACTATTTACAATAGTCAAGATTTGGAAGCAACCTAAGTGTCTATGAACAGATGAATGGATTAAGAAAATTTGGTACTTATACGCAGTGGAGTACTATTCAGCCTTAAAAAGAATGAGATCCTGTCATTTGCAATAGCATGGATGGGACTGGAAGTCATTATGTTAAGTGAAATAAGCCGGCACAAAAAGACAAACCTCACATATTCTCACTTATTTGTGGGATCTAAAAATCAACATAATTGAACTCACAGAGAGAGAGAGTAGAGGGATGGTTACCAAAGGCTGGGAAGGGTATTGGGGCCTCAACGGGGTGGAAGATAGGGATGATTAATGGGTCAAAAAATAGTTTAGAAAGAATAAGGCCTACTACTGATAGCACAACAGGGTGACTATAGTCAATACTAATTTAATTGTATATTATAAAATAAAAGAATAAAATTGGATTTTTTTGTAACACAAAAGGTATGCTTTAGAAGATGAATTCCCCATTCTTTATGTGATTATTGCACATTGCATGCCTAAATCAAAACATCTTATGTACTGTGTAAACATATACACCTACTATGTACTCACAAAAAATAAAAATTAAAATAATTTACAAAATAATAAAAAAATTATTCTTTTCCTAGGACTTTTCCAAAAACCACATTTACTTTTACTTAAAGTCAACTATTTTGAAGTGAGCAAAAAAGATCAACATTATTCATTCATGTGATGTGAGATTTTCAAAGTAGCAGTAAAGGCCAGTGTTTTACCAACTGCCTCCTCACTTGCCCATAACCATCATCATCACCAAAGCTTGGAAATGTTAGAAGTATTGAACTGAACTAAGTTACTAGTACTTCATAATTAAAATAAAAATATTAAACCTCAATGTCTCATTATTGACCAAATCAGTTAGTATCTTACCTTCCATAAATAAGATGTCAGGGTTTGCTATGGGTGTTTAAAATCTGTCTGTACATACTACAACAG
The DNA here is from genome assembly GCF_030222135.1 of Aotus nancymaae. Lineage (NCBI taxonomy): Eukaryota > Metazoa > Chordata > Mammalia > Primates > Aotidae > Aotus > Aotus nancymaae. Next base: position 22,589,473 of record NW_026988431.1, read on the forward strand.
AACTAACTGATGTTTAGAACTTTTTTTCCACTCTTCATTAATTTAAAACTATGTAGTATAAGTGTTGGAATAAAAACATTTATTCCTATTTTTCATTAACTTAACTTGGTATAGCATATAAATGGCATTTTATACAATAAAAGCACCAGAGACAGTAGATGTATTTTATTTAAGATCTTTGGTGATTAGGGAAATGTTTAGAACAAAACAGAGCATTTCTTTTTAGAAAACACAAAGAGTTTTTAGGCCTATGAGACTGTAAACCCAGAAGAAATTATTCTGCCCTCCAAGGCCAGATGTTGGCTAGCAGAGCATAAAAACATGAGCAGGAAATGGGATTGTTGTAGATGAAGGAGTAGCTGAGATCAACCCACTCTTTGGGACGAGGCTTTCTCCTAGAGCGGTGGGTCAGGACCAACCTAAGCAGAAAAAGTTGATAGGATAAACTTCTGTATTGCTTCCTTTCTCCCTTCTTCATAGAGTCCTGTTCATATTCTTTGAAGGAAGATACCTTTTGGAGGAGTTGAGGGAGCTCAATAGACAATGTCAAACAGAAAAAACAAAGATTAAGAGAACATTCATTGGCTTTTTTAAAGTCAGGACCATATGATCCAGCCATTTTATGCCTATATATTCACCAAGAGAAATGAAAGCATATGTCCACACACAGACTTGGATACAAATGTTTTTAGCAGTGTTAGTCATAATAGCCCCAAACTGTAAGCAACTGAAATGTCCATCAATGGTAAATGGGTAAACAAATTGTGGCATATTAACACTATGGAATACTACTTAGCAATAAAAAAGATAAATTACTGGTAGATACTACCGTTTACATTAATTGCAAAACATTACACTGAAAGAAGCCAGATACAAGAGAGTGTATACTGTATTAATCTATTTAAATATAGTTCTACAAGAAGCAAAATCAATCTACAGCGACAGAAAGCAGATTAATGGTTGCCTGGGGCAAGGGTGGGGAAGATTATAATGAAACGTGAGGGAACATTTTGGGGTGAGGGAAGTGTTCTGTCAATTGTGGTGGTGGATATGCCAATAAATAAATTTGTCAAAACTTACAGAAATTGTTCCACTTAAAATGGGTGCATTTTAATTTATTTGATTTATATCTTATTACCGTTGGTTTTTAAAGAAGACAATCACTTTTCTTTACTTCCTTCTATCAACTATCTGGCTCGGAATTATCTGTCTTTCCCTCCCTCCCTCCTTCCCTCCCTCCCTCTCTTCCTTCCCTCCTTCTTTCCTTCCTTCCTTCCTTCTGTCCTTCCTTCCTTCCTTCTGTCTTTCCTCCCTTCTTTCCTCCCTTCCTTCTTCTCTATCTCTCTTTTTCTTTCTTTCCTTTATTATTACTATTATTATTTTAAAACTCACATACTCTTCAAGGTGCAGATGGTTCCACTGATCTTGGGATAATAAGAAATTAATATCCTATGGTCAACACCCCAAAATATTAAAATGCATTGACATAATGCTGGAATTATTTGAAGTCAGGTATGATAAAAACATACGCAGTCAACTGGTAAAAGGCAAGCTCATATCCGTATATGTATTTCTGAAACAAGCTCAAGCTTAGCATAAAATACGGTGGACAAACTCCCTGAAGTGCCCTCTCTGGCAGAAGGCAAGGCTTCTGAGCTGTCCAAGACTTCAGAGGAAGAGAAATGTTTTGGAAGCTAAGGTAGGACTTTCTGTCTTGCGGTTCCCTTTATTATTGGCCCATTAAAAATAAATATCTACTTTATTGTAGTCTTATGTTACTTACAATTGTGTTTTGAGAAATTATACCAAGAACACTTTGAAGAAAAAATTCCATTTTTTGCTATTTTTTCTAAAATTTCTCCAATAGACCATAACTCGCAAGGAAACAAACTGTTTTAGTGAAAGAACAGGTTTTTTCTTACTTCTATAGTACCTTAATTTTGATTCTGAAACTCTAAAAAAATACCTATTCTGCTTGCCAGAATGGTTGATGAAAGCCTACTATGCTATAAAACAATGAATTCTTGGTATCACATATAGTTCTTTAGTAAACATTCTACTAACTCACATACTAATGTTATTTAAGGCACACTCTGTTAGTAATGTCTTAGTTCAAAACACTGCTTCTACATGATATGAGTTAAGGGTTATTTCTGCTTGCTTAAAAAAAAAAGAAGTATCCTTTCCCTCATCCTCAGGATGGCAGCTGATATTCCCAAGGTATCTGTATTTCTTTCATCTTAAGACTTGATCCATATGTAATGCTAATATAACCTCATTAGTTTGTATATGCAAATGAATTTTCAAGAACCCATTGCCTCTGTCTGCCTAGACCAGAACCTTCCACTCTTTCAAAATTTCCTCAGAATGTTTCTGGGAATCTCTAAAGGGCTAGACTTTATCTGGCACATGCTGGTGTACCAGTTATTTTTGGCAGGTTTCCAGTCAAATTGGCTGTCATGGTATCATGCTGTACAGGTTGTTAAATATTTTACATTGAAAGCCCTGTAGGTGCTGATAAACTAGGCTATGTGCTATGGACAACTACTGGCATGGCACCTGTTGCTTCTCCTATCTGCTTTGCACGGAGAGATACCTGTCTCGAAAAAAGCCACTCTCCAATTTCACTCCACCATTGCCAATGGAACTTACTGGGAAAAAGTCTGCCATCTATGCTCCTAAAGCTACCAGTCTTGGATGTGTCATGACAGACTGTGCAAAGAAAAGGAGAATGACTCTTGCCCACACTCTGGCCACACTTTGTCACCTATATCCTAAACCAAACTTGCTTCTGCCCAGAGTTTCATAAAGTCCCTCATGAAAGTAATCACGCTTTCCTCAGACAGTTCACCAGACAGACCCAAACCCAGCCCATAAGAGCTGGGTCAGTCTTAACTGCTTCACCAGAGTACTCATCAGTTCTCCACAGTTTGTGAGTTCTGCCCTCAACCCAATTCTTACCTTTTCAAATAGTCTCAAAAAGAAAGTTCTCATGAATATCAGTGAATGCTACCAGATAGGTGGTAGCTTAAGAATGAGTATAGTTCTCATCAGTTGCTACCTGAATCCCAAGTCGAGTCAAAAACATACCCCTTCATACTTATTAAAATGTATCAGGCCTTGGAGGGATAAATGTACACACTAGTGTATATAAAAAGACTTGCATAAGTGACAAGGAAGAACGTGGAGGGGTGGGAAACTGATGAAGCCATCTGAGGCTCTTATATTGAAATAGCTATTTCTTGGGTATTTATTGAAAGCATTGACTCTTGACAACATAGACTCTTCTACCTCTACTAAGCAACACCTGCCTTCTTAACTCCACACAGGAAAAATAATGCATAAGTATCTTTTGTTTTTGTTTCAAATGACAGGAATTTAAGGTATAGGCTTACACCTTCAGATTTAGAGCTGCAACAAAAATCTGACCTTTAATGTTTTCAGTTTCAAAACATGGATTTTGTGAAAGAATGAAAACATTGATGGTTGAGCAGCCATGGTCAGCTGAAAACTTTAATAATATTGGTCAAACTCTCTTCCAAAAAGCCTCTTTAAGCAATCAGATATGATGCAGCCTTTCAAATAGCATATGAAGTCCCAATCAGTGGAGATGGAATACTTCCACAATTAAAAAATGGTGATATTCCAAAAATGATTTCATATATCAAATCAATGCATCAGTGTGACTGTGGCATCTCATATTACTTTTGATCCTTTTTTTAAAGTTATTACTCTAAAAAAATGCTCCGAAAGTTATAACATAGTTATGTAATACAGTAATTTTATTATTTAATGAGAATTATCTTCAATATAAACTTATATCATGATTCCAACTTTGCACACAGAAGGGAAGGTGACATTAAGTGCTAATTATTTTTGGTGCTTAGATTGTATTTTCATTCAATATGGCAGAAGCTCTTTACCAAAATCTTGGTGCTTTTCTGCCTGAGCACACAGTTATGTTAATTTTCCAGACTTCCTTGTAGTTGGGTATGATCATGTGACCCAGCTCTATTCATGGTGTGCATGTAAAAGTGATGTAAGCCATTTCTGGGCCAAGGCTTTTAAGAAATGGCATTTTTGTTCTACATGCTCGCTTTCCTTTTATAGGCTGAATGTAGATAATGGCAAATGCTAGAGGGGAAAGCGATGTTCAATGATTCATGGGTGTAAATGAGTATAGCAGATAAAGAGGATTGCAATTGTATGTGTTGCGGAAACATAGACTGACACATAGGACTGTCAGGAGTGGTGAGGGTTAGATCATGAGGACTATTTTTGTCATACCAGCATGTACTGACTGTGAAGCTATGGAAGAGTTCTAAAAGAGAGAAGCAATTTGTATTTAGAAAAATCAGTCCTGCAACATTAGAGAGGATGGACCAATGGCTCAGAAGTCTGAAAGTAGAGAGTCAAGTAAGGAAATGATTGCACAAGGCTTTACATAGAGGATAAGAACTTGGTCAATGAGGAAAAAGAGAAACTGAGCATTCAGGAAATGCCTCCGAGACACAATTCATAAGGCCATGTGATTAGATGGATGCAGATAATGATGAAGAGAGGTAATTTTAAAATAATTCCTGTTTTTTGTGTGTGGTTTAGTTTTGCCTTGAAGGCAGAGTGGATTATAATACCATTTACCAAGGAAGGGAATTTTTTTAAAGGAGCATAATATGGGGCAAAGCTGAAGAACGTGGTTCTGGATGTCAAAAATATAAGATGTTATCATAGATGTAGTAGGCAGTTATATATCTATGCATCTGGATTGCAAGAGAAGTCAGTGAATGAATGGGATTTACAGACCATCAGCAGAATTAGGAGTTGAAATACTGAGCGGGAACGTGGCAATGTCCTAATAAAGAAAAGACAAGTCCTGATAGAAGAGGTTGAAGAGTCCCAGATTTAAGAATCAGGGGAAGTAAAGCACAAAAGAATGAAGAATGTTATAGATGCAAGTGATGTGACAGACGTTGATGAGGAGAGAATTTTTGAGAAAAGAGAGTAAGTGGATACTGTTATTCTGACTGTCAGGAATCCCATTCTCCATGCTCCTTTCCTTCATTGTGAGTAGTATTGGTAAGAGGGCTGGCCGATTCTCTAGGATGAAACCAAACGAGGCCACATCCCTCCTTTTCCTACCCTGAGCCAACACAGATCTAGGCTGGGCCAGAGGGAACATTCTCTGTCATGTCTTTCAGGTTTGACTGTCAACAGCAAGAAGGTAGGGAACAATGGAGAGTTAAACACCTCAGTGACAATGTGGACAAGTCTGAACCAGGTATGTGCTCACAGTAGTAGTTCTTTTACCAAGTTCACCTGAGCAGATTTGTCCCTCCTAATTTTCCAGTTTTGTAAACATTTTCTCAATAAATTCACTTTTACTTAAGACGGATAAGGCAGAGTTAAATGAGTTATTCCTAAAAGCTATAGTTTCACTGTATAGATAATCAGTCAACACACATTCAGTAAAATTAAAATCACCCAAAATCACAGTGTTAACTATGATGTAGATGGGACTAGAAGTTATGTCTCTTAACGTCTATGCTAATTTAAAAAAAAAAATTTAATTGTGATAAAATACACAGAACATAAAATTTAGCATTTCAGTCATTTCTAAGTGTACAGTTTTGTAGTGTTAAGTACACCCACATTGCTGTGCATCTAATCTCTAGAACTCTTTTCCACTTAGTCTAAGATACTTTTGGTCACACTACTTGGGTAGGTTCTTCTGTATATCCCCCCAATATTCTTTCTCCCCTTTGCTTTCATGGTAAAAGGACTCCTCCAACCTCTGCAGGTTTAAGCTGGCCACATGGCCACCCAACACAAATTTACTTTGAGTATTTCTTGTTGAGGTCTGGTTGATGGATGTGAGAAGATATGACTTGTGCAACCTCTAGACTGTGTCCTTGAAAAGAAACAGCAACTCTTCTTTTTCTTCTTACATTGAAATCAGTGTGGACTATGGGCCAGGATGTTGAAGGCAGTATGTAGAGATGAAGGCAGACAAGACTGAAGAACACCCTGACAACTGACAACTTCATGAAGCAGAGAGCCCATGATAGCTCAGCCTATTATATGCTAAAAACAACAACAACAACAAAATCCTCCTATACCACTTAAATCACTGTTATTTTGGGCACATCTACTACAAAAGCTGAACTAATTGCACCTTATATAACCGTACTGAACCTTATGTTCCTTACTTAAGCCCCATAAGAAAACGGAAATAGTTTATATTCTTTCCTTCTGAAATGTTCAATAAACAGATTCACATTTAATATATTTAAACTGAAAATCCAAGAATGACATTTACTTTATCTGGTTAGCAAGGTCAAGTTGATGGAGACACACCAGCATATAATGCTACCATTTAGTGGATAGGGAAACCGGGAGGAAATCTATTTTAGACAATGTGTTTGAAGTGAGACCTTGGTACCAAAGCTTACCAGATAAATAAAGGAAAAAACAACCATCTCCTTTATTCAGGTTTGTTTCCAGAAGATAAGTGTGTGCAGGTGGGGCGGGGGATGAGCAACAAGAATAATGCACAAACATTTTAAAGTATTCTTACACGTGAAAACTAGGAATATTCACTCAGGAGCTGGTAGTTCCACCAGGTGGTAAATGCTGGATAAATAATTCAGAAAAGAACATTTTGTGTTTTAGCAAACCATGGAGAGCACTATAAACGTTATTCATTCTAATTCACAAAAGCCTATAATTCTTAACACTTCTATATAAAGATGAATTATAACGTTGAACACTTTTCTTCTAGAGATTTCTTAGATAAATCAATCATGTGCTACTTCAAATAATGACAACAAAGCTACTTAATTTTCCTCCAGTAAGGTCATCTAGGGTATTCAGTATAGATGCTCAGTGCCTTAAACTCTCTCATCAAGGAATCAGAAAGACTGTGATACAAACTCTACCTCAACCACATGATAGTACATGATTTGGAGGACGCTACCTAGCTTTTGTGAGCCTCAGTTTCCTCATCTGAAATTGGAGATAATTATGTTTTTACTATATGTGTGCTATGTTCTTTAGAGAATATAATTATGTAAAGTGCTCCGTAAATAGTGTATGCTGCTATTGTTTGTTGTTGTTATTACTATTTCTAAATAGTAATTTCATTATAATAAAGCTTGATCATTGGAAACACCCCCTTCATGTATCTTTCTTTTACATTTTCTTGGCCCTGGTGATTTCATATGTTTTTGAGTATGATATTGAGTTTTAAATTAGAGAAATTTCAATTCAAAAAAACTTAAGGAAAAATTTTACCTAACTTAGAATCAGGATAAATATTTTCTTAAAAGAGGAAAGAGAGAGAGAGAGAGGCAGAGAGAATTCAGTTCATATAGAAAAGTACAGGAAACAAAATAATAAAAAAATGAATCAAAATAGCAAAAAACTATATTGCCAGGCGTGGTGGCCCATGCCTGTAATCCTAGCACTTTGGGAGGCTGAGGCAGGAGGATTGCCTGAGCTCAGGAGTTTGAGACCAGCCTGGACAATATGGCAAAACCCTGTTCTTACAAAACTATTAAAAATTAGCTGGACATGGTGGCACAGACCTGTAATCCAAGCTACCCGGAAGGCTGAGACAGGAGAATCACTTGAACCCAGGAAGCGGAGGTTGCAGTGAGCCAGGATCACACCACTGCGTTCCAGCCTGGATGACACAGCAAGACTCTGTTTCCAAAAACAACAATAAAAACAACAACAACAGCAACTAAAATGTCTAGTATTTTGTTGGTGCTCAATAAATACTAAGTATCACTAATGTGAACTTTTATTGTTTAAAAACATTGCATCAACATATATAAACCAAAAGCTTTTGGAAATACAAGGAATAATAAACAAAATATTATTTTACCAAATTACTTGATGATACACATAAAAAGTAAATAATGACATATAGAACTGAAGTAATACAACTTCTCTAATTGAATAAAGTGAAATACACACACACACATACACACACACACACACACACACACGTATTTAGACCCTTCGGAAAATAATGTATCTATTTTAGGGAAGTACAGAACACGTACAAATTTTATTTTTAAAAAAGAATCTCCACTACTCTAAAAAGCTAGATTTATACATACTATGCTTACCAATCCATAGAGAAAATAAATTAGTACTTCAAGCTAAAATTTAAAGACCAAATTACTAAAATAATTTTTTATAAAACTCAACTTTTGTGTCAAAAGGGACAAAAACATTACAATTACAAAAATATTTAGAAAATGGTAATAAGAATGCTGTGTGTCTGTAACTGTGCATTGTGGCCAAAGATATACTCAGAGGAAAGTTCATATACTTTCACTTTTGAATAAGAGAGAATTTTAGAAAACAAAGCAGATGTTTAACCCAGGGAGGGAGATTTGCTGAGATCCTAAATAGCCTTAATCAGATAATACTCCCTTTAACCAGATAATGTGTAGCCTGTATCAACTATCTTGAATTAAGATACATTGAGGTAACAAATGACTCAAAAATTATAGTGGTTTATAATAGCAAAGGTTTATTTTTAAATGATTTTATATGCTCATCATGAATTGGCTGCAGCTCCGTGGTTTCACTCCCATCTCCAGTGTGATGGAGTAAGACCTTAGGGAGACGGCTCGTGGCACAGGGAAAAGAGAGCATGCTAATGCTTCTTGAAAGTTCTGCTCAGGAGTGGTACATGTGTTTTCTGCTCACATATCATAGCCAAAACTGACTTCAATCAACATAGTGTAAATGAATAATTCAACCACAGGAATGGACAGCAAATGCTCTGAACAACAATGCAAACTTACCACCCTCTTCCCACTTGGTCACAAATATTTTTTCCTCCCCTTCTGCATTTAAAGTACACTCAGTTCACCCCTAAAGAACACAACACAAATGACTCCTCCGATCATAGTATCAGTCTTAAAGAACAGAATTGTGATAGTGTACACTAGGTTGTACGTTTCCAGAATGGTATCCATTTTTTCTAGGTTTCTCAGCTTGTTAGCGCATAGTTGTGCATAAATCTCTAATTATCTTTCATAATTCAGTGGCATCAGTTGCAATGTCTTCTTTTTTATTTCCTATTTTATTTCAGTCTTCTTTCTTTTTTTTCTTGGTTATTCTAACTAGTGGTTTATCAATTTTGTTTATTTTTGAAGAAGTAATCTTTTGTTTCATTGATTCTTTGTATATATTTTTTAGTTTCTATTTCATTTAGTTCTGTTCTGGTCTTTATTCTTTCTCTCCTCCTGCTATCACTCATTTACTTCTTCCAATTTTGGATTTGCTTTGTTCTTGCTTTTCTGATTCCTTGAGGTGCATCATTAGATGGTTTATTTGAAATATTTCTAATATTTGGATGTAGACATTTATTGATACCAACTTCCCTTTTAGTATTGCTTTTGCTGTATCCCAGAGGTTTTGGTATGTTGTATCTCCATTTTCTTTTATTTGAAGACTTTTTTTATTTCCATTTTAATGTATTCATTGACTCAACTATAGTTCTGGAGTGTGTTGTTTAATTTCCACATATTTGTATCGTTTCCAAAGTTCCTCTTAGTATTGATTTATAGTTTTATTCTATTGTGGCCTGAGAAGGTAGTTGACATAATATATATGTTTTAAAATGTGTTGAGACTTCTTTGTGGTCTAACAGATGGTCGGTACTGGAAAACATTCCATATGCTGAAGAGAAGAATGTGCATTCTGCCATTGTTGGATAAAATGCTCTTTAAATGTCTGTTTAGTCTATTTGGTCTAAACTCCAGTTTAAATGCGGTTTCTCTATTGATTATCAGTTTAGATGATCTGACTAAGGCTGAGAGTGGGGTATTGACATCCCTATTATTGGATTGGCGTCTATCTCTCTCTTTAGATCTAGTAATATTTGCTTTATGAATCTAGGTGCTTTAGTGTCGGGTGTATATATATTTAGAATTGTTATTTCCTCTCTCTGGATTGATCATTTCATCATTGTATAATGATCTTCCTTGTCTTTAAAAAATTTTTTTTGGCTTAATGTCTGTTTTATCTAAGCATAGCAGCTCTTGCTTGCTTTTGGTTTCTGTTTGCATGGAAAAGTATTTTCCATCTTTTTACTTTCACTCTTTACCTGTCTTTACAGGTAAAGTGCACATTTTGTAGGCAGCATATAGCTGAATCATGGTTTTTTTTTTTTTTTTTTTTGTCCATTCAGTCAGTCTAGCTTTTAAATGGAGAGTTTAATCCATTCACATTCAAGGTTATTATTGATATGTGAGGTTTTGTTCATATTGTTTTCTGATTGTTTTATATATTATTTGTTCCTTTCCTTTTCTCTTATCGTTTGTTACTGTGGTTTGGCAGTTATTTGTGGATGTGTCATTTGAGTCCTTTCTCTTTCTCATTTGTGTGTTTGCTTTACCATTTTTGTACTCTTATGTGTTTTTATAAAGGTAAATCTCATTATTTCATTTTCAGGTTTAGGACTCCCTTGAGCATTTTTTGTGGGGCTGGTTTAGTGGTGATGAATTCTCTCAGCTTTTGGTTGTCTGGGAAAGACTATTTCTCTTTCATTTATGAAAGATATTTTTGCTGGGTATAGTATCTTTGGCTAACAGTTTTTTTCCCTTCCATTTCAGGATTTGAATATATCATCTCATTCTCTCCTGGTCAGTTAAGAGCATCTTTATATGTGACTAGATACTTTCCTCTTGCTGTTTTTAGGATTCTCTCTTTGTCATTAACTTTAGATATCTTGACTGTAAAGTGCTGTGGAGAAGACCTTTTTACATTGTATCTCTTTGGGTATCATTGGGCCTCCTGTATCTGGATGTTTAAATCTCTTGTTAGACTAGCAAAGTTTTCATCTATTATTTCATTAAATAGGCTTTTGTATCCTTTTGTTTTCTCTTCTCCTTCTGGGATACCAATAATTCAGATATTTGATTGCTTTATGATATTCCATATACCATGAAGGTTTTGTTCATTCCTTTTTTATTCTTTTTAAAAATTTTTGTCTGAGTAGGTATTTCAAAAGACCTAACTTCAAGTTCTGAGATTCTTTCTTCTTTTTGATCTAGTCTATTTTTGGAGCTTTTAATGTGTTTTGTAGTTAATTCAATGAATTCTTCAGTTTCAGAATTTGTTTGGTTCTTTTTTGTGATATCTATCTATGATGAATTTCACATTTATATTCTGAATTTTTTTGTACTGTTTTTTAAAGTTCTTTTGTATCTCACTGAGCTCCTTTAAAATTAACAATTTGAATTCTCTTTCCAGGATTTTGTGGATTTCTTTTTGATTGGGATGTGTTTCTGAGGAATTATAGTGTTTCTTTGGAGGTGTCATATTTCTTTGCTTTTTCATGTTTCCTGTGTTCTTATGTTGGTATCTATGCATCTGGCAAATAAGTTGCTTCTTTCAGTTTTCTGAATTTGATTTTGTAGGAAAGGATTTTTTCCTAAGGATGAATCTATGGTGTTCGTTGGGTAAAGCACTTTGGTTTTGATTCTTGGTGTATGCAAGAGCATTGTCTCTGCGTGATTTGCTTGTTTGTAAACAACATCAGTCATATTTGATATTTCCTTGGTGGCTTAGAGTGCAGTTATTAGTAGATGCTGTGGGCAGTTTTACTGGAAACTGGGAGGCCAGATGGGTCAGTCTTTGGGCCCCAGTGGTGGAGAGAGTGAACAGAATGTGCCTGTCTTAAAAGAGAAGCTGGCATGGCATGGGCAATGGCAGTGGCAGTTGTGGGGCAACCCTCTGGTTCCTGATCACTGTGTGCTGGTGCTGGTAGTGGCTGCAATGGCTGAGTAAGCCAGTCTGCAGGCTTACAGGTGGCAGTGCAAGTAGGCCAGCTGTGGTGGTAGTGGCCCAGTGGTTAGGCTCGACCTCAGGTCCCTGGGAGAAGTGTTCAGGTGCTAATGGTGGTGGACTGGGCTGGGCAATCCCCTGGTCCCTGGACTGTGTGCTGCTCTGTCAGGGCAGGGGAAGGAGGGATGAAGCTGGGACAGGCTTGCTTGCCCTTAGGCCCCTTGATAATGTGTTTAGGCACTGGCCATGGTATGCACGGGTGGAGTAATTCCTAGGCCATCAGTGGAATGTTCAGGTAGGGGGTGGCAGTGGCCGTGCTGCTGCTCTGCCACTGGGGGGCAGTGCTATCTTCAGTGATGGCATCCTAGACTGGCAGATGGGGAGCATGCATACCACTCATGCCTCAGCCTTGGGTGTGGTAGCCTGCAGTTACTCACACCTAAGCCAGCTCTTCTCTTGAACCTCAGCCTCAGCGCTGCTGGGCTCCAGGATAGTGTGTAGCCTATTAGGGATGGAGTTCTAAAATGGCACCTTGCCATAGCTACATAGGTCTCAAAGAATGTGAAGGACTCAGCACAAGCTTTCCTCCCTGGCACAGTGCTTGTGGTACAATTTGTCAGCTCCCTACATTATTTCAGAGCCTTTGAGGACTGAGAGGCTCTTCAATGGCTAGGATTGAAGGAGTCCATGGTGAGCATGTGGACTGCTGAGGGTCTCTCACTCTTTTCCCCATACTGGGGAGACTCTCTCAGCTCCCAGCTAATCCTAGCCAAGTAGACTGCCTCACTTCTTTCTCCTTCCTTGCTTTAGGTATTGCCTGTTACTTCTTTGTTGAATTCCAGTGTTTTCTCTTGGATGATCTATTTAAAGTGTGATTATCTACTTGCTATTTTGGTTCTTCTTAGTGGAGGAAGCAAGTATTAAATGCCCCTAGTTAGCCAACTTGGAGCCTCTTTTTGTGTACTTTTTTATATAAAAGCTCAACTTTGAAAAACATAGTTAAAACTGCCAATTCTTTCCAAAGTATACTATTTTTTGTACTTCTTTTCAACTTTAGGGAAAATGTTTTTAAAATTTGCAGTTAATGTACCTGAAATTCCATTTCATTTATAATTTTTACTTTATATGTGTGGTTGTAACTGGATTTGGTAAAGGGAGATTTATAATTTTTACATTTTCTTTGCCAAATATACCCTTTATTGATGTAAAATGACCCTCTAAGATAAGGATATTCTTTATGTGTTGCACTGAATTCACTTTGCCTAATATTAACCAAACAATATTGTTTCCCTGATCAACACTTATTAAACATATTTTAATCTGTACTTTAATGTTTAGTGGTACAGCTTTGTGTCCACTTTTGATGTATGCCATTGTCAGAATATACTGGGATTTTGGTTTTGATCAAATATAAATCTTGGCTTTTAATGTGGTATTTTAATCAAGTAATTTTTTTGCAGGATATTTGCTTTTAACTATCATTTTATCTGTGTGATCTATTTTATGCTTTCTCATTTTTCACTTTTTTCTGACTTCTGCTATCAAAGCTATATTTCCATATTTCATGTTTTCCAAACTTTGTAAAGATAGCTTTTGATTTTTAATTCCATCAACAGTTATATTTAACAATTTCAAAATAATCTATATTTCTCTAATTTTCAAAACCTTAGAAAAACAACAAATTTTAAGTTTTTTCCTACCCCATATAAATCAAAGTTTAGTTTACTTTCTCAAATATACCTCACTTATCAGTCTTTCTTAATATAACATGGGATTTTAGATGCCCATTATTTTATATATATATATATATATATATATATATATATATACACACACACACTATATATAGTTATAAGTACTATATATACAGTTACAGACTATATATACTATATTACTATGGATATATACCAATTATATCTTTGATTTCAAAAATAATTATTGACAATTATAGTTACTTAATAGCACATGTTCAATAATATTGTAATACTTTATATTTACAGATACAGTTAATTGGCAGTACTTACTGCTTTTTGTATCCATCTTTTTTCTTGAGTGTTCTTTCTTCACTAAGTTATTTTTAAAATATCATCAATTTTTTTCCAGGAAGGGCATATGTGGGGTATATTTTAAGAACTCATGAGTATGTAAGAATGTCTTAACTCTATATACAATCATTGAGTCAGAATATTTTCTCCAAACTTAGTAGATATTCATTTACAGATGATATCTGCCATTTAGTGTTGTGGAAGAGAAGTCTGATCTATTTTTATTTTTATTCTCTTCAGTAACTTTTATATAGAATGCTTATTATCAGCACATAACTCTTTCTTATGTACTTCATATGTAATAGTTTTTGCATCAACATAATATATAGGTAGTTTAAAAATGGTGCCAGGGTATGTTAGCTCTCTACTTCAGCATTTTAAAATTACCCCCAAATTTTGGGGCTTAATAAAACCAGACATTTGTTATCTCTTCTGTGGGTCAGAATCCAGTAGAGGCTTAGCTGAGTAATTTTGACTTAGAGTCTCTGATGAGGTTGCAATCAATGTATTGGCTAGAGCTATAGTCATCTGAAGGCTTGCATGGAGCTGAAGGATCTGCTTCAATGATGGCTCACTCACATGACTATTGGCTATTGGTTGGAGGCCTCAGTTCCTTGCTGGTTCTCATCTGGATGCTTTAGTTCCTTACCACATAGAACTATTTTGTAAAGCAGCTCACTCCCCCAAGAGCAAATGAAAAGAGAGAGAGAGAGAAAGAGAGAGAGAGAGAGAGAGAGAGAGAGAGAGAGAGAGAGAGAGAGAGAGAGAGAGAGAGAGAGGAAACTGCTGTCTTTTACATTCCAGTCTCTAAGTCACACACTATCATTTTTAGAAGCAAGTTAGAAGCAAGTCACTACCAAATCTGGTTCATTCTCAAGGGAAGAGAAACTCAGCTCTTGAAGGGAAGAATATAAAAGAACATGTGGCCATGTTTTCCAAAAGCATCATACAATCACACAGAATAAGTTCAGTTGTGGGTATGAATTCACTGAATTTTTTTTCCCTGCAAATTATTATCTCACGAAATCTTATCTTTCTTTAGTTTGAAAGGTTTTTTTAAGAATAATATTTTTGGTGTTTTTTTCTGTTGTATTTGCTTAAGCTTTTCTTCATGAATTCTAATTATTCTTCTAATATATATATAGCATTTTATACATACATATATATCTACATATATATGTCATATAAAAATGACAGTGTCTGACTTAGAGACTGGAATGTAAAAGACAGCACAGTTTCTCTCTCTCTCTCTGTCTTTTCATTTTCTCTGGGGGGAGTCAGCTGCTTCATGAAATAGTTCTCTGTGGTAAGGAACTAAAGCATCCAGATGAGAACCAGCAAGGAACTGAGGCCTCCAACCAAAGATTTTATATATATATATATATGTATATATATATATATATATATATATACATATATATATATATATTTATATCAGCTTTCTGTTCTCTATAGTTATATCTTTTTTGTAACTTTCACATCTGTGTCCTTTCCCTCTGCAATCTGGTAAAGGATCCCAAGTTTGTGTTCTACACCAATTCTGCTCTTTTTGATCTTAAATATCATTTTAAATTCGCTGTTGCATTTTAAAATTTTTCTGCAATATTTTCACATCTCATCCACATCTGTTTTTGCCTAATACTGCTGCCTTTTTGTGTCAACTTTTTGACTTTCTTCCTGGGTTATTCTCAACACGCATATTTCAGTTCCTCTTCATTAAAGTAATTTTTTCTTGTATGAGTTAAAGATGCCAAAGAGTTTCATGATTTTCTTCTGAAGTAGAAGTTGATAATTTTTAGTTACAATTGTCATTTGAACCTTCCAAACTGGCATTATTTTCTGTAGGTAAACTGGTGCTTTCTTTTCACTTGCTTTTTAATCTCGTCATATATCAACAAATAAGATACATGGCTTCCCTTGGTTCTGTCCACTTGAAACAGATGGTAAAATTCCTTGTTCATCATAACAGCTAAAGGGCAGGTTGATGAATTTACTCCAAGTTCAATATATGCTTCCTGGAAGGCACTCATCTATTGTAGCTTTACTTTATTTATATGGCATCTTCTGCTGTTACTGTATGGCTCTGTGATGCTATGAACAGGTAGAACAACCAGAACACAATACTTTTTGATGCACATTTCCCAGCATTCTGCCTATCTCTGCCCCTAACTTCACACATTTCTTTATGGGGTTACATATCCTAGGATGGGAGGTAGTTCCACCAGCATCCCATTTGTTTCATCAGTTGCATCTTGGGAATAGCTGTTTATGTAGAGGTGTACAAAAAAGAAGTATTGAAGAGAAAGAGTGGCATCCTTAAGAAACAGCTGTAGTGCAAAGAATATCTTCTAATGTTCTGTTTAGTGAAGATCTTGTATTCCGAGTAGGGGAAAGACAGCAGGAATGCACATAGAGTCTATGTTTCTTCTCAGAGGGCTTTTGTATTAAATACAGGAGATAAAAGGTTGGACATTTCATGAGGTTAAAACTTAAATAGTTCTGTTTCATGTCCAGTTTTTTTTTTTTTTGCTTTGTAATTAGTAGTCCTTTGAGAGTCTAGCATTAAATTGTTAATAAATCAAAATTTTTAGAATTTCTATGAGCTTTCATTATTTTCTGGTCTTTGTAGTTGTTTTAGTTGGAAATTAGATAAAGTTATATTTTGGTGATCAGCCAGAATGGAATTTTAACCAGGAATTATCTCATGGTATTATTTACATTAGCAAAAAAGAAAATACTTTGAATGCCCAACAATGGAGGATAAACCAAATAAATTATAGCATCTCTTTGTGAAAGAACAGTTTGTAGTCATTAGAAATCATACTTTTTTTTATATTGTACTTTAGGATCTGGGGAACACGTGCAGATCATGCAGGATTGTTGCATAGGTACATATATGGCAAGGTGGTTTGCTGCCTTCATCCCCCGATCACCTATATCTGGTGTTTCTCCCTTCATTAACCCTTCCCACCCTCCCTACTCCCGATGTCCCTCCCCTATCCCCCAACAACTGACCTCAGTCTGTTGAAGCATATCAGTGGTATAGAAAACACCCACAATTCATCATTTGGTGAAAAAAAATTACAGAACAGTATGTACAATGAAGTTCCAATTTCATGAAGTGAAAAAGGAGAAAAAAAAGGCAGGAAGGATATGTAACATTCACAGAGGTTGTCTAGAGTATGGGATGTGTGGTAACCTTCATGTTTTATTTTGAATTTTTTTCTTTATTTAAAATTCTTAAAATTTATATATTTTTAAATTTTTTATTAAAATATGCATTACTTACCAAAATAAAAAAATTCTATTTAAATTATCAGTGTATATCTGCAAGTTAATTCATTTGCAAAGAAGTCTATCTTCTCTAAGTGTTAATTATATATAGTGGTTTGGGAATCAAAAGGGAAATATATTCTCAGGTATAGAGAGAAATTTCTACGTCCAATTAAGAGCAAAAATGTGAGAACCGTAGTGTTCTATATTTAATGTAACACTAATGAGATATAGATTTATTGTCTTTCAAGGTAATTGATATGTAAGTATTCTAATGTGTGCATGCACCCACACATGTATGTGTGTCTTCTAAAATTGATTTAAGGATATCCGATGGCCACTTTAATAGGATACTGGTATCCTATAGCTGTAATAAGGCAACATCTGGTCACAATAAGAAAGGCTAATCAATAGCCACAGTGTAGTCCCTGGACCAGCAGCGACAGCATCACTTGGGCTCATATTACAAATGCAAGTCCTCAAGCTTCACCCTAGACCTATTGAATCAGAAACTCTGTGTTTTAACAAGCCCTCCAGATGATTCCAACACATGTCAATCTGTCAGACACTGCCATGGTCATGGTAATGTGAGCATTATCAAAAGAGCAGAAGATTTTACAGGTGTGGTCACAAAGAAGAACACTCTGAGGCAGAAACCTCTCTGATACTCAGCTAGATGACTGTTCAAAAGACATGATTGATTGTGAGTGCCAGATTGAACAGGAAACTGAGAAGTTGATCTTATTTCCTCTGTAGTTCTGGTAAGTTACGTGTATTTATTGTGGAAATAAAGAACAACAAAAAATACAATGTGTATTATATAAAGTTCTTGTGAGCCCATCAGTTTAATTTGTATACCTATCACAATGTAAGAAATAGCAGGCGCCCAGAAATATGTTACCCTTTGCTTCAGTAGAAATGATATTCCAGCACTCCACCCCTGTGGAAGAAGGGTGCTGATGTGAAGGAGCCACATCTAAGGTCATTTGTTGGACTGCACTGCTTAGTGTTGGAAATTTTAGGGTGAAGATTGAAGTTACAAGTGATCAGAGACCTTAAAGCAAGATGGATCTTCCTAGTCTTCCTTTCTTCTTACACGTGGTTGGCATGGTAGAGTGGCCCTGGACTACCTCACATTTGGAAAGAGGCACCTTTGTGGTGAAGCCTGAGCTAAAAAAATTAGACATATCTGCTATAGACTTTAGAATGAAAATCTCTTTTCTCCACTTCCCTGTCTGTGATGTCCTTTGCTAGCTAGTGGGCTAGTGATAATGTATGTGACTGGGATGTGGATGTAGACACAGGGGACAGGGACCAAGAAGGGCACTTGCCTTAGGCTTACAGGTGATTCAGGTACTGGGAGTCTTCTTCTTTTTAATAAGTTTGCTAGATTTAGCAAACACAAAACAAACAACCAAACCCCTAATGCCCAGTGAAATTTGAATTTTAAATAAACAACAAATAATCTTTTAGTATAAATATGTCCCATGTGTATTGAGGATGTCCTATATAGTGTAACTATAGAGTGTAAATTTTTCTTATATAAAATATAACAATATTTTATATGTATAATATATATGTTTTGAGACAAAAGCCTTATGAGAAAAAAAAAGATTTAACCTGAATATTCATCCTCCTTCAGGAACGTAGCCTAGCAATAGGCGGATGGCTAAAGATTTGGGTGTTTAGTGCTCCTGTATTAAGATAGCATTAGGGTGTCTGGGTTACACCCTAATGCTATCTTAATATGATTCAACCAGTAGTGGAACACCAAACCAGCTATAGATTTGAAGTCATTTTTTTATTGAGTAATTTCCACATTTTTCATGAATGTTGACCCTCAAGGAGTTGAGGTTGGGGTGGAGCTAGTTCTTTTTCATGACCCATTATCAATTTCTTGTGAGAAATCTATTTTTTTGGTTCACTAACTGTGGAAAATACAACCATAGTTCCTCTGCATACAATTTCCAAGTAGAAGTAACAGCATTACTGATAAATGAGTCCATCACTAGGACTAGCAATCAAATTCAGCCAGGAGCTCAGGAAAGCAATTGTGATTTATACTTGATTTTCACATTCCTGTGTCTGTGACAGTTTACCTAAAACAAACAACAACAAAAAAGATTTTCAAAAAAAGAAAAATGACATTTTATATATATATTAAAAAAATGAAGTCCAAAGCTCATCAAAGAAGGCTAAAGGAATTTATTTCATGTTCTCCAACTTGGCCTATTTGTCAGTCTGGAGGCACAGTTCTATGCAAAGGTTTTGTGTACTGCTGGTTTTCAGCTGGGGAAGTTGTGTATGAGCTATTGCTCCTCTCCCAGGTGAGAACAGGTGTACACCACTTTAAATTTCCCGTGGATCTGATTGCATCATTTGTTATATTATCCAACATAATGACATGAAATACGTAAATAATAAAATGCCAGTTGCCTGCTGAAAATTTAAAGTGGCAGATCCTCTTTCTTCCGTTGGAGAGGCTGCTATCTGTTGATGGAGCTTTCACCACTGAAAAATGACGATCAAGCTGAAGGGAGCCACAGGGAAAAACTTATTCCTCTGGCTGATAAAGTGAATACAAAAAGGAACAGCAGGACATTGCCCCATCTCCACTTTACATAACTGCCATATCTTCCTGCAGTTATCATATGCTTGACAGACAGGTTAACTTTAAAGAACGCATTTAAGCTGTAAGACTGGAAGGGAGTACATGCAAAGGTTAAATGCTCTGCTCTAAAGAAAGGGTAAAAGAAGTTGCAGCCTTTTTCACTGATTATTTGTTTGTTTAAATATATATGGTTACTTTTGCTTGCTTTTTTATCCACGTGTCAGTTTGATAGGTAAGTGTTTTGTTCATCTGCAACATTAACAAAATGTGCCAGGCAGGGTGGCTCATTAACAAAATGCGCCTGTAATCTCAACACTTTGGGAGGCTGAGGCAGGAGGATCGCTTGAGCCTAGGAGTTCAAGACCAGCCTGGTCAACAGAGTGAGACCCTGCCTATAAAAAAATAATTTTTTCAAAAATTAGCTAAGTGTGGTGGCACACACCTGTAGTTTCAGCTGTTCAGGAGGCTGAGGTGGGGCAATTGCTTGAGCATAAGAGGTTGAGGATGCAGTGAGCTATAATTGTGCCTGACCTGGGCAGCGGAACGAGGCACTGTCTCAAAACAAACAAAAACCAAAATGAACCACCGTTTTTTATTCAGTTGCATTCAACACAAACATATGGAGGACCCATTTTGGAAGCTTTGTGTGAAGTCCAAGGAGTATGAACACAGTTGGGTGGATAAAACAGTTTCTGGTCCCAAAGGCCTTACAGTCCCCTGTCAATCATTTTAATATGAATTCAGGGTTTCAAATCTATGATGCAATTTGCAGCCAAGAAATAGAGAAGCTTCATAAAACTACAACTCTTCACCTCTAATTTTCTTTTAAAAAGAACAAAAGATATAATTTTCAGCTAGTGTTTAAACCATTGGTACAGAAATGATAATTGAAATTTAACTCAACAAACACCTCTAGTGCTAATACCAGGACAAGAACTGTAAGGGATAAATATACATATTAAATATGAAATAAATAACGCATTAACAAAGTAACGTTTGTCCTAACCAATACTGTTGGGCTTTTAGTTCTGGATCAGAAAAAAAATAGATATACAAAATATATTCTGGAGACCCTACAGGAGACAGAAACAGTGTGGTGCGGACTTAACGGGGGATTTGGCTATGGAGCAATTGCTGGTGTGTTGCATAAGGAATGGATGCCAGCACTGTACACAGTTATGAGAATTGCCAGCTCAAAGTATTATCTGCTTATGAATTAAGAATGTATTTTGATGGAGCTCTGCTAATTTGCCTAAAGGAATGAGAGTGAGGGCCACAGGAATAGAAAAAGCTCCCGGATTGGTGAGACACCGATGACCTCAACTCTATGTCAGTTGTAGCTGAATATGTATGTGGGAGGAGAAAACATTATGTATTTATATTGTTACCATTCTGGGCAGTGTTTTGGATGGTGCACCATCTGACTATAACTATTCTGACTTAAATCTTGTCATTTGCAACAAAAGTGAAAATGAGGTTTTGAGATATTTATTCAGAACTACCATGGTGTCTTATGTCTTTTTTTAATCATATACGTTAGCATCACTTCTATGCTCTGTTTACCCTTCCCATCCCTCCACTTTCAACTTACTCCTTTTTCCTCTAGGCGGGAGAGTAAAAAATGTATTGTGAACTGTTGATGGCTTAAAAGTGTGAATCTGTATTAAAGAAATGTAAATGGTATTTCCCCTAAAACTGAATGGTTACACAAAGTTTCATTAAGATTATATATGTACATGTCTCATCTCACTTGTGTTTGTTTCTGAGGGTGATGATTCTGCTTTATACCTCCATGACCCCTCTACCATGCCTTAAGCACAATAGATGTTCACTAAGTGTTTACTGGATAAATGAATAAATGAATGAATAATTCTAGAGAATCATTCACAGTCCTATTGCAAAATAATACACAATACCATATGCTTCTATGGATTGGAGATTTAAAAAAACAACAATGAAAACAAAAGTGCCAAAATTTGTGCACCTATAACAATAGTGCTTTCCAGTTCCAAACTTTCCCAATTGATCACTATTGTTCTCATAACAGATTTCAATCTTGCCATCAACATGGTAGAACATCAACTCCAGTTTGTAGAATGAGCTGGTCTTTTTCCACAAATCCTGGCTCCACTTGATCATAATCCTTCTATTCAAAGAGTTCACATTTCACAGTATAAATAGAGCTCTATATAACTAGTTCTGATATGCTAGGATGGTAGAGGCCAGATACTAGAAAACAAAATAGTTAAGCTATGGTGCTTGGAATCAGATGTTCATAGATTTCAATCTCAGCTCTGCTAATTGCTAGCAACTTGATCTTGGCTTACATTTCCCTTGTTTGTAAATGAGAGAAAATAATTGTGATAATTAAGTTAGATAAGCATATAGAGTATGTGACACACAGTAAAAACTTTTATGTGATAATGTTGTAGAATTCTGGGAAAGATATGATAATTTTTTCTGATGAAAATTGGACATAAATTCTGGGCAAGGCCTTAAAGGATGAGCAGGGCTTTGTTTTATTTTATTTTGTTTTAGACATAGAAATAAAACAATATTCCAGAAATGGGAAACAGCACAAGCAAAGGCACTTGGGTTAGAAAATATATACGTTCAGAGGTCAAAAGGCCATCCACATACAGTGCCTAGAACACAGTGAAGAGTACACAGGGATGGCCAGGAGGACATTCAAAGCCATGGTTTGTTCATAGCATAGATAATGCTTAAAACCTATCTCCTGACTTTCAATGAATGAGTTCTTTAGTAAATACCAGTCTTCCTGAACCTAAAATTTAAATTTCCAATGGTTTTTAGTATCTCCAAGGAAGTTTAAATTCAGTCAACACAGATTGCTAGGTAGAGGATCTTTATTCAACCCCCTGAAAGCCAAGAGCCTACCTGTTCTGGGTGAATATTAAAGCCTTCTCAGCATGTGCCGACAATGAGGACAGATGTTGCTGCCAATATTTTTAGACAGAATTCAGAGACCTGCTAAGAATTCTGAGCAGCTGAGCATTTCACTCTCCATATAGGCTATTAGTCATCGCACAGACATATCTTTAAATGCCCTAGTATGAAGTTTGCTCATCTTGATCCTGCAATTCCAACATCAGCTGTTTGTGGATGGTTACTTAGTAATTGTGACTTAAAGAAGTGCAGTGGGGTCCATTTAGAGTGGACCAACCTATTTATAGACAGGAAGCCCAGAATTACTGCCATGCTTTGGGAAAATTATAGTTCTACTTATAATGACTTCTTACTTTCCATTACATTTAGCTTAGGGAAAATAACAACTGTACGTTTTTAACTTGGTTTTTTTGATTCTCTGTGTAGAAGTGCAGTTATTAGCATAAAATGTTCAATAGTATATAGATGCTTAGCATAGTAGGTGTTCCGTGGCATATGATGGGCATATTTTCAATAAATTTTTGTTGAATCAATGCATGAATAAAATTGGCTGAACTGTACTTTTAAATTGTATCTCAAAATGTGTGAATCATTGGGTGAAGATGACACCCATGGCCATGCTACTCTATGGAGAAATGAAGCAAGGTATGTTCTAGAGAGATTCATGGGCTGGTGTCAGTTTACTGACCTTGAACTAGTCGTGTAACTTCTTTTATTTCCTCTTCAGAAAAATGAAGGAATTGAACTCAATGGCAACTCATATCCCTTCTAGCTCCAAAACCCTATGATCCAAATTCTGGTTTGGCTGACACCAGAAGACATAAAATGGTCCCCTGCAATGCTGTCCAAAGTTGAATTATTTTGTTTCACATTTGAAGCATTGCAATCCATCTTAAAATTTTTAATAAAAATAATGTTTCCTTTAATGGTTTGCGGCCTTAGTTGAAGTTTTTCTTTTACACTCCCCTTGCCCTTAGTATATATTTTTCTTGTACTGAGTCATTTTTAATCCTGGTGTTTCTCTCTCTAGCCAGGGAATCCTGAGAGGCAGAGTCCATGCCTTATTCATCTTGGTATCCTATAAGCACCTAGCACAATGCCATGCATAACGGAATTCCTTTTTTACAATCCCAGTGCTATTTGTTTAGCAGTCATCCTGGAATAATGGTTCCACCCTAATTTGTGGGTTTAATAAAATGCAACTGCTGCAGCAGCCAACCCATTTTATCTCTCCCTCCCTCATTAGGTTCTAGCCACGTGGCTGCCTTTTGATTCCTCAAAAATGCCAGTTCGTTCTGGCTTCTGGGATTACGTCCTGTCTGAAATGCTTTTTCCTGAGGTTCTCATTCAGGCTTCAGGACTAAAGGCACCGACTCAGAGAGAAATTTCCTGGCCACCGCCTCTAGGTTGCCACTCAGCAAATGTTGCCTCCATCTTATCACACCATTACCTGAAATGACCATCGCTTAAAAATTTATTTTGTTTGTCTTTCCCACTAGAATGTAAGGTTCACAAAAGCAAAGAGTGTATTTGTCTTGTTTTTCAGTCTATCGTTAAAGATTTGTGAAATAACTTGAGTGCCTTCTTCTTCCCTAGTCCCACCAGCTCCATCACCTGCCGCTCCTTTTCAGTGGTCCCCACCACCCTCTATGGCACACCTTGGTCAAGGAGCATCAGTCAACACTTCCATGAAATAGCATTCACCGTGTTTTCTTTTTGCGACCTTCAGCACTCTCAACCAGAGACTTTCTTATATCAGCCCCATTTTATGACTAAAAATAGAAAACATAATCTGTAAGCAAGTAAAGATTTTGTCAGGGAACAGAGAAAAATTCTTTGAAATTTAAATGTGATGCTACTGCTAAACATTACATGATTATAATAATGGGAATGGAGTTGAAGGCATACCGGAAACTTGCCAGTTTATGGAATAAGAGCATGCTAATAATAATTGTTATAAGACTTCATTAGCACTGATACTATCTTGGGTTCTATATATAGAAGAAAGAAAAATAAATAGCTCATCATAAGGCAAAGCAAATAAACTAATATGTAAGAAATAACTATGGTCTGATGACATAAGAAAATATTTCGTGTGTATTTTCAGAACAGTTTTCAGTACAATGAGATCCCTCACAGAACAGTCTGTTAAATAACTTATAAGCAGAAGAGTAAGTAGAAGCAGTTTCAGGCATAATCCTGCTGCAGTTCCAAACTTTCCCTGAGGTTGCTGTGGCAGCCATTGGACTGTTGCTTCTCAATTTATTTCCCACCCTTCCCTCACTCTGCAGTGTATCACAAAGGACTGAGACATGTATTTCCCAGTTCCTTTGCCAACTGACTTTCAGTCAGACTCTGTCAATGGGAGCTCCTGGCAGGAAACTGGATGTGAAAGGAGGGTAAGATCCAATGCATTTCTTTCCCTCTCTCTGCTTTTGGCTGTGTCTCCAGCAGCGGCTGCCTCTCCTCCCTGGTTCCAGCTCTCTGGAGGGAAGCCCTGGCACCTGGACTTGGGTTACACCACCTCTTCCACTTGTCCTTCCAGTGCTAGAGATGAGAACAACTTTTTGCTGTTGTTAATATCTAGGCTGTCTAGGCATCTTGTAACTTTCTTTTGGTTCTTCCAATATCTTTCTAATTATTTCCTAATATAAACTTCCCTCTGTTAGACGAACTGGAGTGAGTTCTCTTGTCCTGAGTAAATATTGATGGATACAATATCTTAGTAGTCAATTCCAATACTACTAGGCTATTGTACCACTTTAATTTTTTAAATTGTTAAATTTAAATTGATGAGCCTATGATCTTTATAAAGACCTTAAGAAAGAGAAAAATGATCTCCACTAACTTGGACCATATTCTTTTCAAGCACTTTATATAATGCTTAGTCTCTATTGAAAAAAAGTAACTGAAGTTTAAGAATGATGGATAATTCATACATCATAATAATGAAAGCATGATTTAAATATAATAATGGGAACTTTAGTTTTTAAGAGACCCACTTAAGCATCTAATTAATAAAGAGCAAGGAAGGGCAATAGAAGGTTCTAATACAAAGTGATTCAACTGAGAGCAAAAACAAAAATAGCTTTCTCAGAAACCAAGAATATTTGCCTATTAAAAGGACATGGACAGCTTGAAACTCATTTTACTGAATTTGAGAACAAGCTAAATGCAAAATCAAATGACATTCAACAAAACACTTCTAGAGAGTTATAAAACTAAACAATATGTAGGGAAGGTAAACAAGAAGGGATTCAAAGCTTTTACTAATGACTCCAGCCATAGGTGTCCTTATGATACTGAAAAACAGGGCTGTGTGTTCTAGTAGTAGATACAAGCTATAACGGCAGATGGGGGAAGGGAATATTGCTAGAAAACTGGAAACAAACTAGACAAAACCTTATTTTAAAAGTCTAATATACCTAACCCAAATACTGTAAGACATAAACCTGCATTCCTTTCATGAAGATACAGCAGATTTGGTAGTTTTTATATGCCCTACCATAGAATTCTCTCATTTTCAGACTATGTTTTGCAAAAGACATTATTTGAATAAATATATCTTAAACTGAAGTTTCTAAAAAATAGTTCAACCTGAAAAACATTGCTTGTGCACATTTATTATCCTTCTTCTAACCCTCCCCAGGCTATTTCAAATCTTTCCTTTCTTCTCTGGCTTTTGCAGTATCACTCTTGAGACCCATGAAAACTTTTTTTTTTTTATGAATTCTTTTCTCTTTTCACAACATATCATGTTCTCATGATCTAAAAAGTTGTCATTAAAAAAAGATCAGGCACAAACACATTCTGAGGAATATGTGATTGTTAGCAATTTAAAATGTTGCCTATTCTGGAGAGAAAAGTTAAAGATATTAAGTATTAAACAGTCACCCATTTCAATTCTAACTCCAACACTTCATTTACTTTTTGTATGATAGGTATTAGATGAATTACTTAACTTCAATGTGCCTCCATTTATTTCACTCTTTAGGAGGATAACACAGTCATGCATCACTTAACAATGGGATACCATCTAAGAAATGTGTTGTTAGGCAATTTTGTCACTGGCGAACATCATAGAGTGTACTCACACAAATGTAGATTGTACGGCCTGCCACGCACCCAGGCTACATGGTATGCCCTATTGCTCCTAGGCTACAAGCCTGTAAAGCATGTTGCTGTACTGAATACTGCAGGCAATTTGTAAGACGATAGTATATATTTGTGTATCTAAACACAGAAAAAGTATAGTAAAAGTATGATATAGTCTCACAGGATCAAGGATCACCATTGTATATGCAGTCAATCATTGACTGAAACATTGTAATAATGTGTATGACTGTACTAATAGTACTGTACTGGTCATATTTCTTAGCTGCAAACAACAGAATCTACTTTGGCTATGTTAAGGTGAGATCAAAAAATTTAAAGGACATTAGGCATCTCATAGAATCTGTAGGAGTAATGAAAGAACAGGCTCAATTCTAAAGTTTCAGAAACAATGAACAATGCCCTAAGTCATGGAGAATTAGATGGATGAGGAAGATAATACAGTTGTATCCTGAGGTGGACAGGAATTATTCTGCATTCAACACTGCTACCTATTTCTGCCACCCATATCAGAAAAATGGATGTCCTTCCCCACCCATTCACAGCCTCTTATCTCAGGCTGTTCAAATCTGAATGAAACATAAACAGGTTGATTAGGTTGAAATTATGGCACATCTCCACCCTAGCTACAAGGGAGCCTGTGAGAAGTGAATGTTTGTGTATACCTTGGGAAGGTGGGACTCATACAGGGAATTATGACAACAACAGATGTCCATTGCTAAGTGCTCACCTCATATAATTGGAGTAAGGCATGCTTGTGGTGATCCACATAAAACGTTTAGTAGGTGTTCAGCCCATGAGACCCTCTTCTACAAAATAGATTTTATCAATAGTTGTTACAAGAAGCTGGAAATGAACTTGTTACCCAAACCAAGCACCAACTAAAAGTTTGTCAGAAAAAACTATCAACCACTATAAGCTCTCATGTGATTAACTCCATAATTGCTCTAATGAGATCAAGAACAAGGCCTCAGTCATTGAATATGGGGACCACAGGCTAGATATAAGGTAAAGACTTCAAAAGCAGATGTGAGGATTCTGCAGATTTATGTGAATAGATACAAGGGAAGCCTGGGAATCAGAAATTTGAACAGATATGAGAGAACTCAGAAGAGATTTAATTATAAATAAAATCCTACTTACAAAGATTTCTTGGCCTTGTACAACTGCTTTTATTCATTTATTTCTAGATGAAGGATATTTGTGATTGTTTATCTTTTGGTTGAATGGTACTCATGAAAAGAGGCTATTAATTTTAATGGCAGTCATTGAAATACAAAACATAGAATATGTAATGAAAGAAACAGGAACCTTATATTACCTTCCCTTCCTTGTTCAAATTCTACTTTGAATTGTGCACCATTTTGTAATACAGAAAATGTTATTTTCCAACATCAAATAAGGCAAGTGGTGGTTTGCATGAAAGCCTGGATGTTGTATAACCATTTCCTTAGCTCCTAGAAGATGTGCATGTATCCTGCTTCCCTGTAGCATATGAGGCACCTTTAGTTTAAAATGCAGATGTTCTTGGTTACAGTTGCTATGTGAAATGTTATGAGATAGAAATTACTGTCATAATTAATAATAGGTAAAGGTTTTACCTTTGATGTGCTGCATTCTACATTTGATTCTTTTTGATTGTATTTATTGAACGTCTCTATCATCTCATTGGTTTTCTGGCTGTTTGTGTATTTAGCTTGATGTCTGTTTCTATTTAGTCAAGGCTATTAATGCCTTTCAGACTTATTTTCAACTGTGTAAACCCATATGGTTTACATTTAAAGGGAGATTTACACTATTATGCTCCTAAATATTAAAACTCACTTGTGTCTTTCTACATTTTGCTATCCTTAGAAAGATGCTGTGATTTATCGAGAAGGTGCATATAATTTTGTACTCACAGTAGCTGAAGTAAGAACAAAGACAGTCCAGAAAATAGGTTCTCCAAAAGCCAGAAATTTTAGTAAAATAAAGCCCCTCCCTGGTATATGTGAATAGGGAATTCCATTTGTAACTTACAAACCCCATTCGCATCTACTGGGGTGGTATTTAATATAACATTAAATTGGATTTTATGATTGGAATGGACACAGTATGCCTTTACTTGTCCAGTGTCTTTTATTCTTTCTTCTGGAAATAGCATCCTAATTTTGCTTTGGAAAATGTCTCATCCCCAATTGAATACAACATTGATAAAACTGTTCATCAAAGATCTGACCTCTCCTGGCAAAAGGGTGAGCACATGGTTGAAGAGACATTAGTATCCTTCTCCCTGGAATGTCAATGTCGAGTATAATTCCTCAAAGACTGAAGATAGTTGAAGATAATTTATTCTGACCATGTACCCCTAAAGAGACTGCCTGTTAAGTTTTGTTACTCACCCATTCAGTACTGTTTGGCTTTCCAAAACTTGAAGTTTAACTCCTCTTCTAATTCTAAGGGCTCTCTGATATCCATTCTGTAAGATCATGCACTTTTTTTTTCTTAGCACCTTTTGTTTGCAACCAAAGAACCCTGATATAAACACTGGAAGGTGGAGTAGGGGTGTAGCTAACACCATCAGGATAATGTGCAGTATCTGGAATTGGTAATTAGGCAAAAGACACAATGAAAAAACAACTAAGTTATTGCTTCTGGGTACTCAGTTTCATATGCCCGTTGGAAACAGAAGTCTCCAGTACATGTTTCAGTCCCATAGAACAACATGAAGAAACTGGAGTGAAGTTGGCATTGGCCATCTTTAAGGGGGAGAGGATGGTAAACTGGAATAGGGAAATTCTTTTCTCAAGGCCCCAAATGAAGTTCAGAGACTGTCCTGATCATGCTGAAAGAAATCTCATGCCTCATAGAGACAGAAGTTAAAATCATCAAAAATCAAAGCCCAGAGTAAGATTCACAAGTTGCTGAATTGTAATGATGGTTGAATTCACAGCCGCAAAAGCCTTTTATGTGAAGGTTAGGTAGTAATCTAACCTAAGACAACAGGAATGGGGACGTCTGGAGAGTTCAGAGTGTTTGTCATACCCTAAACCCAATAAAACCCTCTGAAAAACTCCCATGAAGTACTTTTTTATCTCATGAGATATTCTGTCCATTGCCTGATGAAGCAGAAACTTCTTTGTAGGATGGGGGAACTAATGAAAGCACCCCCAAAGCCCCAATTATTATTCTAGGCCAGAATCTGATCTCAACATAGAATTGGGTAAATAATTTGGAGTCAGAGCAAAGAAAAGAGTTACAGAAGTTTGCTAATGTATATTATAAAAATTTGCGGGTTGTGAAGATGGACTTTCAAGGTAGTTGATAAAAAGGCAGAAATTGTTCTGAATTCTTTGATATGAATGTGTCATGAAAATGTCTGCCCTCAATGTGTTAGTTCAGACAGCTGGCTGTGGTTCTAAAGCTTTCTAGGTCAGTTAATGCAAACATGGATTAAATGCTTTCCTCAGTAAATTAAGTTGACAGGCCAGAAATTCTATGGCATAATGTTGAACAGTGGTTCCCAAACTGTGTGGTTCCTGGACCAGCATCAGCCTCATTTGGGACTGTCTTAGAAATAAAGACTTCTGGGCTCCACCCAGACCTGCAGAATCTGAAACTCTAGGGTTGGGCACAACAAACTGTGTTTATAACAAAACCTCCAGGTGATTCTGATGCATGTTCAAGTTTAAGAACCACAAATGTAGGAGAATAATTGAGTGGGAGGCCATACTGCTGGCTGTTTCTGTCAGGTACTTTTTGCCCACTCACCCCATACCTATGCCCATCTAGAGAACCTGGAAGATTCTCTTGTTCAGGAAGCCCTTGAGCAAAGGGTCATAGGAACAACTGTGTTGGCCCATTTCTCTCTCAGATGGCAACACTCATGGAGAGGACTGCAATAGGAATTTCCCTGACTCTAGTGGGCACAGTCTCATAGTGGCAGAGGGAACAGATGTCAACCATAATAGGCATCAAGGCCGGTGGGGTAACCAAAACATTAAAGGTTTATTCTGACCTGCAGATACTTCTGTGTGTTCTTAATTAAATGTGAACTCAAAAGGATTAAATTAATAAGCAACCACTCTTAAGTCTTCTCTTAATTTATTTAATGAACAAATCAACAAAACACTCTGGGTCTGGTGAATAGAAGTCCAACTTGAGTCATCATCCTCGAGACCCACAGCCCTTCACCAGGTCCCAGACCTGAACTCCTGTATAGCCCCAGAGTCCCAGCTATGAAAGAATAATGGGATCCCGGGAAGAGAAAGTCCACAGCTATACTATTGGTGCTTCTTTCATGCTGTCTGTGTACAATAAACACAGGTCCCTGGAAGGGACCCTTAAACATGTATTAAGGTAACTGTGTACTGAAAAAAGGTAATATCTAGAGAGAGTTTTACTTAATTCTACCTCATGGTATATCTAATATGGTCTTGAATATTTGCAAGAGTTATTTTCCCAGATTTCCAGTATGTAGTTGGAATAGATGTTTCTATAAACCATCAGAGTTCTTTCTTTAGATTATTCGGTAAGTTGGGACTATTACAGAAAGAGGCTAGTCAAACTGATGCTGCTTTATTTCTATCTCAAAGACGTAAATCAAAAGGCAATGAGCATCACTGAAGGGAGTATGGTGATCACAGCCTGTGTAAAAGTCTTCATAAGAATATGGTGTCTTAGTCCATTTGAGTTGCTATGTCAAATACCATAAACTGGGTAGCTTATAAAAACAGAAATTTATTTCTCACAGTTCTGAAGGCAGGAAATTCAAGATTAAAACACCAGCAGATTTGTTGTCTGGGGAAGGCCTGCTTTCTGGTTCAAAGATGGCACCTTCTTGCTGTGTTCTCATATGCTGGAAGGAGCAGGACGGCTCCTAGGGCTCAAATCCCATGAAGGCTCTGCCCACCAGAGCTAATCACTTTCCAAAGGTCCCCACCTCCTAATTCCATCCCATTGGTGATTAAGTTTCTATGTATGAATTTGGGAAGACACAAATATTCAAAATATAGCATATGGGAAGCCTACCATTCACATATAAATCACTACAACTAAAGGTGGAGTTAGGGCATTGATGATAAATGAGGTGCATCTTCAGGCACCTTGGCATGGCATAGTGATCAAAAGCATAAACTCCAGCACCAGACTACTTGAGCTGAGCTGTGTAACTATGGGCGTCACTTGATCTCTATATGTGTAAATTTCTCCCTGTATAAAATGGAGATGGTAGTAATAATTTCCAATAAATAGGATTATAATGAGGAATGTATGAGTTAATATAACTTTATTTAACAAATTAAATAAAGCCCTTGGACAGTATCTAGAACATAAATGCTCTATAAGTTGCTATATAAAATCAGAGAAATTCAGAACTATGGCTTGATTTGCTTTTATTTATTCATGACTATATTTGTCCTGTAGATCACTGTGTCAGGGATTTAAATTGGTTCACATCGACTATATTTGATAAGTTCATCTAGACAATGAATCTTTTCAGTTAAGGCTTCCATAATGAAATACCACAAATGGGCTGGCATAAAATAAAATAAGTTTATTCTCTGACAGTTCTGGAGTCCAGAAGTTCAAAATCAGGGTGTTAATAGGGCCATGCTCCTCCTGAAACTTGTAAGGAATCTTTCCTTGCCTTTTCCTAGCTTCTGGTTGTTTGTTGGCAATATTTGGCATTTCCTGGCTTGTAGACACATGGCTCCAATCCTCTGTCTTCATATGGCGTTCTCCCTGTGTCTCTTCTCCTATAAGTATACCTGCCATATTGGATTAGGGCCCTATCATGTTCCGGTATGACCTATGACCTATTTTAAACTTATGTTTGCAGCAAACCTATTTCCAAATAAGGTCACCTTCTGAGGTACAGGAGTCAGGACTTCAACATATCTCTTTTGCAGAGACACAATTGAACCCATAATGGTATTTTTAAATGAATTTTAATAACTTTAGATAGCCATATGTTCTTGATTTTGCCACAGATCCCACCACTCCATATTGCCTCACACCTAACTTGCCTGATTTATTCACATGACTTGCTTTCCATTTGCTCTACACCATCAATATTAACAGACAATTGTATCAGAAAAAGAGAAACAGCTTTATTAAAATGTCATATTCAAAACTGGATTATATTTCACACACCTAGAAATTTCTATGCATCTATACTTGAATGCTGTAGAGAATACCAGATTTCAAACATTTTCTTTTTAAGGGCATGAGCTTTAGAGTCTAATTGGGGTCAGAATGCAGCTCCGCTACTCACAAGCAATGAGTCTAAACTGAGCTTGTTTAATCATCTACAAAATGAAGGAATTAACATCAATCATATAGAATTGATTTACAAAATGAAGAAAATAACACCCATCAAGGTGAAGCATTATAGTTCTTGGAACTTAGTAGGTTCTCAAAATGGTAGCACAGCAATAGCAGCAGTAGGAGTAATAAGAATGGCAGTTATTCTGAAGTAGGTATTAATATCAATGTGGGCAAAGTATTACTTTAACCATGCATTCTGGTTTTTAATTATATTTATTGCTTATATATTCTTATTCATCTTTTTTGCCGATTGCATGTTTAATTTTACATCTTTTTCTAAGAAGGCGAGTCCTTAATACTTAGCCATCCTTGTACCACAGGGTCTCTCACCTGCTGTTGGCATGGATTGACCCTGTCTGTGCCCAGTGATATCAGTACACCACTTGAAATTAATTCCATATATTTTTATATTCAGCTATATCTTCTGCATGCTTTTAGCATTCAGATTTCATGTATCCTTGGGTCTATGGTTGCATTATTTGTTCACCCATAGAGAAGAAAGCCAAAGAAAGATTAATTCATAAAAAATGAATGATTGTTGAAACTCTTCAAAGCCTTGATTTACTGCATAATTAGTAGACAACACTAGAAAACAGAATATCTTTCTGCCAGTGAATTAAGTAAATTGATTAATTCATTAATTACGTATGATAACTCCATAGATAACATAATTGTACCACTGGTTAACAAAACACAGCAAAAGAATCAAGCATGTTTTCAACACGGTCAAAAGTTTAATATACAATATTGGATATCTCTCTTAGAATCCTAATTAAAGATCTCAGAAGAGCCATGTATAGTCTAAACACATTTCTGGAAGGAGAGTTGTATTACTTACAAAGTATGCTACAATTAACAACAATCTTTTTTCTCCCAGAATTTCATCTCAACAAGAAATCACCCATTCATTCACTCATTGAACAAATGTTACTGAGCATACAGGATACAACAGTGAAAAATTCAGACAAAAATCTCATCCCTCATAGAGCATACATTTGAGCACTGTTCTGTTCACTATGGTAGCCGCTAAGCACATGTGACTGTTTACCCTTTAAATTATTTAAAACTAAAAATTCAGCTCCTCATATGATCAGTAACCATATGTGGCTAGTAGTTATCATATTTGACAGCACAGAAGAACATTTCCAACATTGCAGGAAGTTCTCTCAAACAGCATTATTCTAGAGAGTGGAGATAGAGAAAAAAAATTAATTAAGTAAAGAAGATACTTTTAGACCATGATAAAAACTCTGACAGAAACAAAGAGGGAAATGTGATAGAGACCATTTGGGGACTGGGATAGACATCTCTAATGAGAACACATTTTAAGTAAAACTTAAAGAATTCAACTACATGAAAAGCCGTCAAAACAAAGGATCAGCATGTGCAAAGGCTTCGGGGCATGAATGAACCAGATGTATTTGAGGAAAAGAAAAGGGGTCCATGTGAAATGTAAAGGCAAGGAAGAAATAGAGTTGAGTACCGAATCTTTTGAAAATAGAGCTGAGTACAGAAACTTTTCGGAAATAGGTCCAGAAGCTGCAATGGAACAGGGTCTCTAGAGAGGACTTCTTTAACAATGGGAGAAAGAAGAGCACGCTTGCATGCTTAGGAAGCTGATGCAATAGACAGAGAAACAATGATGGATCTAGGAAAAAGAGGGAAAGAGCTTAAGAAAGTAATACTGTAGATATACAGAGCATAAATAAAAAGGGTTTGTCTTCTATTGTACTAGAAAAAAAAGCAGAAAATGTCGGTGGAGATGCAGATAGGTTTGTAGATTAAGCGTCCGGATTGGAAGATAAGAGAGTTCCGGTAATATTGTTTGTGGCTTCACAACTAAGTTGTTTTAAAAAATTCTTGAAGCCACAGTTATCAGATGCAATGTAGTAAGTCATTTTTCATCATCTTGGGCTGAGAAGAAACCATTTCAGTGCCCTCTGAGGTCATTAGCTGAAGACTGTACTAGATAGAACTTTGGAGTTAGACCTGGTATCAAATCTTGACTTCATCAGTTATGATGCATGTGCCTTTGAGCAAGTTATTTAAATTCTCCCAGCCTCTGCCTCTTCATATGTAAAATTGCAATTATCACATATTTAGTCCATTAAGGTTCTGGATAATATATAATAAGCAATATATATATAAAGTACATTTGAAAAGACAAGCAAAGAAAATATAAAAGCAGCAATCAGAGATTGAAGAATAGGAGGGGCACACTATTATTAATGTCTAGGGAGGAGAGAATTTCTAGAATAGACAGTGGTCCATAGACTCACATGATACAAAATATGAAAGGAGATTCAAGCTGAGGGAAGACTGCTGCACTGACTCATGAAAACGCCACTGATAATCTTCAACATAATAGTTTCTGTGAAAAGGTAGTCACCAAAATCAGAATGTATGGGCTTTTTATATAAGTAAGCAGTGAGGAAACAGGCAGATACTAGAGAGTTTGAGTGGTTAAGTAAGGAGAAATAGATATTATTAATAGTAATACAAGAGCAGAGCTGGAACAAGAGAAGGCCCTCTTCTGATATGAAGGAAATGGAACTGTGCTTTAGGCAGACAAGAAGGAGTTATGCTAAGGGAGAGAAGACACAGGAGAAAGTGCCCATGTTAACAAAGAGCAAAGTAAGTCAAGGACTCCATAAAGCTGGGACTTTGGAAAAGCAAATGAATTTCTGTTCTTATAGACAGAAGAAAAGGAGAGGATGAAAGCTGAAGGAACCAGATTGGTGTGACCTCTAAGTAGAGAAGAAGCAAAAGAGTAGAATACCAAATGAAAGCTTTCAGCTTTGCACAGTGGCAGTATCACAGCCAATGAGGTTTATCTGAGGCACAATTATTGCTAATTGAAAACTTTTCCCAATACGCCATCATGATGACTTGAAATATAGTCAGCATTGGCAATTTTTGACAGTCTCTACAGAGACTGAATTAAAAAAAAAAAAAAGAATACCAAATGAAAATCAGAGTTACTAGGAAATCAGAAAAATGGAATGAACAGGTTTAAGAGCATCAGATTTGGGTAGCCTGAGAAGTCTTCAAAATTAGGATTTACCTGTCTGGAAGATGGACTTTCCCAATAGCCTAATAGGAGTCACCCTTCTTGGCTTCCAAGACACAAAAATGGCAACTTTTTAAAAGTATTATTCTTTTGTCATGATCTATTATCAAATAGGTTCCATTAGAGTAGATCAGGTCTCTCCTTCCTAGATTGCAAATGAGTTTCTGATCCATCATTACAAGCTACCTCTCTGTTCATTCTGTCACTCTGATTGAGATTTCCTTAGACAGTCCCAAACCCTTGAGTCACAAACTTGTAGATATTCTTACAGTTGGCTAATCAAATGTACCATGAATGGAACTTATTCATTGACTTTTTAATAGAAAACCTTAGTCTGTTGCTTCTATAAAGATCACTAACAGGACATAGCTAAAAATCAACCAATTCACAGATTGATGTAACAGGTGCTCCTACTGGAATAAACTGCTCATCAGAGTCCTCATCTTATTCTCTCTCTCTTTCTCTCTCCATTGTCTGTACCCCACAGAAGGCCTGAGCTGCTGTACAATGGAAATGATCATAAGACAAGTGCTCTCCACCATGGCCTCCAAGCACATACACCATTTCATTAATCAGCTGGCATTCCTAAAACCTCCAGGTTGTAAAAGGAGTCTATTTATGAAATATCTGGCTATGGCGTATAATAAACAATGCCAGAGTGAACTGAAAACAGACTAATTTAATAAGCAATTCCTTTCCCCTACACTGTTTAAATTTACATAATCAACTGGCTATAATATTTAGCATAGTTTTAATGTTTCTCATTTGTTTACACTACAATTCTGTGCTTCAGACTTCTCTCCATTCACCAAAATATTGATTGGTCTACTAAGGGTACAGAACAGCAAATATTCCACTGGTAATCATTACGCGAATATGAAGGAAGTGAGAAGTGGAGCTACTGTATTTTTCTTGTTAATTACAAACCTAATATTCTATTAAAATGTATGCGATGACAAAATCTCAACAAACTCTTTAAAGCTATTACTAGCAGATAAAGTATTCTACCAAAGTATTAATATTAGCATCATTAAAATAGTTTTATCAAGTGTGTGTTTATCTCCAGATTGGAAACAATAGCAGCCTGAAGGCGAGAAATGCCCTTGAGTTTTGTGGTATGAAAACCAACAGCAGTTTTAGAGTCACATAAAATCTTCTTGTGGCTTCACAACTAAAGAGAAAAAAATCTTGAAGCCACAGTTATAAGATGTAATAGAGTAAATGAGTCTATTTTTCATCACCTTGGGCTCTGAGAAGAAAACATGGCAGAGTTATATGGATAAGGGAAGAGCTCAGATATTAAAATACATTAACTTTACTTTAATTGATTTAAACAGATCCAGAGCTTTCTTAATGCACATGATGTTATTTCTGCATTAGTGGACAAAATAGATCTGCGTTAGATTGCAAAGCTCCATCTCTATCTCTGTCTGTATGGAGAGTAAAACCTCTCAATTTTTTAGTCTCTCTTAAAAAACAAAACAACACAGGAAACCATACATATTTATTAGCTCTAGCTAAATAATAATTTCTTTCTTTATCTTCTCCTTGAAATGCCTTTTGGTAACATCAATACAGTGTTCTCCTATAGCTCAGAAAGCTATAATCAGGGAACAATAACAATAGATAGACAAAGTTTCTTCTATACACCATAAGAATAAAACCTTTTCTTAGACCTCTCCAAATCTCTAACTGAAATAGTTTATCTCATCAGTTTCTTCCTCTCTATTATTCTCTTTGTTTCTTAGCACAGTTTGAAAAATGTCAGATGAATTACTGAAGGGTAGAACCAACTAGGAAGGCTCACCAGACATGACATCCAATCTCACATTCACAGATGAGGAAACTGAAGCTCAAAGAAGCAAAGTGACATCACAGAGCTTGTTTATGACATAGTCCACTCTAAACCCTTGATCTCCTTTGTTATTTGAAATATTTGTATGGGGTCCAAATCAGAAGGTGAAAAGTGTTAAGTATAGGCTTCCATTTCAACTCACTCCTTTTAAATTCACATTTTAATTTTTGGTCAAAAATCTATAACAATCCTTTGTTCTGATAGGAGAAGAATGTGAGAAATGTGTGGATGTTTATCTAGCAGTCAAATTAAATGATGAAGCTTCCTCTTTGTTTTTGGTTCATAGAAAATATTTTCTTCTAGAGTCTCTGCAGACTGGAGTCCTGCTTTTAATCTTGGGTTTACTAAAGCACCAATCAGGGCCATAAAAAAGTTAGAAACATATGTTGATTCTCAGGAAGGTAAAGTCCAAGGTGATATAGAAATACACTGCCACCACCCCTACTTTCAACATCCCACTGCACATACAAGGATCAGCAAATGAAAGAAGAATCCATGTTAGCACACTCTGCGGAAGCCAAAACTCTGTATTTCTTTAATAATCCTAAAACAAATGCTATTGAATGGACTGATTCAAGTGCTTTGTTTATTTTATGGAAATATTTCCAAAGAAAGCCTTTCTATGTGGTGCCTTGAAAAGGCTTTTATAAAAGTATGTTAATTATATGCTGAAAGTTGAAAGTATCATTGAGCAAGAGTACTTGCTGGATAAAATACCAATATACTATCACATAGATCTACTAATTTAGGCTAGTCCTGATCCTAGATTTCCAGCTGGGATCTGGAATTATTTAGCAATTATTTAGCTGAGCATAAATATTTAGAGACAGTTTTTGCTAACAAATCTTGCCTCTAGGAGCCAGGCCCATAACAATATTCTTGGCACTAGCTTTCCACACATAAATCAAGGATCTAACTTCACACCTTCTCTATTTCATTTTTACTATTTTGTGTAGTACCATCACTCCTTTTTAAATTTCTGGTCTCTTTTTGCAGTATCCTGTAGAACAGAAATCTGGCTGACCTCATGGGGCCTGTACTGAGAGTCTGAAAATTTGCTCAAGAGAAAGAGGTTGGGTTCTTTTTGAATATTCCGTTTTGGATTTGTAAAATTTATGAGAGTTTGGGATTTCCTGGGCCTGGGATCTCACTTTTATAAAATGTGCTCCTGTTAAGCATTCTCTCTTTCTTTTTTGTGTGTGTGTGTCTGTGCACACATGTGCACAAGTGTGTGCCCCTGATCCATGACATGGAAGGCTATGAAAAGCACTAGGGTATTTCTCAACCTGCAGAAGATTCCCCTGCTTTGAATAACTGACCAACTGTTAACATGAAATCAAGTGTTCAAAGCAAGATATGCCCTTTGGTGCAGTGGGGTAGGTTCTCCTATATCATGTGGTCTTTGAACACCATGACTCCTATTAACTTTTATCCTTTGAAAATGTAATTCCTCTCAGGAAATAAGCAGTTTGCTGATTTTCCAACTCTCTGCTGAAACGTAATTGGGAGCGTCATTGACAGTAGCACTCCAGCTGAGTTCTCTATATATGGTAAATAAATCATGTGAACAACAGTACCCAATTTCACATTAATTGTTTGGAAATCTCCACAACATCAAACATTTTGTTAAAAGTCTAGAAAGAAATAAGTGTGGCTCTTTTGTTGTTGTCATCGTTGTTTTGCTTCGGAGTGATTTGTTCTAAATACAGCTTAACAGGCAGATGACTGGTTTGTGACTAGAGTATCTTTTCTGAGATGAAAAAGCAATACAAATGCTTCCCAAAAGGATGCCAACCAGGCTCAGAACAACACAGGGACTATGGAATGGTGCACCTGGGGAAATCCTTATCACAAATTGGATTGACAGGGAGGACTCGGTGCCTTTCCTAGCACACGTGCCTCTGAAAAGCTGAAAGGGAATCACAACGCTTTAGGAATGAGATCTGGGAATTGTCTAAATATGAGAGCTTCAAATTGCTCAGGCATTAAGAGAGTAAAAACATGAAATGCAAATATTGCAGGAATAAAGGGGAGAAGATATGGCACAAAACTCATAATCATCGAGAAATGGGAGCAGAAACTGAAGCCATACTCCAGGATTGGATTTAGGGAGATCGCTTGTTCCTTGTGAAGGGCATCCTTCACTTGGCTTTCATCCCTCCTTTCACAGCTGACTTCTGCATACCAGAAAGGGAAAATGGGGATTCCTTCAGAATTCAGTTGAGCATAACAGAGAAAAATCTGTTTAGACCCTTGTTGGTCAAGATCTCTCTCACTTGTGAAGAAAATTACCAGACTACAAAAATAGGTGAAAGCCAAGCTATAGTTGTCTGCAAGAGTCACTATGAAAATTAGAAATTAAGCGCTCTGATTTTTTATGTGATGCCCTCTTGGCTCTTCTAGGAAGTTAGGATGCCAGTGCCTTTATTACTGCGAGGGATTAAATAGTATAAAGTAAAACAATGAATATTATTCCACAAAACTTACCCAGAAATGTTGATATGCTGTCATATTTATATATGGTTCCTTAAACTCTAATTCTATTTCCATGTAGAGTCTGCTTTGCAGGTAAGACCATGGCAAACTTTGCTCACATTTTTGTTTTTTTAAGATGGAATCCAAAATCCCTGCTTTAATGGGTTTCTATCCCATCAATCATGCTCGCCAAAATAAAATAATACACTTATTTTATTGTGATGAGCCGACTCATGTAAGCTATGAGCATGGGCATTGGCATGAAGGTATTGAGTTTTAAAGTTATATGATTCCTCAGACGTTATTTACCATGAAGACTTCTGGAAATAAGAATACCTGACCCCACTGAGGTAAAGGAATGGAATGAAAATCGTAAAAGCAATTTTAAGCTGAAGGGCAGAAAGAGAAGCCTAGACTCTCCCAACATTACTTTTTTCACTCTATGCTTTCAGGGTTGAAGCAGGCTTGAGATTTTGCATAGCTTGGTGCCAATGGAAACTTAAATGTTGGGGTATTAGCATGAAAGAAATTAATCCTGTTAACTCTTCTCAACGAAAATAAGAGGAGCTTGTTCATAAAATGAACAACGTGAGATCATGGAGTTTCCCCAAAGTATTAGCTCCTATATTTTCTCTTCCTCCTCACTCAATATAGCATATTAAATAGTCTTAGAAGGGGCAAAATGTTCCTTTGTCAGAGCTGTGGTTTATACATTTATGAGCATGAGAGAGCAGGAGGCAGGAGAATGGAATCAGGAGGTTAAACTCTGCCCAGGGTTTTTAGGAAGCATGAGCTACCTCATTACCCTTTATTGAGACCTAGACTGTTGCTTTCTAGAATGGAAGCAACTCCAGCCCACTGTATTGCTGATCTGACTTCCTTTCTTTATAATGGTATTACCTATAAATCCCACAGAACTCTTTCCAAGGGGCTCCTTCTGCACACAATGTAGACAGTGCCTTCTGGGCTACCATGCTACATAGAAAAAAAGGAATACGCTATTCTTATTAAGAGTGAGGACTCTGCTACCCATTAAACCTGAATTGGCTCTCGGGTCAGTTGCTGAAGTTTTCTAAACCTCAGTCGCCTAATATGTAACATGGAGCTACTGGTATCTCCAAAGGTGATTAAGAATATTGAATGAGAGAGTGTATGTAGCAAAATCTGAAAAAAAAGCCTGTTTTATAATAAAGTTGCAATAATGCTTGCTATTGGTGTTATTATTATTAAAAGATGCTCAATAATATTTCTGGACTAGTTTCATGACCAAACAGGGAACAACTGAAAGTGTTATTCCTTAAAAGCTTAACTTCTGTTTCCACCCGTGGCTCCATAAACATTTGTATATCCCCTAAGGTTCTAATGTTGTACCTGCAGCTGGCCCTTAAGTGAGATGGGCTCTTACCCTGGAATTCTTTGTCTTTCTACCGGAAGCTAAAAATGTAAATGCTCAGATATGCTAGTGATCCCTGGAAGAGGAAAGCAAAAACAGTAATACTAATTAGTAGCTACCAGAGCTGTTCAGCATGGCAATAAGCTGTGAATTTATGGTTTTGTTAAGAGTCAGGATACATTTGAAATCTTTTATATAATATTAGATATGAAAATACACACCATCTGGACCTCTTGCTGGTAGCCTTGAAATGTCTACATCTCACAGGAATCAAACCCATTTTACCTGCTAGGGAATAAAACACCTGTTTCACATATTACTTCACACTGGGTGATGAACATTTCCACTATCTCCAGCCAGAAAGAAAAAAATGAAACTGTGGCTTCACATTGTTTAGTAGATTTTAAAAAGCTAGCAGGGCTGAGGGCTGTTTTACTGTCTCATTGGAAGAAGGCTCTGCAAACTGCCCCTGTAGCAACCCCTAATAATTTGGGGGAGTTCTCTGCAGCCCTGGTTACTATCAATAAAATGCATTTTCCTCTCATTATAAATCTGCTTATGAAAACATTTAGTGAGATGAGCCAACTGCATCTTGGCTGCTGGTTGTATCTTGTAATGGATGGTCCCAAAGCGGAGAGAGGGCTGTAATTCACTGGAGGAACTCTGCTGATGACATAAAATAGTTGAACAGTTTATGAATAGTCCTAGAATCTTGAAAGAGAATGAGGCTTTGCATTCTTTCCTAGGACATCTATTGTTATTCTATAGATATCTTTCTGCAAACTTGGGGAAGTGGGGGTGGTGACAGGGGAGCGTCCTTAGCATGTCTTTCCTTTTCACTTGCCATAAATCCTTTTGTTCCTCAGCTGAAACCAGACTGCCCTGGTAGGAAATCTTTTTTTCCTAAAGGAAAAAAAGGTTGCTTTTTTCCCTTTAATATAATCACACTATTATTGTCTCTCTTGACAATGTCACAATAATTCCTTAATATTTTCAAATATCTAATCAGTGTTCAACTTTCCAGTTGTCTCATGATTTTTAAAGTTTGTTTGAGTCATGATCCAAAAAAGATCTGTACATTACCATTTCCTTGAAATGTATTTCCTGCCATTTATTCCTTGCATAACCATTTGTCTTATAAAGTTTCCCATAGTCTGGATTTTGCTGATTGCATCCCTGTGGTGCCATTTAACATGTTCTCGTGTCCTCTGTATTTTTGTGTATTAAGATAAGATATAGTATACATAGTATATTCTGTATGTTAAACACTTGATTGAATTCAGGTTAATTTCTTTGGCAAGACAGTTTGGCAGTATTTCTTCTCCTACCAGGAGGCATGTATTATCTGGCAGCTTGTGTTCTTGTCTTATCACAGTCATTAATGATCAATATTGATATTCATTAGTTCATTCACTGAAGAAGCATTGCTATTTTAGTCCTATCACACCTTCCCTGTGTATTAACTGTAATAAGAAGAAACTTTTTCGTGATCCACTTTTGGTTACTCAGTGAAGCATTTCATATAAGAAAGGGAGACAAAATACGTTATTTTTCTCTTTCTATATCAATTTTCAAATAGTGATGTGGTTTTCTAGCCTGCCCAAAATTACCTATTTTCTAAGGTATCATTATAAACTCATGGATTTAAACATATTTGAAATGTTTCAATCAATTGAAGTTTTATATATTTTTATTTTTTTATTGAAGAGGAGATTTTTTGACATGGCTCTAGCGAACTTTAGTACCTTCCTTACCGTCTGCTACAAGATGTTCCAGACTCATTTTGTACATATGCTGCCTCAAACCTGGAGTCGACAATTTGTTAAAGGTGTCCAGGCTCCTCTTAGTGGGAAATGGTATTTGGATACTATCATCTGGACACTAGGATGAATCATTGTTACTGGGTTAGTCAGTTTCTATACTTTTTCAGTGGAAAAAGCTCAGTGATATATACCTATACCATTAATTAGTGGTAGTAATGCTTTCAATTCTAATTCAAGACCACAAAATTTTCATATAAGCTCTTCAATCTCAAATGTGTATCTCTTCTTTCCCTTGCCAAGAACCCAGTTCTCAACAATGACAACAGTAATGATAGAACTGGAATATCCCATAATTATTCAGCTGCTTTATCACATGGTATATGCACAGCAGGGTTGTAATAGCAATGTCTACTCTACCAATGATAATATGATTACTGAAAATAGTTTATGATTTTTAAATTTTATTTTTGTACATAAGATACATCACATTAGAAATGTTAAATTACAGAGTTTTAATAGAAAATGGAATTGTTTCTCTCTGCTGTTATGCCACCAACTGTAAATGCATTAGGTCCATTTGTTTCTTTTTATTTTCTTTCTTTCTTTTTTCTTTTTTTCTAAGACGGAGTTTCTCTCTGTCGCCCAGGCTGGAGTGCAGTGGCATGATCTTGGCTCACTGCAACCTCTGCCTCCTGGGTTCAAGCACTTCTCCTGCCTCAGCCTCCCGAGTAGCTGGGACTACAGGTGTGTGCCACCATGCCTAGCTAATTTTTTGTATTTTTTGTAGAGATGGGGTTTTACTGTGTTAACCAGGATGGTCTTGATTTCCTGACCTTGTGATCCA
Source organism: Aotus nancymaae (assembly GCF_030222135.1). Classification (NCBI taxonomy): domain Eukaryota; kingdom Metazoa; phylum Chordata; class Mammalia; order Primates; family Aotidae; genus Aotus; species Aotus nancymaae. Next base: position 22,633,936 of record NW_026988431.1, read on the forward strand.
CCTTCCTCGGCCTCCCAAAGTGTTGGAATTGCAGGCATGAGCCACTGCGCCCAGTCTCTTTTTTTTGAGACAAGGCTCAGTCTGTCAGCTAAGCTGGAATGCAGTGGCACCATATCACTTTGATGAAAACTCTGTCTCCTGGGCTCAAGACATCCTTCCACCTCAGCCTCTCAAGTAGCTGGGACTACAGGCATGTGCCACTATGCCTATATATATATTTTGTGTAGACACGGGGAGTTTACCATGTTGCACAGACTGGTCTCAAACTCCTGAGTTCAAGCAATCAGCATGACTCAGCCTTGCAAAGTGCTGGGATTACAGGCATGAGCCACCGCATGTGGCCTCATTTTCTCTTTCTAAAAATTACTTCTTAAATTTTGATTTTATCTTGTCATTGTGTAAATCATTTACGTGATGTGAAAATCAAATCTACAAATAAGGCAAATTGAAGTCTGGCATCTATTGCTATCCTCTAGTCCCACCCTCTTCCCGTAAACCACAGGTAATTTTTAAAAATTACTTTCTCCAAAGATTATTATATAGTTTTTTAAAAACCAAATTATAGCTTAACTGTTCCATAGTTTATTTCTTAAATATAAGTAGATATATTTTATATCTATCTCTACATAGATATATCCTTTTAGATAAACAGTAGTTTGCTATATGAATTTTTATCCACTTTGCTTTTTTGACTTCAGGTACAACTTGAAAATCTTGTAGTGGCATACAAAGGAATTTATTTCTTTTAATTGCATAATATCCTATTCTACAGCTACACTATAGTTTATTCAATCAGTCTCCTATTGTTAACTATTTGGGTTGATTTGGGACCTTTGTTTTTAAAAATAGTTCTGTAATAATATCTTGGTGCGTATATTTTTTTCATAGTTATATCAGGTACTTAGCTGAACTAGATACCTAGAAATGAAATCACTGGTTCAAAGAATAAATGGGCATTTACTCTTTACCCAGCAATTTTTGCCGAATTCCCTTCCCGTAGATAACATACTATTTTGGACTCCCAGAGACAATATAAGAGAGTAAGTCTCTGTTTTCATGGCCAACATCTTCCTTGCTGGGTAGAGTAACAATTGGTATTTTACCTTATTCCCTTTATTTCAGGAACATGATAAAAGAGAAGTCATGTCTTTAAGTGACATTTGTGGAAAAAAATCTTTCAATATAGCAAAAATCGAGAGAGATTTATAATGATCTCTTGCTCTACTCCAGTCAGTCAAGAAGTAGAGTATGAAACTTACACAAAAAAAGCTACCAACTTATGAAAATGGTCACATTCTTTATTCCTTTAATGTTTGTTGACTGAGTTATTTCTTCCTTTTAATTCTTTCTTCATTTGATTTTAAATGGTTTGGCCCCCTCTATGTCCTGTTAATCATCAGAATGAGTTAGCATTATGGTAGTTTAATTTGTCAATATTTTCTTACATAGTTAGTTATTTTTGTGTTTTATTTAGGAAATATCTTTCTCTCTCGCATATTCTTTAAACCTTTTTTGTTGTTTTATTCCAATGGCTGTGAATTCAAATTCAGTCTTGAATATAAGTAGTAGGTAGTGGCCATTTTTGTCTTGCTCCTGACTTCAGAGGAACATTCTCACCATTAAGAAAGGTATTTGCTTTATCTTTTGGTGATAACCTTTACAGGCTAAAATACATGTTTATTTCTAAGGGAATTTTAAAAATCATCATCAGATGCCTAAATGCATCAAATGTCTATTTTGCCTATATCATGAAGATCATATGTATTTTTATTTAGTCTTCTTTTAAATTTTTTTTATCTTTTTATTTTTTAGAGATTGGGTCTTGCTACGTTGCCCAGGCTGGTCTCAAACTCCTCAGCTGAAGTGATCCTCCCACCTGGGCCTCTCAGTGTTGGGATTACAGGCCTGAGCCACTGCATCTGGCCTTATTTAATATTTTAATAGTATAACTGATATTTATAAATTTTTCTAACACACTGTCCTTATTTAAGTGTGATAAATCCAACTTAGTCATGACATATTGTCTCTTTTATTTGCTGCCCGAACCATTTTGTCCATATATTGTTTTAAAAGTTTGTATCTGTGTTCACATCACTATATGTAAACACAGATAGAAACTTTTAAAACAATATACGGACAAAATGGTTCACATCATATATAATGATGCAAACACAGATACAAATTTCTTATTCTCTCCTTTGTCTGGCTTTAATATTATTCTTATAATATTCATAAATTGAATTAGAAATTTTTTTTGTTTTCTATATTGTAGAAAGTTTTATGAGTTTAGAGTAATTTGGGTTTTTTGAAAGTTCTGTAGAACTCACTTAAAAAGCCATCTGGAACTGGTTTATTCTTTGTAGAAAATTTTAAGCTACTGATTAATATTTTTAGAGTTTATAGAGTCATGCAAGCTTTGCAATTCTTGAGAAAGTTTAGTGTCTTCGTCGGTTTTGTGCTGCTATCACAGAATTCCACAGACTGGGTGATTCAAACTGAACAAAAATTTACTGGTTCATGGTTCTGGAGGTTGGGAAGTCCAACACTGAGGTGCCAACATTTAACAAAGGGCATTCTTATTGCATCACCCCATGGCAGAAGGCAGAAGGGGAGAGTTCATATAGAAAACGGGGCCTAACTCCTCTTTCACAATAAACCTATTCCCATGATAACACCATTAGACCATTCATGAGAGTGGAGCCCTCGCAACCTAAATACATCTTAAAGGTGCCACCTCCCAATACCATTACATTGAAAAATAAATTCTAACGCATTCTTTTTGGAGGGGCACATTCAAACTATAGTATTTGTAAGTGACATTTTTCTAGGAATTTTCACATCCTTTCTATGGTTTAAATTTATTGCTACAATTGTTTACAATACTGTCTTATTTTAAAAACATCTGCTGGATATGTGTTTTCTGCTTTTTAACACGGTTTTTAGTGTCTTTTTTTTTTTTATTTTTTATCAGTTTTGGACAGATTTCTCTATTTGATTCTTGTTTTCAATGAACCAACTTTTGGCTTTCTGGCCTTTCTCTATTGTGTTCTGTTTTCTATTTTTAAATTTTTCTACTTTCTTTCTTTTTTATCTTGTTGAAATTTTCTCAAACTTCTTAAGTTGGACACATTCTTTTCCAGTCTTTCTTTCTTTTTTTTTTTTTTGACATAAGCATTTAATGGTACAGGTTTCACTCTGGGTACAACTTTGGCAAAATTCTACATTTTGATCTTAATAAAGATTTTCATTATTGTTTAGTTCTTGTGTTTTGTTATATTCCATACAAATACATCTCTGGCCACCTTATCTGAATTTATGTCATTTTGTTTCCAGATATATGTTTTTGTCTGTTTTATTGACTTCTAATGTAATTGGATTACAAAGACTGTGGTCTTTATAATAGTGATTCTTTGAAATTAGTTTAAAAATTTATTCTTTAACCCAGTACATAGTGTTTTCATGTTATTTGAAAAGAATGTGTTTTTTTTGTAATATTCCATAAATGTCCAGTATCACAAGTTTCTTAGTTTTGTCCTTAAAATAGTCTTGCTTTATTAAGTTTGTGGACATTTGGAATAAATATATTGAAATGTCTCACTACGACTATGGATATATAATTTTCTTCCTGATTTCTACCAACTATTGATTTACTTATTTTGAGATATTTTAATGATGCATAGACATTTAGATTTTTATGTTTTTCTGGCAAATTTCCCCTTTTAGTCTAAGATTGGATTCCTTCCCTGACACAGCCCATATTCAATTATCATAGTGCCTTTTGTGGTAAGCAGAATTCCACAAATGTATCCCAAGATTTCCTGTCCCCTTGCTATACACATACTACATAATCCCTGGGACTATGATTTTGATGGCTTTTCCCCCATCATTATGTTGTGGCACTGTTAACCTTAAAGAAGGGAGATGACTAGAGTAGGCATAAAAGGCTCACATGAAATTTTATGCAGAGAGTTTTTGCTGACCAGGGGCAGAAACAGAAGCCAGATAGATTTGAAGTATGAACAAAGATTGGATGCAAGAGGGGTCTCTGTTTCTGAGATGGCAAGGATCCAGTATGAAGACCTGATAGTAGCTTTTAAGAACTGAATACAGTCCCTTATTAACAGCTAGCAAGACAATGGAGACCTCAATTATACAGCACAAGGAAATATTTTCAGCCAACAACCAGAAGGTGTTTAAAGCCAATCACTTCCTCCTCAGGCCTCCAGGTAAGAATACAGCCTGCCAACACTTTGATATCATCTTTTCGAGATCCTAAGAACAGAGTCTAGCCATGTTGTGCCAGACTTCTGACCCATGTTTGCTGTGAGATAATAAATTGGTGTTTTTTAAGCCCAAGTTGTGATAATTTCTTACAGAGCAATAGAAAATATATATAACTGCCTTACCCTTAAGAATGCTTTTCTAGTTTTAACATCTAGTTTGTTATGATTACAATTACAACAGTTCCCTTTTGTTAGTATTTTCAATGTTTTCTATCCCTCTGTTTTTAGGCTTTCCATATTTTTATTTTTTGGATTTTGTCTTATAACAAGCATATACCAAACTGTGAAAATCCAAATGGAAAATCTCTGTGTTTTAATTTAAGAATCTTGTCAAAATACACTTGTTGCAATTACTAATGTGTTTACATTTGAATCTACCATGTTTTCTTCTGTGCTTTTTTTCTTCTATGCTTTCTTCTACTTTCTTGCATTTAAAAAATTGGCATTTTTTTTTATTGAATGTTCCCCTTTTTATTAGTTTAGAAGTTATACAGTCTAACTGTGTTTTAGTATTTACACTTGTAATTTTACTATGCATATTTAATAAAAATATGGGACTTCTGTGAACTTACATGTCATTTTTGTCCCTTCAGCCATTAAAATTTTCCTATATTATTTAAACTTACTAAACATGTAACTAAAGTGAGAAATTTCCCAGTAACTCTTTGTCTTCTCACTTCACCTTCCCTGAAAAAAAGAGGGAGAATATCTTCCTATTCTTCCCACCTTTGCCCTGTCTGTGCTGATATCATCTATATACAACAGGATTCAGATTCCATAACTCCTGCAACTTTTGACAAGTTACCTGTTTTGAGTTTTAGTTACTAATCTATAAAGTGGGGATGGCAAAACCAAGCTTATTGGAGTTTTTGAGAGAAATAAATTAGATAATATAGGTATAGCAGGTAAATGACTAATGCTCAATAAAATCATTATTTTATTCATTAAATATATTGATTTTAATTTTTATATCATAACTTCGTTTGATTAGTAACTCCTCTCTTCTCAAGGACATGCATATCTTTATGTATGTCCGTGTTCACATTACATCCCATTTTGTCTCACTGAATTAGACTCCCAAAGCAGACACAGTAGTCTATTAAAGGCCTTTTCATATAGGGTTTAGAGTGTGAAGGCTATCTCAGTCAAGTGAAAAGTATCCCTAGGGAACACCATTCTGTATGTTCTCATAATACTTTTGAATATAAAATACCATGGAATTAGTGAGCAGCAATAAATTGTAACCTTAAAAAATATTATCCTCTTAACAGCCAACAAGGACAGGACAACTTTAGTAAGCTTATGTAAATTAAAAACCATATAGTTTTTAACCTATGTATTTGGACTTTCAGTTAAAGCCAAGTGGAGAGCATTGCTCCAAATAGGCTTTCAAAAAGAGTTCATGAGATTTTAGTAGCTTTCTAAATTTGACCATGGATGCTTATACCTTTTAATTTAGTGGATTTGAAATGCTTGGCTTCAAGTAGCATGTTGTAAGAAGGTTATTTCTGGACCTTCTCCATGTGTAATGTATAAAATTAGCATCCTTCTTTGGCAATTGAACCTCTTCGCTTCAAAGCTAACCCAACTCATCAGATTGTTATAAATGAAGACTAATTAACTGTTCTTCTGCTTTAAGTTTAAATCCTTTATTGGCACAGATGCCTAGAGGTCAAATTTGTGTGGCATGAGTCAAACAAATGATCAGCAGTATCACAATTACACTGAAGCACATAAAATTAAAAAAAAAAACAGAATTACCTCTTTATGATTATATTAAAGTCAAAATGTAATTTTAAGTGTTGATCTTCAAAGATTCAACCCAAGGGTGAAAAAAAGGAAGTCCGTTTAAAGCATGTTTCTCGGACATTCACATTTCTTTCTTTTCTGAAGTTGAGCAGCTGCAGTGGAAGCTGACAACACGTTTGCCTTGCACATGAACAGTGGGAAATATACCGCAATTGCCAAGGTAGCTAGAACCCACGACATCGGGGAGGCCAATGCTATTAAAAAGGATGCAGGTCTTCACTAAATAACAGTATAAAAAGACATGCCTGAGGTCCTTACTGCCAGGGGCAGGCAGAAGAGTCCTTTGAAGACCAAAAGATACATAGAAGACCATGTTCTCATTTATCAAGGAACTGGGAACATTACAGGCAGGAAAATGTTGAATGTGGGTATAGACAGGCAATATAACAACGTTTCATTGTGTTTCTACTTTCAAAAAGTTTCACCAAAATGAGAAAATTGAATCATTCTGCAGCAATGCCTCATGAAAAACCATCTAGGGGTCATTTGAGGAAGAGAATGCATGCAGACACTGTCTTATCTTGCCTTTAGAAATCTATACAGTGTGAGTGCTTTCTCTTCAATGCACTTTGAATTAATAATCATTTTAAATTATTCTTCCCAACAGCTTCATGAGGCAAAACCATTTTACAGATAAGGAAATAAAGTTAGGGAAGATTTAAGAAATAATAATCATAATGTTTCTATTATCCATCGGGTATTGATGATACACCAGACATTAACATTGAGTCAGTGAATCAGAAAATATCATGTCACTAAATACAGACAACAATCACAGGGATAGGACACATGATCTCAGTATTAGAAGTTAGAAATGGAAACTCAGAGAAGTATAGTAATTTCTCTCCAAGGATGAGTTGTGAAGGAATGGCAGAGTCAGAATTTGAACCCAAGCTTGCTGGATTCCAAAGTCTTAGCCTCTTTTTTAAAATCCTCTAATGAAAATTCTCTCCCAGTTCACTAAATTTTTGAGTCAAGGAAACCCAAAGGGTGACAAGTGTCCTATAATAAACAGCCCTGCTCGTTTCACAGTGATAGTAGAGCTATCACTCAGATGTACCCACTGAGCCTAATGGGCTACACTGCTCCCAGAAACTAATAACTCCATAATGAGCTACCATCATTGCTGATGGACTGGTATTAAAAAAAAAAACCAGGAGAGCCCCAACAGATCCCTTGTGGCTGCTAGCACAGGTACCACAGCCCATGGCATGGCCTGCTATAGTGAGCTTTAGCCTCCTGCCTTGGTTGTGGTAGCTGATGTTGGTATATATTTGTACCCAGGCCTCCATGTCTCTTTCAAGGTGTGACAGAGGACAATACCCAGCTTGAAACATTTTCTTGGAACTCTAGGGCTCTTTATATTCATTCACATTGCTCTTTCTCTAAGCTCCAAGCCTGTCCACAGCACAGCTGGTTAAATGTAAGCTTCAGAGACTATGCTCCTTGAACCACTCAACTCAGCACCAGCTCTTCCTACTCTCATGGTGATTTCTCAGAAACCATCTTGCCTGACTCTAGGCCTTAGAGACATTTGCTTCTCTAAAACAACAATGTTCTGAGAAATTCACCAGTAGACTGCAGTGGTGGTGAATTTTTTTCTGCTATAGTCTCATCAGAGATGAAATGCAGCATCCCCTTGCTCTCTGGTCAGAGCCAGCATTATGTTCCTAAAGAACTGACTTCACCTTGCTGAGGTAAGACTATTGATGTGGGGAGTTGATAACATTGTGTCTTGTAACATTTCAGAGCAAGTAGAGAATTTGAATCATGGTTCTACCACTGTTTGATCTTGTTAAAGTTACAAAAGCATTGTATGCCTCAGTTTTTTGCATCTATCAAACAGAGATAATAATGGAACCTACTTCATAGGATTACGTGGAGGATTAAGTGACTTAAAACATACGAAGTGCTTAGAAAAGATTTTGCCTTGTGACTCTTGGGCCTAGAGTCAGGGAAGAAGGTCCCTGGGGGAAATCACCATGAGACTAGGAAGAGCTGGGTTTGGGTTGAGTGGTTCAAGGAGCATAGTCCCTGAAGCTTAGGTTCATTCAACCAGCCGTGCTGCAGGCAGGCTTGTGTCTTGGAGAAAGAGCAATGTGACTAGAGAGAAGCTCCATCAGGGTGTTTCTGCCATCCTGTCATAAAGGAGGCTGTATATTTCAAACATTAAGAACATTAGCCTGACTCTGAATGACTCTAGATTCTGGAAAAGGAAGATAGAAAATTGTGAGTAATACAAGGGGCAGAAGCTAGATTGCCATGTGAACACCATGTGAGGTGGACTGTATGGTACCCATGTGGGCTGGGCCTTCAGGCGCCATGGCCTGAAAGGTTCCCGAGGCTGAGCTTGGTATGCAAGGAGTAGAATGACAACAGAGCTAGAATTTTAAATAATCCATCCAAGTTTGAGCAAAAAACTACACCGTGGCCTGAGAACCTAGATCCTCCTTTAGTACTCTGGACTGTGTAAACCACTAAGATATTTTATGAGCAAAGATAGGGGAAGATAGTAGTTGAAATGGAAAATTGACCAATGATAGATCTCTCATAGTTTTGAGTGATAGCTAGACCTAGATTTGATTTATTCAAAGCAAACCAAAAAAAGGGCTGTGACCTTTTCTGCTCTCAAATCTGTCAGTTATATAGATCTTTTCTATTCTTTAGCTGCTTTGTAGGTATTAGGGATGACTGCAATGTTTGGACAATTTTGCCAAGCACACAGAGGCTCTGTCACGAATTGTGGGAAGCAGGAAATGTACAAGCAGCATAGGAGTGTGCCACTGAGGTGAGAGCCACTGCTTACAGCAAAGTTTTCCTTTCTAGTGATATAAAAAGCAGTGGGACAGTCACTACTGATGACATAAGGAAAAGTCTTTATAAAGGTTTAGGACTCTTAGGGAGAGGTGTACTTCCCTTTTGAAAGGCTATTTCTATCACTGCAGAGCATTGAATTTGGCTTCTGTATGTACATCTAGTATGATGGGTGTTCCATGTGAAAGTCAGCACCTGTGACAACCTACTGAGGGACTGCTCAAAGACTACTGCTTCTAGGAATCCACTGAAAGCCTTGGAAAAGGTAGGAAATCTCCATTTTCAGGGTCAATCGACTTAGGTATAACTGCTTTTTTTTTTTTTTAATCCAGTCTCCGTAGAGACTGTCAAAAATTGCCAGTGCCGACTGTATTTCAAGTCATCATGGCAGGGTATTGGGAAAAGTTTTCAGTTAGCAATAATCATGCCTTGAATAAACCTCATTGGCTACGATACCACCAGTGCACAAAGCTAACTGCTTCAATTATCTGAAATAACATGTTTGAATCTCCTCAGAACATCACAGTGGTTAAAGGGCAGGCTCTGGTACTGAAGTACTTGGTTCAAATCCTTGCCCTGCTGCTTACTGGCTATGAGACCTTGAACAAGTTGTCCAGCTTCTCTATACCTCAGTTTCCCCCATATTAAAAAGAAATAATAATAATCACTTAATTTCTATGAGGTTGAATCTATTATACACTGTAATCGATGAATACAATACACCTGTAATCAAACTGGCACGTAAGAAGGACTTAAGAAATGTTGGCTATCAGTCTTATTATCATATTTATACCCTGGAGAATGCCTGATGCAGTCACTTGTGGTCATGCAGGTATGCATACTTGGAGTCAAGCCCATCGAATTCTTTGGTTTCTACATTGGATAAGCACTGGGGAGTCTCAGCTGGAGTTGAAACTCTGCTCACTACTAGAAATTTTAAAAGGCTAGACATTCTGGGCGACTGGTGGTGTGTGCTACCAGAGTCCATTGTATCAGAAGATAGAAGACCTTCCCGGAAGATCATTAAGGAACCATCTGAGATACAAGCTCACCTTGGGAAAAGAGCCATCAGGTACACAGCATAGTTGATTAACAGTGGCAAGTCACTGAAAAGAAGGGGAAGGGTGATTTCAAATATATCAGGGGAAACTATTTTGTTCTTCCTATATCCCCTTGTTATCTAATCCTAAAAAAATTAGGGGCTATTAGAAAATGCAAAAGTACTATTTTCATGAAAACCAGTAGTAGATTGTCATGAGAAATCCTTAAGAAAATCCTTAATGTAATGGTTTTTCTTCCTCCTGGAATAAAAGATTGTGACCAAGTTTGTTAAGCAAAGGAGGCTTGGGAAATAACAGTTGGATTCCCACCAGCTGTCCATTGGGGAATCTGAATGTTTTACTGTGGGCAGGAAACTTCCATTCCTTTCTTCTGGTAATGAAGAGAATCTGAAAGATTGGTGAGGACTAAAAGCAATAGAGGTGGACTGTGCTCACCCTGGCTGGTCAAAGTAAACTGAACAACCTCCTCTGAAGCTTGCAAGCCTGATGACATTTCAGGATGGGCCTGGCTGACTCACATTCAAATTTCAAAATTCTTCTCTTTGGTTGAATGTTTTCCTTTTTCCCTTTCCATGTGTTTTTACATAGGGATCTTTTCCTCTGGCCCAAGTAAATTATGATACCAGAGTCCTCTGAATACAACTGTGCTTACTGTTTTGCTTTTGGACTATATTTCAAATAGGCTCTTACTTCCAAAGGTACGGCTAACAGTAAATATTCTCTTCTCCTCCACTCAGACTTCTACTCTGCTCCAGCTCCCTGCCCCCCGTGCTTTCCCTTCAATAGAGGTGAGGTTTTGTTCACAAAGCCCTGTTTTAAATTAGAGACATTCATCTTAAGGATAATACACTCCACCTCTCCAAAAAGAATGAGGCAAAGAAACAGTTACTGTTAGAATGAGAACAGGAAACCAAAGCTACACACCATATCTGCTCCAGGCATGGGATCTGGCTTCTATTGAACTCTGGCCTGCTTTTGCATTGTGACTGGCCAGGGGACCAGAAACCGAAGGCGGCCTGGTCAGGATGCAGCCGTGAATAGAGTGGGCATAGATCATTTACAGAAGATTAGCTCACAATATCCCTGGAAATAAAGAAGTCTAATAGGGTCTGGGGTCAGAAAGCCTTCACCTTGGTTACCCTCTAGAGCTTTGGGTTTTGTCTCAGGCATATTCTTTGATTCTTAATTTTCTAAAATCCAGCAAAATCTCTTGTTCCGATGACTTACTGATGAATTTCTCTACAGGCCACCTCCCTGGGAGCTATCGAGAACTACCACATATCAAAGCTGTTGAATTATACATCCCTTACACAGAATGCTTCAATGTATTGTTAAATGTCTTGACAGTGGCCCTATTTATCCGATATTGCTAATCTGACTTAATCTAGCCAAACCTCCCACACCCCCAAATAACGTCTGCTAGGCGCCACAAAACGCAAAGGAACTCTCTTCCCTTTCTAACTACAAAGCCTGCTGCTTAATTGTACAAATATTTGTGGGTTTGGCAAAGGTGAATGCTAATTTGTTGTTTTAGTATAAAGCTGAAAAGGTTAGGAGAGTGCTAAGAAAATAGGACCTACATGCATGTGATGTGCTAAATTCTTGGGAGAAGCTGAGACTCTGCAAATAGGACTCTACAAGTAAAAGCTTGCAAAAAATCTGAGAGGAAACATTTTTGGTAGTCATCAGATACACAGAAGAGGCAACAGAACAAACAGGAAAGAACCGGCCCTAGGGGTAAAAAGGAATGTTTTTCTCTCTATAGATGTGGCTTGCCTTCATTTGGTTGCTTACTGCATTTGATTTTTACTTTAGAAATTGGTTTAGGGATTATAAGGGAGGGAATGATTTAACGAGTCATAATGCTTCAGCCTGGAAATTAGAATATTCAACAATGAGAGATAATCAAATAATTAAAATTACAAATGCGCCTTTCTTTATGCATCTCTAAAATAGGTGTAGTGTCCTGTTAGGAAGATGAATTAGCTAATGATTAGGAATCACTTAGAGACCCTCAGGTGAAAGTTTTATTGCCTCACTGGATTTATTTGTCTGGGTTAAATGTTCTGTGGTCTAAGGCAGTGCTTCTCAAACTTCAATGTGCGTACAAAACCCAGGAGGCTCTTGTTAAAATGTGAATTCTGATTCAGTAGGTTTAAGGTATTGCACAAGAGATTGCATTTCTGGGCAGCTCAATCGGCCAGACCACACTTTGAACAAGGATCTAAAATCCCTGTTTCTCAAAGCTGGCTGTAAATTGGAATCAGCTGTTGATCTTTGTAAAAACTTTTCAGATTCCAATTTAATTAGCATGGGGCCCCTGCTGGACATTGGGATTTTCTAAGTCCCTCCTTTTCTTGAATCTAATGTGCATCCAAGTGTAAGAACCACACTGGTTTAAGGAGCTGGTATTCTGGGCCAGTCTAAAAGGTTGTGGTAAGGATTAAATGAGATAATGCAGCAAAGTACTTAGCTCAGCCCCTGTCACATAATGTTCTTCAATAAACCTTAATTGTTACAGGCAGCCTTGGCTGTGACAAGAGATACCACCCAAGGTGCAGACAACACTAACTCACAGAATATCAGGCAGATGTCAAGGATATTGGCAGACATCAAGGTCAGCAGTAGGGCAGGGGAAACTTTGGCCCATAGTAGCTGCACAGCAGGTATCTCTGTGCAAGCAGAACAAGAGACAAGATGGGACAGCTGTGAAGCTGCATGTCATGGCCTCTGTGTGAGCTTGATAAGGACCCCTAAAAGGGTGGTTCACACTATGGAAAACAATATGTCAGGTCCTCAAAAAATTAAAAATAGAATCACCATGTGATGCAGCAATTCCACTTCTGAGGATATACCCAAAAGAACCGAAAACAGGGTCTTGAGGAAGTATTTGTACATCCATGTTGATAACAGCATTATTCACAATAGCCAAGAAGTGGAAGCAACCCAAGTGTTCACTGACAGATAAATGGATAAACGAAATGTGACATATATGCACAATGGCATAGTATTCAGCCTTTAATACGAAGGAAATTCTGACACATGCCGCAACATGGATGAATCTTGAGGACATTATGCTAAGTAAAATAAACCAGTCACGTAAGGACCAATAGTGTATAATTCAACTTATATGAGGTACCCATGTTAGTCAAATTCATAGAGACAGAAAGAATGGTGGTTGGCAGGAGACAGGGGGAGAAGGGAGTGAGAAGTTTGTGTTTACCGGGTACAGAGTTTCAGTTTTACAAGATAAAAAATGTTTTGGAGGTTGGTTGCATAACCATGTCAATGTACTTGACGCCAGTTGACTGTACACTTAAAAACGGTTAAGATGGAAAACTCTATGTTATGCATATTTTACCATAATTTTAAAAAATAATATATGGTATATTAACTAGAAAAGTAGATTTGGAATATTCCCAATGCAAAGAAATGATAAATGTTTGAGGTGGTGGAAATCTCAGTTACTCTGATTTGATCATTACACATTGTGTGCTTGTATCAGAATATCACATCTCCCCATAAATATGTACAATTATTATAATTATTGTGTATCTATAAAACTAAAAAGAAAAGAAATGTTTTTACAAAAGATGTGACTCAAGTGTCCTCAGAATGAGTGAACAAGGAATCAGAAAAATGCAGGCTGTTATATAACTTGCCTTTTCCTGTAGAGCTCTGGGATATGGAGATTTCTAGGTCCATAAGGAGAATGTATTTGAAAGTATCCAGTAGGATGGCTGGGCTATTAAAATGATAACGTTATCAACAGAGTAACAGTTGAGAACTTACTGTGTGGCAGACACTGTGCTAATCACTTCATATTCATTATTTCCATTTACCTTCATTTTAACTCTGTGCAGTAGGTTCAAGTATTATCCCATTTCCATCTGAGGAAAGAGGCTGAGGGAGTGCAAGTTTTCTAAGAAAGCAAGAGCTGGCCTTCTAATTGAAGCTAAAATTATGCTCTTAACTACCGCATTATCCTATGCATATAATATACTATTAGTGAACAATTCTTTATTTTTCAGTCCTAAAGACTCATATTACATATTGGTTAGACTATGAGACCTACTTAGCATCTACCACAGGAAAAGACTGGTGGCTAAATTACTCAGCTGTTTAGAAAGATTGAATACTTTTTCACAAAAGAGAAGAAGTTTGGATTACAACAAGAATGTGTGTAGAAGCACTATGACTTCATAAAAGTCTTTATGTTGTAATATGTTACTAGAGATCAATTAAAAAAAAATCTAGGCAATGGTATTTTGGGGTAGACTAAGTGACCCCTTGAGCTTTGACTTTTTATATAGATTTACACTACCTAAAGACTAAAAGTAAATTTGAAATTAATTATTTTCTTAAATGCTTCATTTAAAGACACAAGCCTTATTGAATATCTTATGAAATGATATGGGGACAAATAAATATATATAAATACACATGCACACACAAATAAGGGAACCACTGTAATTTTGAACAAAATCTAAGGAAAGATAAGTCTCTGTCTTCGAGAACAGTGTGAGGAGATGGCAGCATGTCTTCATGGCATTACTCAAAGGCAGGACTTCACAAGGTGATCTGTTACCTCTTTGTTTACTTCTTACTATGTACTTTGTATATCTTATTTCATCCGACCCTCACAACCACTCCACAAACTAAATATGATCCCCAGTGTACAGATGAGAAAACTGAGGCACAGAGAGTTTGAATGACTTGCCCAAAGTCACACATCTAGTCAATAGCCGAGCCAGGACTGAGATCCTAAACCTGTGTGCCTCCAGGAATGCTGTGCCAGAAAAGACTTGGGACACACATCACAGAGGGATAAGGCAGCATTTTAGCAGGCAGAGTGACAGTTTACAAAGAGTAATGTCAAGGACCTTGGGAAATGTCCCTGTGTACTCCCCTCACCTCCATTGTATGTCGCTTTCCATTTGTGTCACATTCTACATTATTAGTAGTTGTTGGGATATCGCATTATGTCTCAGATTACCCCATTTTAAAATGAGATATTCTTGACAGGGGTCAAATGTGTGGATTTGTTTATTTCATAATATTAATTAGTTTATCAAGTCAAGTTCCTAAAAGATCTGAAAATCGGGAAAACGGAAATGTACATAGACTGGTCAAGAGAAGGTATCAGTTTGAAGCCCACTTGGGGGAAGCCTCAGTGGAAACCCAGAATCATGGAGCACTGGGTGTCTATGAAAATGGACAGAGTGAGGAGCACAGAGAGACCAAAGACAACCTTCCTTCTAATTTGCTATTTACAAAAAGAGTCTTGGGATGATGCTTGAAGAAAACATTTAAAAATAAATGGGGGTCTTCCTGACATAACCTAAGATTGAGGCAAGAATGAGTAGATCAGGAAAGGGGGTGATCTCATTGGAGAAGGAGATCTATGTTGGGGAGATGTGAGAAGAGAAACTATTGGGTGAGATTGGATAGTAAAAGAAGAGGTGCTAGTGAGCCACTGCATGTTTTAGACGGGAAAACATGATGGGTCAGGACATAATCTAAAGGATAATAAAAGGGAGAAGCAAGACAAAAGTTTGCTGTCATAAGCTCAGATGCTGATGCCATGCAGCAAAGAGAACCTGGGAATATATCAAAAGGCAAATAGGCAAGATCTGGGGATGAATTTCAGCCTCAAGAGCTTAAGAAAGGTCTTTAAACAAGTGGGCAAGTTAAAAGTTTGGGAGAAAAGATACTGAGTTCAATTCAAAATTGTGGTAATCATGGATTCGTACTGGTAATAATTCAACATAGACTCTCTGATTTTAAGATAAGCCACCATTTAAAACTTTTAAAAAACATTGTAGAATTATTGAATTATAATAATACCAGCTAATATGCATAGAGAACTTAACGAATGCCCAGACACTGTAGCATATTACTTCACTGGCTTATTAAAGTTGGAATTTGAATTAGTGACTTCTGATTTCTCTTAGAATCTGTGTTGACTCCTCTATTCTGCTTGCTAAGCCTGTCTTCTCAATGGCAGGAGAGTGTAAACATGACCAAATAAATCTGAAAGAAGAGTTTCAGCCCTGAGTGAGGGGAAGGAAGTATTTGTCTACAAAAATGTCCACAGCACTTATCCAGACCTCTTTAAATAACTTTATAGGTTGGCAGCTATCGAAGCAAGTTGAATTTTCTCAGAATAGTAACCATTACATGAAAGAGTAGGCATCTTTGTTATCTGATCTGCCCTTTACTGTTTTAGTACTCAGTCTTTAAAATGATACAGAATACTGGTCAATCCCTGAAGTGAACAATGAACTTCCCTGGGCACAAAAGGTCTTGGTTAATGTGGCTAGCAAATAACAAAGTTCATATTAGAGTGATAGATCAAATGACCCTGCTTAGGTCAAGCACACAGGGATACTATTAGTTGTGTTTATTTTATTTTTATATATTTATTTATTTGAGACAGAGTCTCGCTCTGTCGCCCAGGCTGGAGTGCAGTGGCGTGATCTCAGCTCACTGCAACCTCCACCTCCCAGGTTCAAGCAATTCTTCTGCCTCAGCCTCCTGAGTCGCTGGGACTACAGTCACCTGCCACCACGCCTAGTTAATTTTTTTTTTTTTTTGTATTTTTAGTAGAGACAGGGTTTCACCATGTTGGCCAGGACAGTCTCAAACTCCTGACTTCAAGTGATCTACCTGCCTTGGTCTCCCAGAGTGCTGGGATTATAGGCGTGAGCCACTGTACTGGCCATTAATTGTTGTTGTTGTTGTTTTTAAAAAAACAGGTTTATTGAAGTGTAATTTGCATGCCATAAAATTCACCAGTTGTAAGTACACAATCCACTGATTTTTAGTAAATTTATAGAGTAAAACCACATTCTAATTTTAGAGCATTTCCATTCTCCCAAAAAGCTTCCTCATGCCCATTTCCAATTAATTCCTGCTCTCACCCCAACCCTAGGCAACCTCTGATCTGCCTTCTGTCTGTATCAATTTGCCTCTTCTAGACATTCCATATAAATGGAATCATGCAACATGTAATATTTTACATCTGAATTCTTTCACTTAGCACTTTTATTGAGGTCCATTCACGTTGTGGCAAGTATCAGTACTTTATTTCTTTTTCTTTTTAAGTAACATTCCGCTGTATTGATAAACCATATTTTGCTGTCTACTTATCAGCTGATGAACTTTTAGGTTGTTTTTAGTTTTTGGTCACTATAAATACTGCTACTGTGAACATTTGTATACGTGTCTTTGTGTGGACATTACATTTTCTCTTGCACAGATTCAAGAAGTGGAATTGCTGGGTGGTATAGAAGGTTTAATTTTTGTTTTGTTTTATTTTGTTTTTGGAGACAGAGTCTTGCTCTGTCACCAGGCCCCAGGCTGGAGTGCCAGTGGTGCAATCAGTTCACTGCAATCTCCGCCTCCTGGGTTCAAATCAATTCTCCAAGAATTGATTTGAACCCAGACCCAATTCTCCAAGACCCCCAAATCAATTCTCCTGCCTCAGCCTCCCGAGTAGCTGGAACTACAGGCGCATGCCACCACGCCCAGCTAATTTTTGTATTTTTTTAGTAAAGACAGGGTTTCACCGTGTTGGCCAGAATGGTCTCGATCTCTTGACCTCGTGATCCACCCACCTCGACCTCCCAAAGTCCTGGGATTACAGGCATGAGCCACCGCGCCCAGCCAGAAGGTTTAATTTTTTCAAAAAAGCTATCTAACTGCTTCCAGAATAGCTGTGCCATTTAATATTCCCACCAGCAGTGCATGAAGTTTCCAGTTTCTCCATACACATCCTTCCCAACATTTGGTGATGTCTGTCTGTCTTTTTAACTAAGGTCATTCCACAGGTGTACAGAGGTATATCATTGATTTTAATTTGCATTTCTCAAATGACCAATGATATTGAGCATTTTAATATGCTTATTAGCCATTTATATTTCTTTTCTGGTAAAATGTCTATCAAATATTTTGTCATTTTACAATTGGGTTGTTTTCTTATAACTTGTAGCACTTTGTTCTATATATTCTGGATAAAGTCCTTTGTCAGATACATGACTTGCAAATGTTTTCTCCCAGTGTGGTCTAGCCTAATCATTGCCTCAGTGGTGTCTTTTGAAGCACAAGCCTTTCAAGTTTGATAAAGTTCAATTTATCCATTTTTTTTCCTTTAAGGATCATGCTTTTGATATAGTAACTAGGAACTCTTTGTCCTACCCAAGATCGCAAAGTTTTTGTCCTATATTTTCTTCTAGAAGTTTTATTGTTTTCACTCTCATAGGTCTACAATTCCTCCTTATAAAGCCTACATAGGAATATAGAAGCAAGATTGTGTTCATTGGGGTTACCCAGAACATAATATCTTTTTTTAAAATTTCAGTGTATTTTGGAGGTCAAGTAGAAAAGAATCCCTGAAATTTGAGTCTTAGAGGACGAACATGCTTTTGGTGGGGAGAGTGTTTTTTTGTGCGACTTTGATGTAAGTGTGGAGGAGGAGAGGACAGGGCTGGGATATGCTGCAAGCATGTCCTTTTCCAGGTCAGCCAATCAGAATGTGCTAGATGCAATAGCAAGTAGAACTGGCCATCTGGTTTCAGCCTAAAAATGAAAAGGAACTATTTAAATCTGCTGTCTATATGCTCTAGGCATTACTTAGTACATCTGCATGTTCAATAAATAAAAATCAATTATAAATTCCATTTCTTCTTACAAGTCTATGTTCATTTGATTACGGGAATGGTTTGGGCACAGGTAGAGGGAAATGGGAGGACAGGTGATTAACCAGGATGAACTTGATGTAAGAGGAAAAATCATTTTGAGTTGCCAGGAAAATTGAAGATTTTGTTAGACCTACCAGAGGATAGATAATTTCAAGAATGTAAGGATCTTCCTAAATATTCTCTTTCCCCCTCCATCAGCTACTTTACAGTATGTGGTAGCCACTAGACTCCTATCCTCTCTTAAACAAAAGTTTTCATATTCTTCCCAATTATAACAGGAGCATTCATAAACAACCATCATAGGGCTAATAAATAACACCTTCACAAAAGATAAACAAATAGTGAGAATGATAAACAAACAGATGAGAATGATAAAGGAAAGGAAATGTGCTCAGAGGATGGCTCTGTGCAAATGCCAGTTTGAGCAGGAAGGGAGGGATTTGGCCAAAAGGGAATGCAGTGGGTGTCTCAGTCCTTTCCAGAGAGCAGAGCCATCAGTGCAGGACTAAGAACTGGTATCATGAATTAATGTTTTAAAATTAATGTCAATTACAAAATAATACATTAACATCTAATCCTTCAAAACAAAAAAAAACCCTTATTGCAAATAAAAGTACAAATGCTCTTTGTGCCACCCCCATGATCTCCAGAGCCACTCCCTTTCCCTTTTCAGAGATAACCTTGAGTACGTGGTTTGTGGTGGCGCCCTCTAGAACTTTTTACTGGATTTACATGCATAAATGAGTCTCCATAAAGTATCTAAGTGTTTAGGGTTTTCTTTTTTTTACATAGATGATGTCAGATTATATGACTCATTGTTCAACTTGCTTTTATCATTTATCAATACTTCTTAGAGATCTCTTCACACCAAGACAGGGAGACCACCCCATTCCAGTTGTCTAGATATGGTTGCTTGAAATAGTTAAGAGTTTTTCCTATGCAGCTGGACGACATGGATTCACATCTCATCTTTGTCCCAGCTGAGTGGCCTTTAAGCAAGTTACTTAACCTATCTGTACTTTAGTTTCTGCATCTCTAAAATGGGAATTCGGATGGTAACTACATCAGAGAGTTCTTGTGCAGATGAAAAGCACTTATAGCAGGGTCTGCGACATTATAAGTAGCCAAGAAATGTTACTGATATACATTTAGATTGTCAAGAATTTTTTGCTATTGTTAATAATGAATAGTTCAATAAATTTGCCTAAACATGCTTCTTTATGTATCCATGTAAGTGTTTCTGTAGAGTGAATAACAGAAAATGGAATTCCACAGATGTAAGAGTTAGATATCTCAGATATAGCAGTAACCCAAAATTCACCTCCAATTTATAGTCCTGTCCATGAATGAGAGTACCCATTTCTCCCCACTCATGCTATCAATTAGTATCTTAAATATTTATTCCTCTAGAAAGCAAGAAATAATCATGCTTTAATGTTTTAATTTGAATTTCTCTAGTTATAATGGGAACAAAAATATTTTCATATGCTTATTAGTCATTAAGGTTTCCTCCTAGGTGAATTCCCTTTTCATAACCTTTGGCTATTTTTATATTGAGTCATTTGATTTGCAGATGTTTATATATATATATATATATATGTGTGTGTGTGTGTGTGTGTGTGTGTGTATATATTCTGCATGCTAATACTTGGCTTGTTACATATGTTGAAAATATTTTCCCCCAATCTAGGTATTAATCTATTAAACTACTCCAAGAAAAACTTAGCCCATCCTCAAGTAGTCCTGTAATCAGTGGGGTCCCAGGAGAACTAAACCACACAGAGACCGCCATGGCCACGTTCAGACCACAGCTCTAACAGATTGAAAAATGACACAGTTGAGCTGAGGGCTGTGGACACAGCTTAGAAAATAACTTCTGTGCCAGACACCCTTTAGCTCCCCTGGTCTAGACATGAATGCTTCTGAGGGCCTCTGAATTTTGTTAATTTGATTATTTCTATGCCCTGAACCCCTGAAATATGGTTTCCAGCCGAGGAAGTGGTGACCAGCAAGCCCCTGGGAAGAAGTACAATAGATGTGAGAAACAACAATAGAATCAACTGTCATGAAATTCCTCCAGGACCTTGCTACTCACAATAGCAGAGGTAGCATCACTAGGAGCTGGCTAGAAATACACAATCTCGGCACCCACCCTAGATGGGCTGAATCAAAATATGCATTTTAGCAAGATCCTCAGGTGATTGGTGTATACATTACAGTGCATGAAGCGCTGCCCCAGGCCTGTTTAAACACCAGAACTATCTTCTTAGTGGGCCCAGAGTTTTTCTCATCATCTGTTATGAATTGATTTGTGTCTCCTTCACTCAAATTCATATGTTGAATTCCTAACCCTCAATACCTCAGAGTGTGATCTTATTTGGAAATAAGGTCATTGAGGATGATATTCATTAAGATGAGGTTATACTGGAGTGGAATGGGTCCCTTAATCCAATATGACCAGAATTCTTAGAAAAGGGAGAAATTTGGACGTGGGCATTCATACAGGGAGAACATGTGAAGATGAAGGCAGAGATGTCATGATGCAGTAGAAGCCTAGGATGCCAAAGATTGTCAGCAAAACACCAGAAGCTAAGAGAGAGGCAGGGAGTAGATTCTCCTTCACAACCGCAGCCCACACCTTGATCTCGGACTTCTGCCTCCAGTAATGTGAGATAATAAAATTCTGTTGTTTAAGCCACCGTGTGTGGTACTTGTTACTGCAGCCCTAGCAAAAGAACACATCATCCCTTGGGTTTCCTATGGTGGAGGGATGGGGCATGGAATGCCCTAGAAAAGCCCCCTGGGTTTATCCTCTGGATGATAAAACAATCTAGGGGCACAGATGAATGGGGCACAAATGCCACCTCCCTCTCAGGCAGTCACAGTGCTCCAGCAGTGCCTGCTGCATGCTCTGCACTTTTTGCAGGGTCAAGCGATGCCTCCCAAGGTCTGACAGTGCTCACATTGTGTAGCACTGAAGCTTTTTTTGCCTTTAAACAGGAGCAGGAGTTAGGTAAGGAGAGGAAACGCTGGCTGATGAACAAACCCCATTACCTTGCTTTTGTGTTTCTACTCGAGTGTTTTAACTAATGGGCTGTTTAGAGAGAGTTTGCCCCGGTGAAATTAAAAGCAAAAGAAAAAAAAAATGGATTTGAAAGAGTATCCATTTCTTTCTTTATCACTCATTAGTGACTCAGAGCAGTTAAGTCCACAGTCCCCGATTTACTCACAGCCTATTTAGGTAGAGTCTGTGGCCTTTATTGAATCACAGGGCAGACAAATCACCGTCTTCTGGAGTAAGGTTAGTTTTCTCCTACTTCGGCTTTTCTGAAATGTGCAGTACCTGGGAACAAGGTACTTTAGCCACTGACTGCCCTCTGGGTATTATAAATATAGCAAATATAAATATAAATAGATATTTGTAATAGCAAATATTTATTGTGCAGTTAGAGGTGTTAAGCACAGAGCTCATACCTCACACATGGACTGTTGCACTTAATCTTCATTGCATCCATCCCAGGTGGGTGGGTGATGTGATTATATCCATTGCACACCAGAGAATACTGAGGCACAGAAACGTTAGCTCAGTAAACAATGGAGGGCCAAAGGAATGGGACAGTGAGATTTTGTTCTGAGATAGCCAGATGCAAAGGCTGAATCCAACTGAAAAGATCAAATCAATTCAATAGATTAGGCTCACCAAGCCTAAAGTGCCCCCATAAAGGGAAGCAATATAGTCTAAGACATGGTTCTCAAACTTCAGCATGCATCAGAATCCCTTGGAGGGGCTGGTAAAACACTGAACTCCAGTGCTGGACTCCACTCCACACTTCCTGATTCAGTAGGTCTTGGGTGGGACCGGAGAAGTTATCTTTCTTATAAATTCCCAGGTAATGCCGATGCTGTTTCTGCGAACCACACTGAAAATTACTGGGCTAGACGCTAAGAGCAGAATCTCTTAAAAGAAGAGAAAATGTCAACAAGAGCTCAATTTATGTCCCAGTGCCACCACTGATCAGCTGTGTGACATCAGGCAAGTTTTTAATCTTCTCTGGACTTTTGTTTTCCTTAGTAAAAAATGGAACTTAAAATTGAACGTTATTTCTCACATTAATTATGAGACATGAACAAGATACTGCAAACTAAAATAATTAGCACAAGATCTGGGACTTACTAAGATTCCAACAAATGCTAACCACTGCTACCACCACCACCGCCGTCATCATCATACTTTCTGTTATTATACACAGTTTATTCTTACACCTCTCCTCTCATCTCTAACATGCCAGACCTCTTTGTGTTTCTGTGTAAACAATGAGTCTTCATAATAGGTCTTATGCCATAGATCATAATAAGTCAATAGGTCTATTGTGAGGATTAAATGAGTTACTCTTTATAAAGAATTTAGCACTGTGCCTTATACATAGAGCTCATTATAGTTACTTCTTCCTGCTAGCAAATGCGTCCTACTAATTGTTTTACATATATTGTGTTATTTAATCCTCATAGTAACCTTGAGAGGTAGAAAACGTTATGATCATTTTATAAATGACAAAACTAAACATCAGAGGTTAAATAACTTGCTCAGATTACTCAGTGGTTAAGATTTAAACACAGATCTGTTTGACCTAATAATTACTGCCTCTTTATTATTTAATAAAAAGCAGTGTCTTGCTCAACCTTATAACTCATTTCAGAATGAATTGGAGGGTCCTGGATTGGGGACTGGGAGTTTTAACAGAAAGCAAGTTTTGATTTGGAAATGTAGGTTTGGAAAAATAGTTTCACTTATTGGTCCACAAAATGGATCAAGGCTTGTTGCCATCATAACCCCCTTTGCTTTTTAGAAAATCAAGGTGACTTCCACCTTGTAAAAATTGTCTGAGAAAGAAAGCAGAATAGTTACAAGCTAGGCTCATGCACATTTTCTATGTCACCAGCTGAAAAGCATTAATCTTATTCCTGATTCTACACCTTGTTCCTTTACTGGGTCACCATCTATCTACACAGCCAGACTTGGGAATGTTGAAATCAGAGTTATAATAATTTGAAATTGGCCAATGCAATGTCACAATGTTAGACTCAGATTTCCCTGAAGAAAGAGATATTTAAAGAAAATCTAGGCACTAGCTTTGAATCCACTTGAGTTAGCTACAAGATGAAAATGATTTTTCTTTCTGTAATTACGGAGATAGTCCCCAAAGATATTTATTATGTTAAACTGGCACCAAGTGTCAAGGAGTGTTCATAGGTAGCTTTCAAGGTTATAGAGGAGGGCCAGATATTTACAGAGGTGCCAGCCACAGGCTTGACCTAGGAGAGGAATGCCTTCCAACTGATGCATGTGGCTAATGTTTCTAGGAAGGAGAAGCCTCTAGCAGTAGAAGATCAAATTTCAATTTACCTGGAGGCAAAAAATAATCATAAACAGGTGCTCTTGAATGTTCAACCACGCTGTCTGACTTCTTAACCAAATACCTCCTTATCTACCTCAGGCTTCAGTGAGGAGAAGGCAATTTTAATTTGCTTCCCTTTTACCTCTGGCTTCCTTAAAAAATATAAAATAAAATATTTTAGGATAACAGAACATGTGTACAGAATGTGGTTGTAGCCAGAAGTTATCCCATAGCTCTGGCCTGTGACCAGTTTGCCTGGGAGGATTTATTTTAAGCTATTCTTATCTGAATTCGTCTGGTTGTGCCAGCATGGGAGCTAATTCTCTGACAATAAGCCTGCTGGGGTGTGTTTGGGTCTCTGTTTGTTTGTTTTGATGTGCACAAAGACTGCAAAATGGATAGCGGCATCACACTCCTCTCTAAATGAGAGGCGCAGGCTGGCACAACAGGGGAGGCTTGACGATATTTGGGAATCTGGGTAGCAAACAAACAAGCACTTCAGGGGAAATGCAGGTAGGCACATTCTCTCCCTGCAGGGAAACCCAGGAGCACAGGGTCTCTGGAGATGAATAGGACTACCAGGATTAAAAACTACCAGCCTGTCAAGATCTCGGGGAGACATCCAAAGTCTGTGTGTGGGCAATGAAGTGAGCAGAAATGCTGAGCTCTGAGCTGCAGTTGCTTGAAGGAGCCCCTGACTCGGCATTTTATGCCATTTACACACCCAACTGAGGGGTACTCTTGCTCACAGTCTTCTGCCATCACCCAGTGTTAGCTTGCAATAACAGACTATTAAAGCCTCTGGCTTCAGTTCCTTAACCTCCTCAGTTCCAAACCCTCCAGTCTCTGCCTCTCTTCACCTCAGCCACAAACCTCACACATCATCTCTCAAAACTGTTCCACTGCCAGAATGTCACTCACTGGAAATTTCCCCAGTTCCTACTACCTGATGTACACTGAGCATATACCTTTTATTTTTTACCGGGGTCACTACCTCTTTTCCATTCCATCATCATATTCTGATAAGATCTCTCTCAGTTGGGTGCGGTGGCTCATGCCTGTGATCCTAGCACTTTGGGAGGGAGGCCAAGGTGGGCGGATCACGAGGTCAGGAGTTCAAGACCAGCCTGACCAACATGGTGAAACCCCATCTCTACTAAAAATACAAAAAGTAGCTGGGCATGGTGGCACATGCCTGTAATCCCAGCTGCTCAGGAGGCGGAGGCAGGAGAATTGCTTGAACTGGGATCCGGGAGGCGGAGGTTGCAGTGAGCCGAGATCATGCCACTACTCTCCAGCCCGGGCCACAGAGCAAGATTCCATCTAAAAAAAAAAAAAAAAAAATTCTTTCAATACAGCCTAGACCTTCTTGCTCCCTTAATGTTGCCAAAACTCCATTCTTGGGAATACTGTGGTCTGCCAGATCCTAGGAAGCCAAGATGTTGATGTTGGGGTGCAGGGTCTACCGCAGAGTCATGCTGTTGGACCTCAGGTGGCCATTAAGCCTATGCTAACATATTTGTGTTGCTCTCTAATTGACTGTCAAATTCTCCCATGGTTCTTATTCCAAGTGTTTCATTTCTCCCCTAATACTTCCATCTTAACCCTGGATCTTCATTTGAGAGAAATACCGTGACTGTTAAGTTCACCCTGAAGACTGAGCACATGCAATATAAGCATCCTCACTTACTTTTCTCTTCATCTCAAGATCCCTCTACCTTCAGCTTCCTTTTGCCCTTATTTCAGAAGAAGAGATACTTCTTTCTGCCAAGACTCATTCAACCTTATCCTATAATTGGATCTTTCTTTATAACTTCAGTGATTATTTAATCTCATCTTCCATCCTTCTTTCTGTTACATTAAACTCTTCTTGCCAATAAACATGCTCAGATCTTCTCTATATTTAAAAGTAAAACATTTCCTTGACCCCACAACCATCTTAAATTACTAACTGATCCCCGTCCTCTTTAACAACCACATTTAGTAAAGAGGTATTTCCACAGATGCATAAACCCTAACTTTTTTTTGGCATCTGGATTCTATTTCTCCCTCAACAAAAGCTGTTTGTTCCAAGATTATCAATGAAAATACCAAACCCAATGTCCGCTGCTCCCTTGGTTTCTGTGACTTTCCACCATCCTGGTTCTTTTGTCTTTTAAGCTAGTTTCTCATCTATCTTCTAAGCTTTTAATATTGTTTTACCCACCTCAGTGCTTCTCCCATCTCTATGCTCACTGTCAGCAATCTCACCTCCTGGATCCAGATGCTATCACCGGGCAGAGAACTCCTCAGATGAGCTCTAGCCTCCCTTCCAAGTTCTACCCTATAAATCCAACTGGATCTCCAAGGAATAATACTAGTTATGATAATATCCACAACTTATTCACACATACTATGTGCCAGACACAGTACTATGTTAAATTATCTTGTTTAATTTCTTCCACAACTTTACAAGTACATATTATTGTTCACTCTTTACAGAGAAAAACATCAAGGCTCAGGGGGATTAATTAACTTGTTGAAGATTATATACTGTATGGCAAAGCACTAGTACATAAATCTGACCCTGGAAAGAGCATTAGGCTAAGGGTTAGAGATCTGAATGATTTCTGGCTTTGACACTAACTGGGTTTGAGTTTTGAATGGATCACTTAGCCTTACTGGGCCATGGCTCTCTTAATATACGATGACGGTGAAAAATCCTACTAGTGTTACCCAACTCTAAACATGCAAATTCTTCTAGTTCTACTATTGCAAAGTATTTCTACGGCACCTCAAATCCAACAAGATTAAAATCAGTTACTTGATCATACAAGTTCAAATCGATTGTACTCCCATTGGATGTAATCATTTCAGAATGTCTGGCAAGTGCCCCTACGAGAGTTTCTTTCCTTAATGGGTGTAGGATGTGCTGTCCTAAGACCATTATTACAATAAAAATAGTAGCTATTTGTATGGGATGATCACTGTACCAACCATCTGCAAATAGTGAGTTTGGAACATATTTAAAAAGATCTGCAGTGAGCTGAGATAGTGCCACTGCACTCCAGTCTGGGAGACAGAGTTAGACTCTGTTTCAAAAAAAAGAAAAGTCTTTGAACTTGGTATTAGGGCTTTATAAAAAGTCATTTTAAAAATCTAGCGGTTTCAAAAAATGTTACTTTCAAGTTGGTCTGTGAGATGTCCTGGATGACAAAATAAAAAAAATACATGAAATAATACAGAACAAATCACTACATAACCAATTAGGACCTACTAAATCAAATGTCTGTGACTTTTTAAAAACTTCCACTTTTTTTCTTTAAAAGTAATAGAAACAACCTAAAAAGTATAGAAACATTGATAAGAAAAAGAAAAAAAATCATTCATAAGCCTCAATCCCAGGAACATCCACCATTAACATTTTTGTGTATAATTTTCCAGTCTTGTTTTTTCCTACATGTGCTTTTTTTTTTTTCTTTCTTTCTTCTTTTTTTTTCTTTTTGAGACAGAGTTTTACACCATCACCCTGGCTGGAGTGCAGTGGCACGATCTCGGCTCCTCCTTGGTTCAAGAGATTCTCCTGCCTAAGACTCAGTAGCTGGGATTACAGGTGTGCACCAGAACACCTGGCTGATTTCATATTTTTAGAAGAGATGGGGTTTCCCCATGTTTGCTAGGATGGTTTTGAACTGCTGACCTCAGGTGGTCTGCCCGCCTTGGCCTCCCAAAGTGCTGAGATTACAGGTGTGAACCGCTATGCTCAGCCTACATGTGCTTGTAAAAAATAGTGGAATCCTACTCTAAATAGTGTTTTTGATTGGATTTTTAATTTTAAAGTCTATCTTGAATATCTTTCTATAGTATTATGTATTTTTTTCTTCAACTTCTTTCTTAAATGAATGGATGCACAATAATATGGAGTCAGGATGTACCATCATGTATTTAACAAATCTTTTAATATTGGCTATTTAGGTTACTTCCAAATTTTTACTCTTCAAAACAGTGTTCATTGAATAGTCATATAATTAAGCCTTTGCACAAATTCTTAAATATTTCAAATAGATTTCTAAATATGGAATCGGAAAGTTACAGGGTATGCAATTTAAAAAAATCTTTGATATGTTATTACCAAACTGTTTTTAAAAAGGTTGTACTAATACATTGTCCACCAGCATTAGAGGAGATTTTCTGCTTTCTTCCAATTTCACTAGTGATTCATATTATTGTTTCAATTTTTGCCAAATCGAGAGTTGTTTTAATTTGTATCAAATAAAGTGTATATCAAATATTGTGTCCAAGTTGATATTAATTGGACAACTGTAACTGATAACTATATATAAAGTTATAAATTGGACACTATATATATATATGTATATATATAGTGCTCTCTATAACAAGAAAAATTTATTAGTGTTATTGATAACACTGAGTTTATTAGTGCTATCAATAACAAAGTTATCAATAAATTGTTTTTCTTGTTATATAGAGCATTTATGCATGTGTATGTGTGTGTGTATGTAGTGTGTGTGTGTGTGTGTGTCTGTGTGTGTGTGGTTCTCTATAACAAGCAAAACAGCTCAGGAAAAGAGAAAAGCAACCCCAAAAGTGTTATGGGTATGGAGTAAAATGTATTTCTTGAAGCCGTTGGTGTGAAAAAACCATGCCAGGACTAGTTGTACAAAATCAAAGGAAATAATAGACCAAAAGAAACAAAAACAAAACACAAAAATGTCCTTATGAAATAAACTTCAAAGGAAAAATGGAATTGATCATTGGAAAAACTGTTACTCTTGGGGAAAAATATTTCCTTGTGCTTCTATGAGAAATAGAAAGGTAGTCACATTACACATGATAAGTTAACATAAAAAGTATGTGACACAGAATGCAAGAACTTATTCACACACTCTGCTAGAATAAAGCATTCTCTAAAAAGTTACAAGGCTTAGGCAAACAATTTCTTTTTTATGTACCAAGAAAACTCTTGGATACATCACTGGGAAAATACCCAGCAGCCCAGTTAATAGAATGACCAACTCACTTATTATTTAGTATTCAACAGCCAAAAGGTTTAGACCTGATAATCTTGGCTCTCACTAGAAAGGAAGCAGAACAGTGGGGTCTGGAAGGTTCCTAAGACTAGCTTTACATCCTAATGCCAACACTTCCTAGCTGTGTGACCTCTACTGGGTAAGTTGTCTGGAGCCTCAGTTTCCACTTTGGTGAAATAGGGGTAATACTCTTATCTTGCTTACCTCAAAGAGCTGTCATAAGGCTCAAGTAGGATGATAAATGCAAAAAAGATACTTGTAAACAATTAGGACTGGGGACTACAAAGTTAAATATGGTAGGATATTGAAATCCTTAAATCTCATGTGACTAGATATTGAAAGTTGAAAGATATCCATAAGATTTCCCAAATCCAAAATGTTGGTTGCATTCTTAAATCCCAAAGTCTAGAAAGGTTGTAGGGTCCAGTTTTGCAAAATATCTTAATAATTGTAAAGATCAAATAAACTTATGTCTTTCTGTAGTCTGGGAAGCCTAACTTTCTTACTCTTATCTGGGCAAACCCATATCACAATTTGAAAAAGTGTTGTCTCCAACCCATCCAACTCTGTCTCCAGTGTATATCATGTTCTACATCGCACCAGGTGCTCAGCCTAAAACTCCAGAGTCTTTTGATGTTTGTCATTTTCATCTCCTCTCACTCTATCAAATTAACTCAGAAAACAAAAAATCCTTTCATGAAGATATATATAAAATTCTTAAAACTTCTATATCAAAACTATAAAATTAGTCCTCAAAAGTCAAAGTTAAAATAAAGTTAAAACTTAAGTATGTGAGTAGGTCTCTTGATGTGCTGCACTTTTATTCTGAATTATAATTTGCTATACAATTTGTTTATTACTTTGCAAAACACAAAAGTAACTTCCAACATGAGTTTTCTTCTCTCATAGGCAAATTAAATACTTGCTATTGGAATTATACATTGGTTGGTTGAAATTGGCTAGCTCTTTCTTATCAGTGGTCAGTGTTTCCTGTCTCAGAATTGACAATTATCATGTCTCCTGCTCACCTTGAGAAATTTAACAAGTACATATCAGCACATCTGAAGGGCTATTGTCTGTCACTTCTCAGTAGTTGATATCTCTTTGTTGAATGGCTACGCTATCAAAATACTGTCTGTGACTCTGTTCTAAAGAGGTTATTTCATGTAAGATAAGAAAGAAGCCAGATTTATTAATTTATCCAGTGTTTACTATGTGTCAGGTACTATTATAGGGACTGGAATATGGTGTAGAACCAGTCTTCTTGCTGTCACGGCCTTTATATTTCAGTGAAAGAGACATTACAAACAAATCAATCAATGTCTGTCTAATGCCACAAAGTGATAAGTACTGTGATGGTTACATTTTATGTGACAATTTGGCTAGGCAATGATGCCCAGTTATTTGGCCAAACAGTGGTCTAGATATTGATGTGAAGAAATTTCATAAATATGATTAACATCTTCAGCTGGTTGTTTATAAATAAAGGATATTACATTTGATTATGTGGGTGGGCCTCATTCAATTAGTTGAAGGTGTTAAAAACAAAAACTGAGGTGTCACCAGAGGAAAAAGGAACTCTGTCTTAAGACCATAACACAGAAATCTCCTGGGTTGACAGCCTACCAGACTGCCTTACAAATTGCAAACTTGTCAAACCCCTCAATTGCATAAGCCAATTTCCTAAAGTAAATTTACACATTCATACATAGATGTATTCTACCGGTTTTGTGTCTCCAGAGCACCCTAACTATGATAAGTACTATGAGGGAAATGAAGCAGGGAAATGGGGAGACAACGTGGAAATCGGGGGAGGCAGTTTGGAAAGGTTGTTGAGGGAGGGCTCCATGGGGAAATGATATTTCAACAGAAGCGTGAATTAAGTGTTGGAATGAGCCAGGCA
Source organism: Aotus nancymaae (assembly GCF_030222135.1). NCBI lineage: Eukaryota > Metazoa > Chordata > Mammalia > Primates > Aotidae > Aotus > Aotus nancymaae. The sequence continues at coordinate 22,664,934 of NW_026988431.1, forward strand.
AAGAAACAGAGAGAAGACATTCCAGCCTAAAGGAATAGAAAGTGCAATGGCACTGAGGTGGAGCTAATCTCAGCGCATCTGAAAAACAAGAAGTGAGACTGGGTAGAGCAGAGTAAATGGGGAGAAGAGTGACAGGCGATGTGTTTAGGGAAATAGGGGAAAATCTTGTAGGGTGTAGTAGATATAAATGTGATAAGAAAGCATTGGAGGGTTTTGATCAGGGAAGCACTATAATCAGATACACATTATGAAATAATTGCCACTCCAGCTGCTGTGTAGAGAACTGACTAGCAATGAGCAATGGGAGAACAGAGAGATCAGTTAGGAGACCTTGCAAGCCAGCTGTGACACAATGATGGCTTGGACGAGGGTGAAAAAAATGGAGGTATCGAGAAGTGCTCAGATTTAGGATATATTTTGAAGATAGAACTGATATCACCGTTTTCTTTTCCATTCCTTTAATAGGGCATATGGTTAAAAAAAGAGAATCAAGAATGATATCCAAGTTGTAGCCCAAGCATCTCAACATAAATGATGCCATCAAAGAGAAGAGAAGCCAGATTTAGTAAGTTTTGGAGTAATTGAGAAGTCAAGAATTCTGTTGTGAACATGACCCATTTGAAAGATCTATTGGATAGTCAAATGGAGGTGTCATGTAGACAGTTGTCTATCCTGAAAAATTGCCCAACTCAAAATATTTCTGAGAGTTTAAATCATGGTAATCCATTTTGCATCTTGGGCGTAAGTTAATGCACCAGTGATCAGCAAGTGGGTATATTGTCTATAGATTGCTCTCGACAGTCTATCTAATAGAATGTTTACCTAAAGGTGGTTGCTCTCCTTATTAGCTATCCAAATACTGAAACAGGTAGTTAAGGAAAATGAATAAATTATCATTATTTTTTTCCCAAAACAAATTTTTAGGGGTATTCACATATCCTTTTAAAGTGATAAAATCCCAATCTGATATAATAGAAGTGCAGTTATTAAACAAAGAGTTATTAAGTAAAAATAGAAGAGTCAATATCTATCAATTTGTTAATCACTGATAGATCCAGTTAATGTATACAACTATCCCTAAGCAGGTGATTCTAAAATTTCTATAAAGAAATATTAGACCTGGATTCCAGCAGAATGTGATTATAATTGAGTCAAAAGAAGACATGCTGCTAAGGTGTTATCCAAATGTAAGTTTCAGTTATAAGCTAGATCCTGCTTCACTTGAGCAATGCATTTCTTTACAAATATTGGCCCCATGAAAACTCCCAGTAAAGCAAGATGCCTACCTAATTGATAGGATTTAAGTTCAAGAAAAGTTGCTCTTTAATCTCCCAAATCACCATAAGTTGTCCTTTACATGTTCTTAGAAAACAGGACCTGTATTAAGCATTTCCATTTCTGTCATGCCTGCTCTGGACAAAGGACCATCATCTGAGCTTGCCACATGAAATCCAGCCAATTCCATCATACTTTGCAAGAGTCCAGATCTCTCTCACTGCCGACGCCTTTGGAGCCACAAAGTGACAGTCAGCCCGGCTGTTATGGATGCCCAACACATGGCAAACCTGAAAATAAATGTTATGAAAAAGGCCACAGGGCCATAATAGAGTTGTTATTAGAGCTGAGATGAGTGCTGCAAAATGACTGAATATCGACTATCCAGAGAGGAACAGAAATTTCAGAGACTGTTTGGGGGTAGACGACTGATGGAGTTGGCTAGTTCCAACTTCCATTTCTGCAACTGACACACAGAAGCAGAAAAAGCCGAATGTATTCTAATGCCTTTTAGAAAAAATGAAAATCCAAACAAACGATGAGGGGGCTAGTTTCCAGTCATCAAATGGTGACCTTCATTTGATTTGGAATGATTTGGAATGTCTTTCTGATGTGTTCTAACTTTCCTATAAGAAATTGAGAGCCTATTATACTCAGAAATCTGAGAGTCAGATAAAAGAGAGATCTTGCCTCAGCTTCTCTGACAAGGAGATAGGAAGGAATAGTGTGGGCCCAAAACTTCAGGGCTCAGAACCCGTAAAAAGTCATCACTCTTCATCTATTCAGCTTTCTGTCTTCATATTTTAAAAAGAATGTGTTTAACTTGAAGTTTTTCTTTAAGATTGACTATACTCTGTCAAATGATGCAAAATGCTTTTAGCCAAAAAATCTGTTCTTTACCATAAGGCAATCTTCATAATGGCTTTTTAAATTTAATGTAATTTTCTTTTGGAGTATAGACAGGTTCTGCTGCTCAATTGATAATTCAGGATTCAGTTTTCGAAATAAACTAAAGACACATTCGTGATCACCACACATTTTACTGAATGTCTATCCAAACATCTAGCACAAAAGTTTTGAAAGTTAATTTCCATTTTTTTAATTTTTATTTTTTACTATACTTTAAGTTCTGGGGTACATGTGCAGATCATGCAGGATTTTTATGCAGGTACACACATGCCATGGTGGTTTGCTGCATCCATCCTCCCATCACCTCCATTAGGTACTTCTCCTAATGTCATCCCTCCCCAATTCCCCACCTGCTGCATTAGGTACTTCTCCTAATGTCATCCCTCCCCAATCCCCCACCTGCTTCATTAGGTATTTCTCCTAATGTCATCCCTCCCCAATCCCCCACCCGCTGCTATTCCTCCCCATCCCCCCCACCCCACAACAGGCCCCAGTGTGTGATGTTCTCCTCCCTGTGTCCATGTGTTTTCATTGTTCAACACCCATTTATGAGTGAGAACGTGTGGTGTTTGGTTTTCTGTTCTTGTGTCAGTTTGCTGAGAATGATGGTTTCCAGTTTCATCCATGTCCCTGCAAAGGACATGAACTCATCCTTTTTTATGGCTGCATAGTGAAAGTTAATTTTCTGACCATTCCTCTGGTGTCATTCTTAATTCTGTCACCTTGACATCACGTTGACTCTTTCAGGAAGCAGTGTTAAAAAGAGTGAAAATGTGTCATCAGGCAGTGTTGTGGGTGAATGTACTTCTCGAAGGCATTAAACTTTTATGGATGTGTTTATGTATTATACATGTACAAGTCAGCAAGTCTGTATTAGGAATAATCTGCAGAAGCAATAAATTAATGCTGTATTATTAATATTAGTTTACATGTTCATCAAATGACTCTGGGTTTGTGACCAAAATTCCCCACCACATGAGCTATCCAGCCCCCTCATGCCCTGAAGCTGGCATGTGCCCCTTTCAGCTCTGAAAAACCTCAATTTGCATAAAGATCCTCAGTCTTCTGAATTAGCTTTGTTTCTGTGTGGAACTGTAAAGGTTGGTGGTAAGGGCTTAAAGAATCCTCTTAAATAATTAAATGGAGTAAACAAAGTAACATCTTGAAGAGTGAGGTTTTTTTTTCCTCCCCATGGGGGAAAAATAGCAAATTCCTTAAGATAATACATTAGATAGAAAGAGCCAAACATTTTTAATGAATAGAGTAGGGTTGAGAGGAGTGTTGAAGAAGAAAGGCAGGTTTTTGGCTAGCTCTTCTGGTGCCAGAGATTATGTCTGGGTTCTTCTTTATCAACATGGTGGCAACACCTGTGATTAGTGAAGATTTTAAAAACTACATTGCAGGCTGTTATAGAGGATACTAAAGATGCATCAGTAACGACATAGAAGGGTGTATGTGTCTACATAGGAGAAAATAGAGTTACCGCTCTCAAAAATGTTTCATGAAAGAATAAAGATGACTGTAAGACATAAGGGATTTTTTTGGGGTATCACACCGTTCTGCCCACCAGCTGATGAAGAAGCTACAGATAATTCTCACAAAAGATCAAAATTAACAAAGAGTGAAAACAGGACCATATTCTGATGCTATTGATAATTTAATGAAAATGTGAAGATACTTGTATGAAATTGAATTTTATTTTCCAAGGGATAAAGGAGAAATGTAGACTTCCAGAGCAGGTTCATTTTTGCTATCAGAAGTATAACTGAATAAGGCAGCCTCAAATGAAACCGAGAGCCAAAGGTTTTCTTTATTCCTTTCTAGTGTGTCCATAACTCTCCTGGGATCTGTGAGCTTGCAAGACAATCTAGCACACACTGAGCTTCCAAGATGCACGGCACATCCAGACTCGATGTGGTGTTAGTAGCTCCTGTCATGACTAAATTCCTTTGCACAGCGGCTTCAAACTACCTGTCCATCAACTGTTTTCTCTGCTATTTGGTTCCCCTTATTTCTTGATTTTCTGAAAGTCAGAACTTAGCTAAACAAAATGAAATACAACTTTCTGCATGTAACTCTTTTACTTCCTCATTTCCACATGGCAACATATCTTCTTACTCTAAACACTGCAGTCTTTAAAATTCTACCCAAAATCTCTTTCTTCTATAAACTTCAACCAGTTTCTTTTCATTTATTATAGTATCCCTTCAGCATTCATTCATTCATTCATTCAAAAAACTGTTTTGGAGCACTTACTATACACAAGGGAAAAAAATACGATTGGAGACTACAGAGCTGAACAAGTTGCATTCCCTACTCTCAAAAAATAAATAGTCCAACTGGCTAGACGGGCAATAGATTGTGGTAACTGCAGTGAGAGAACTGTCAGGGAAACAGGGGAGTGCACCTGAGGGGGTGTCAGTAGAGAGGCTAACGTGGAAGTTACCTGAAAGATACGACATCTGTGATGAGTCTTGGAAGATGAGTAGAAGTCAGCCAGGCGGAGCATCCCCAGTATGAAGGGTAGTACCAAGCCTGGAAACGGTACACTAGAATTTCACTTCACATTGAAGCTTTTATTGCCTAAGTGTTCATAATAGTCTGTTTTGGTCCCACCTTCAGGCTGACTTCAGACCATCTGAGGGAGGAATTAAATGAGATCGTGTGTTTATCACAAAGTGGTGGGAGATGGCTTCTGGAATTCTTATTATGATTATTAAACCTGGTTTCTGATTTATCTCTTATTTTCCTGAAGTACCATTAAAGTGCTCTAAGTACTGAAATCTTGCTACTGGTTTCTTTACTCTTCTCTTGTTGCTCTGGTAGCAGGCAGGGCAGGAGGTGGCTACCCAAGTGAGAATGAGGACTCAAGGAGGAAGTGAAAGATGGACATGGAATCAAAAAGCGTCCCCAGACTTCCTGTTGGGAGCTCTCTGCTAATGTCCCCAGGGTGTTGACAGTAACTGTTCTGGGGAATGAGGTGAGGGAGGGGTGCAGTGGGCTGTAGAAAGACACAGCAGCTGGCTTCATTACTATCTCCCTAACAAAGTGTCTCTATAAATCAGACAGGAGGGAAGTGTATGTTCGGCAGGGGGAGGGAAGTTGGTGGGTGCTGCTCATTGGCAAATGGTTTAGAACTCACTGAGACTTACCACCATAATCCACTGATTTGGGAGCTGTGGACAAAATCGTTTACTTCTTTTCTAAGCATTATTACTAACAGTGAATATAGGTTTTGTTTTCTAGTTTAAATGTGAAGCAAAAAGACACATGATATGATTTTTAAGTAATATGTTCTCAAGTCTATTTCATTTTAAGCAACTGATCTTCACTGAAATTGCATCATTAAAACTGGTGGTAAATATATGTATACAATTTTTAATATAAATCTGCCTCTCAATCAGTTTCCACATCGCCTGTACATTTATATCGGATCTCAGAAGCCCACTGAACATTAGCAAGAGAAGTGTGAAAAGACAGAAATAGTATCCAATCCTTACAGAATGTCTCATTTAGTGGAGTGGGAAAGCTGAGGGGAAGAAATAGTAGTAATATTTTTTGTGTGTGGCCCCATTACTTTTTCAAAGTATTTTCCACTTTTAATTTAGTTGTGACTTCCAGATGTTTTTGACAGATGGGAACACAAAGACAGGTAGCAGCCAGTCAAGTGACACCCAAGCCACATTTCCTATAGCTGCTGTATCCCAGGCTTAATCTTTGCTTTTCTCTGCCAAATCCCTCTGCTTTCTTCACAATGAATGCAAGTCTCTGATCACACCTCAAAATAGCCAGCACATTCCTCAATCTAGCTTTGTGACCAACGTCAGGCGCCCAGAAAAGCTCTAGGCAGAAGTCACGAATTCCACAGCTCACTGGAACCAAAGAGGTGATTTAAGAGGGGAAAGTGGGCAGGGTGGAAAACACCATGAAGAGGTGTGAACCCTAAAGAATGCAGCCCCCCCTGAAACACAGTGCTGTGCTGGAGTCAGCTTACAGGGACTTCAGGGGGCTGATTATACACAGCTCTTCCCAAAGCTCTTTTTGGTGTCCTCATCTTGGTAGCTCAAAATTGACCATTTATGCCACAGGAATTGTCAAACATTGCAAATCGGGGCTTCCATTCCACTCACAGAGAGTTGGTTACTAAACATTTACTTGCACACCAATGCCTAAGAGCATTCGGATCCGATTTTCAATTAATGGGTGTATGAGCCAAACAAAATTCATTTGCTCCTTTATTCGGCCCCAAAGCCCCAGGTTTGAAACCTCTGGTCTAGGGTTTAGGCTGTCATTGGCATGGTGCCAAATCTGAATCTCTGTTGGTTCTCCTCTTTCCTTCTTTTTTCCACTCTCCTCAACTTGCTGACTTCTGAAGGAAAAAAACCAATAAAGTGGCTCTACAAAATTATTATAAAGGAAACGAGCTAAAGGAAAGAATACAACTTGCCAACAGGTGTTTGGAAAACTTCAGTCTCAGAGTTACCTTTTCTCAGTTGAAACTCTTCAGCCCACTATTGCTAACACCTGTGAAATTGTTCAATCAAACAATCCCACAAGCCCTCTTCTGTCTCTTGAATGTGTAGTCTGTTACATTTCTTGTCAACAAGGCTGCACATAATTCATTTAGAGGGCCATGCGAAGTGTTCATAAATAACAAATTAAGATTTAGTTCAAATATTCCTGATGGGGTCTTGGTGTGCTTACCAGGTTTATGGATCTATTTCATGGGAATGCACTTTACAAAGTTACATTTGCGGGTTGTTTATTCAGTGAATAAAGGTATACATTATATATTTGTCACTGTCGTAGACATGGATGGAAGAAAGGGAAATAATCGCTGGAAAAAGCTGTTTCAGATTTTTACAAGTTGAAGTACTGTGTTAAAGAAAATGAACTAATCTGACAAGTATTAGATACTTCATTAAATAAAATAAAAATAATCACAAGTATTACTTTTTTTTTTTTGAAACAATTTTCAACCAACATTGGAAAAGCTGATAAAATTCGTGAACTATCTAAAATCAGTTTCTTACACTGGGGTTCACAGACCTAAGAGGGCACAGATAGAATTCAGGATGTCTGTGAACCTGAATGTGAAAACAATTACAACATTACTTTCACTCACTTCTAACTGAAATTTAGCACATCCTTCCATTATGAATAGAGTCAACAACCTATGGTACTATTAGCAGTACCTGTCTATCATTAATAGAAATCACAGACTTTTTTTTCTATCAAATTACAGTTGTTGTAGATATCTGAAAACATTGTTTATGCCCTTCATTTCTTCAAAATTATAGTAATTATTAGATCCACTGCAAGATTTTATTTTTTTAAAAACGCATACACTACTACATCACACATTTGACTTTTATATATTTTGATAACTATAATTCCATATAATTGGTTTCCTTTGTAATCTCTATACATTCTATTTTATTCATTTAAAAATATTTTCCTGAGAAAGGGTCCCAAGACTTTGCCTCATAGCCAAAGAGGATAGGATCCATGGCACTAAAAAGATTTAAGAACTCCTGCTCTAAAATTGGCCCCAAGTTTCATTTTTCATTTATTCAACAACCATCAATAACATTTAAGCGCCTTCAATATGCCCTGCAGTGTTCAATGAACTAGGGATATAAAAATAGATGAGACAAAATTTCTACTCTCAAGGACCTTATATAGAACACAATTTATTTTCCCAGATAGAATAATGCTTTAAACATTTAATCTCAAAAGCAACATCAACAAAACCTCCCAAGTAGCACTATCCAGAACGTGGTCCACAAAACAGCAACTTGGGCATCGTCTGGGGTTTGTTAGAAATGTAGAGTTTCAGGCCCCATCCCAGAATCTGTATTTTAATAAGATCTCCTGAAATTATACAGTTTAAGAAGTGTGCGCCTCGACTTTAGTCACTGATACTGCCATCATCAACACTCTCTTCTTGCCATTTGGCCTGAACAACGACCTAAAACAATGACAAAAGTCCCAAGGAATCAGGAGACCACTAATAAAGTCAAGTGTAGACCAAACTGATTTTTCCAAGGCTCGTGAAAGAGAGCATGGCTCTTTTGAGAATTCTATTTCTAGCAGCACTGAAGAGTACAAATCCAAGCCGGAAAAAAAAAGAAAAAGGAAAGAAAAACACGATTGGAAATCTTGTCACATTTTCTCATGCTTAATTTGGTCACTCCTTTGTATGAAGTAAAACAAGCTCATCTTGTTTAGTGTTACCTCAATGGAGTGAAATTGGCTACACCGTTCTTTCACTCAAAGAACTATTCATAGATTTCTATTCTCAAGCACGTTATTTATATTCTGCCTAAAAGTAGGTTTCACAGTTATTCAGAATCATGCAGCATCAACTGAATACTTCTTTAATTTTGATCTGAAAAGTGAAACACATTTGAATTTCCTAATATAATATTTGGGGAGAACCCCAAAGTGTGAACATTGAGAAAACAATGATATATAAAAGATATTAGAATCCAGTGATTACTTAAAAGCTTGAAGTCAATTCAATTCTATGTATGGTGGATGCTTCTGAAATCACATGCAAACTGCAGTGATGTGGTTTAATCATCTAAATCTTATCAGTGATCCAGGGGCAGTGCTCTCTGTCCATTGTAATCTCTGATTTGTCTTCATTTAAAATTCCAACTTTTTTTCCATCATTAATTTTTTGCATTAATTTTTTTATTTTTAAAAATTGCATTAAAATATTTATCTTGATTACTGAGGTTTTGGACACTCCTTAAATTTTGTACTTGAGATCCTAATCCTGACGCTGTTGGATATACAAGGCCAGAGATGAAGAAATAATTACAATTAGAGTAAATTCTAAAAATGACAAAGGAGTATTCATTTTTGCCTAGCAATTGTATTACTTTTAAAATATTACCAGTCATTAGAATAGTTTTTTAAACAATCATAATATTTGTGTCATACTGCATATATATGTGACTCATAAACATAAAGATCTGTTCTTTCCAGCACATGTTACAGGCAAGAAATTCTTTCATTTAATTAATAGGTAAACTGAGGCTTGGATCATTAACTTGTAGATTCATGATTTCTCCTAACTGTCCCCAGGTAAAATGTTTACTAAAAGATAACCCCACTGTCTATAAGAAGCAGAGTTTTATGCTTGTACATTGTGTGAAATGCTATTGTCATCAAAGTTAATCACCAAGAAAGCCAAGGCCAATAAATGGCTTAGATGAATTGGAAAATTTGATCTTTACTTGGATTTAAATTAATGAAATTATACGGTATCAAAGACAGCACCTCGCTAGGGCAGTTTAACATTAACAACTTTCATAATAGTCTCAGAGGACATTGTTAGGAGGAGCTCTTTCAATTTCCTGATTTAAAAAACTGCATTGTACCAGTATTTTTGCAAACAAAATGTAATGTCAAATAGAAAGGGTACATCATAGGAAAACTAACCTTAAACCCTATCATCCCGTAAAGCACAAATAATTTCAAACTTCTCCAATGGCAATAGCTGAATAAAAATTGCCTGGTGCCATACTGGATAATGCCTGAAAAGTAGGAAGTAAGTAAATAAGACACGGTGATCAAGCTCTTCACTTGCTGCTATATTAGCTTTGTTTGGTTTTAAGAAGCAGAGCCCAACTCAAGCTGGTTCAAGTTAAGGGAGATTTATGTTAAGGATGCATAGAGAGCAATAAGGATGATAGAATCCAGTGGAATGTGGCTAGTTTTGAGATGGTCTGCAAGTGTAAAACACACAGTGAACTTTGAGAAGTTAGTATTAAAAAATGTAAAAAAGTTTATATTGCTGATAGATTGATAATATTTTGGATATATCGGGTTACATAATATATTATTAGAATTAATTTCATCTGTTTCTTTTTACTCTTCTTAATATGCCTGATACAAAATATAAAATTGCATATGTGGCTTGCATTTGTGGCTCATGTTCTATTTCCACTGGACAGCGCAGCTCTAGAGACATTGATATTGGGTTTATGTTAGGGGAAGGGATTCTCTTTACATAAAACAGGGAAGGCAGGTGGAGCTGAGAGTGAAGTTTCCTTTAGAAAGCAGTGAGGGCCTGTCAAGAATGATACACTGCTAACTCACTGAAGGGTAGGAGAAACCGGTGTGTAGACACTAAATACCACAAGGCTGTATGAGAAAACACTCTCCTTCCTCCTTCTCCTCCCTCCCTTTCCTTCTCCCCTTCCTTGCTCCTTTCTTCCTCTTTCCTTTCCCTCCTCTCTTTCATCCTCCTTCCTTCCTTTTTTTTTTTTAAGAAAATAGAAGAAATCTTGATGATCCTGAGTGAGTCATACAAGAAAACAAGTCATGACTAATCACTTACTATAATCCTTGCTAGAAAATCAGAAAGGGGAATGAGCAAAGTTTAGAAATTAAACATTTATTAAGCTAAAAACTGAAACTGAATTTCTAATTGTTTCCTAGGGATGACAATGTCTTGTTTGGAATGGAGAGCCTGTTGCCCATGACTTACTGAATTGTTCTTCCTAATCAGCTTCACAGCATTTGAGGTGATCCTTAAAGGTTTGTGCAGACCATCGTTTATGTGTATGTCAAACAGATTGCATTTGTAACATTTAATGCCCACAATAACAATAATAAAACACGCTTGCTGGCATGCGCTCTATGTGTAAACACTTTCTTCTGAAGATGGAGCCAGTGAAATGTTTTAGGAACTTTGACATTTATAGCTGTATTTATAATCTTTTTTGGATCATTTCCTCACAGAGTCACATGTTTGTATATTTTAAATTCTCTGGAGAAATAAAAGTGTTTAAACATAATATAATGATGTGATATGCATTTTATGAGCCCTTGCTCACCATCTAAGCGTCAGCAAAGAGAGTTGTATGGTGAACCCTGGGAAGGGTTTCTATATAAATATCAAATTTTCTAGACATATGTGACAATGTCAGAGATTAGAAAGAGAAGGGGGAGGTAGGCATTCAACTCAGGTGGAGATTTTTTTTCTTTTTCTTTTCTTTTCTTTTTATTTCTGCTTAAAACCGTACTATCCTAAAAGTAGGAAACTAGACATCACGTATTTGAGAATACACACTGTGGAGAGTTTTCTGGGCGTCACGTACACTTTTCTTCTACTTTCTAAGAGAGTAAAGAAAACCCAGGAATTTTATTGCCATGCTAAGCTCACACATCCTAGGAATCTACCCACTGTTTATTTCTTGAAATTTCTTAGTCTGTAGCAAAGCAGCACAAGGTGTATTCATTATGGTCATAGAAGAGGTTAATGATTATTCAAACAAACAAATTATGACCCCTTTATTTTTAACTGAAGCAATGAAATTAATGTATAAAAAGCATTTAATTTGGTAATGCCAAGTATCTTACATGTGCTAATTTAATAAATACTCACAAATCTAAACAGTAAGTGACCTTTATGCACGGTCACTTACTGTTTAGATTTGTGAGTATTTAATAAATTAGCCAGGGTATATCTTTCACTGAAAACTGTGAGGTGTACCATTTTTGAATGAGAGCGTACGGTAATTTAAAAACATATTTTCAAATTATTTGGCATTTCTAATGATAGGTGAGGCCTATTTGTATTCCCCTTGAATCCAAACCAACCTTAGTGATTGGCTGACCAATAGAGTATGGTGCAAGTGACTCAGTTGGCTTTAGAGGTTAAGCCATAGTAGAAGGTCATTAAACTTCTATCCCATTCATTTTGGACATTCATCTTTGGGGCCCTAAACTGTTTTGTGAGAAGCACGAAACTGCTAAGTTGTAGGGAAGCTCAGACTACAGTTTGGGGATGATTTGTTTATGTAAAGTTTTAAAAAAATTATTGTTATATTTTTAAATTTCAGAAACACTTCACAGCTTTTTAAACGCGTATGGGATTTTCTTTTAGGGAGGCACATGTTTTAGGCATCTAGATTTCCTTTTCTGTTTGGTCCACTCATTGATTCCCAGTTCCTGACCAATATCACTTTCTATTAGTTACTATAGATTAGAATTTGTTTTAATGTTTGGCAGGATAATTCTCCCTCATTTTTTTTCCCAGATATATCTTGGCTTTTGTTTTCTCTTCCAAAGTTTGGAGATGCATTGTTGATTTTCTCTAGAATTGTAAATTAAGATTTAATTGAGTTATTGATCACTTATAAGGAAGTAATATCCTTAAAATCTAGGAACATGGTTTTCTCTTCATTTATTTTGGGTTTCCATAAGTTTTATAACATTTTTTTTTTCATCTAGATCTTGCTTCTCTTGTTTCATCCCTAGGAATTTAATTATTTGGTTATAATTGTGAATGAGACAATTATTTAACTTTGTTTAGTTATTTCTAAGACATAAATCTTGGAGTTGGTCTCTTTATTTTTCTGTTAGCCTGCTTGGGCTGCTGTAACAAAATACCACAGACTGGCTGGCTTAAACAATAAACACGTATTTCTTATAGTTCTGGAGGCTGGAAGTCTGAGATCAGGGTGCCAGCATGAGCTGGTTCTGGTGAGGGCCCACTTCCTGACATGTAAACAGCCACCTTCTTGCTCTTTCCTCCCATGACAGAAAGAGAAAGGAAGCAATCTCTCCCTTGGCTCTAATGAGGGTACCAATGTCATCAGGAGGGCTCTACTGTCATGACTGACTCACTTCCCCATCTTCATACACCATCCAATTTGGGATTAACATTTTGACATATGAATTTGGGAGGGAGGGACACATGCATTCAGTGCTTAGCATTATTTGTTCTCACTTCATCCTCTTCTATTTTCTGAGTATAAGATGGTATCATCTGTGAATCATTATTATTTTGTCTCTTAGTTCTTCTTTTTCTTTATTGTGACATTGACTGAGATTTCCAGTAAAGTTTTAATAAGTTGAGGTGATATTAAGCACACTTTCCCTGCTCCTGAAGCTGATGTTTCATTACTAATACTTGCTGTTGTTTTCTAATAGAAAACTTTAACAAGATAAAAGGGTTCATTCTATTTCTAGCTTTCTTAGAGTGATAAAAAGTGGACATTGAACTTCATGAAACACTTTTTTAGTTCAATTAAGATATGTGGTGAATTTTTTCCTTTAATCTGTTAATGTAGCAAAATAAATTAAAAGATTACGTCATATTTGTTCAATCAACACATATTTATTGAGCACCTATTAAATGCCAAGAACTATGATAAATGCAAGAAATAAAAATGAGAATAAGATGAACAAGTTTTATGCTCTGAGGCTGATTAATCTTTGCATTCTTAGGATAAACTCTATTTACTCCAGATATATTACTTTTTTTTATATGCTGCTGGACTTGATTTGATATCGTTTAGCTTCTGATTTTTGCATGTATGTTCATTAGTGGGACGAGATTATGTTGTTCAAAGTCCCATTCAAAATTGACAGCCTTACAAATTCTCAGTAAATAAACAGATCAAAGTATAGTGTTTCTCCCCATTGAATCATATCTTCTTTTAAATTCATAACAGTTTGTAATTTTCTTCCTGTAGATCTTAAACATTTCTTATTAAATATAGTCTTAGATAATTTATTTATTTTATTATGAGTGGAATGTTTAAATTAAATCTTCTAGTTAATTATTGCTTGTATATATAAAACCGATTGATTTTTGTACAGTTGGCTTGTGATTGGTTGCCTAGATAAAATCTCTCATTAAGGCTACTAGTTTTTTAATTGTTTTCTTCCTGTTGTTGAGATTTCCGTATAGATAATCACAATGTCAGTAAAAAATAACATTTGTCCTCCTCTTCAAAACTAAACATTTTTTTCTTTTGCCCAGTCTCATTTCCTCGCTAGTAAATTACAGTACAATGTTGAATAACATTCATCACAAGGAACTTTCTTGTATTTTTTTTTCTTTTGTCTTTTAAAGTGAATATTTCTAGAGTCTTATTTTTAGGTATCATGTATTGAGATAAATATGCTAGATCAACTTAAGAAAGAAGACTTCATTCCTATTCTGGTACTAGTTATCAGGTCTTCTACTAGAAATGGATGTTGCATTTTTTTCAACTTAATTTTTGTTATACTTTTGGATGTTCACTCTGTTTCTCTCCTATGACGTGAAAATTATAATAATAATATTTAATTATCTCTTCATTTGCAAAACAAAATCTAGGAGTTTCTTTGCATTATTTCTAAACAGCTAGATAAATTTAATATTATATTTCAGATTTTGATGTTCCTATTTCTGAGAGTATTTTGTCTCTTCCCCTTTGTATTACTTTTGTCAGTTTTTTTTTTTGGGAATTTTTTTTTTTGAGACAGAGTCGTGCTCTGTCACCCAGACTGTTGCGGTCTCAGCAGACTGAAATCTCCACCTCCTCAGTTCAAGTGATTCTCGTGCCTCCGCCTCTTGAGTAGCTGGAACTACAGGAGCCTGCCACCATGCCTGGCTAATTTTTGTATTTTTAGTAGAGACGGGTTTCACTATGCTGCCCAGGCTGGTCTCAAACTCCTGACGTCAGGTAATCTGCCCGCCTCAGCTTCCCAAAGAGCTGGAAATTACAGATGTAAGCCACCTCACTCAGCCAGCTTTATCAATTTTGGATGTTAGAATTTTGTCAGTATTTGAATTAGAACTTTTTCCCCACATATTTTAATGCCTAGGAGTTGATAAAGTCAGAAGATTATTTGTTTAAAATTGATTGAAATACTTTTTCTTTAAATGCTCTACACAAATTAAGTTTTAAAATGTTTTTCAATTTCTTCTTGATAATGAAAACATTCTGAGAATGTTTTCGATTTCTTCTTGAGAGTATTATTATTAATAATAATAATCATATTTGAATGAGAATGATTCATTATATAAAGATTTTCAAATGTTTTTATATCTGAGATGACCTCTCCTCTTATATCTGCAATTTTTGTCTCTTTTCATTATTTCCTTGATTAGAATAAATAAAGGTTTCTACATTTTTTCTATTTATTGTTTGCTTTTTTTAAAGAACCAATTTAAGATTTATTTATTCTATTCATTTTTATTCACTAAATTTGAATTTCTGCTCTCATTTGTATCTTCTTTTTTCCTTAGGCATGTCTTGTTTTGCTCTTAGCTTCTTAAGTTAATGGTTTAATTCATTTGTGTCTTTTATTATCTAAAAGTAATTAAAGTACGTTTTATAAATTTTCCCTTGCTTATAAATTTTACTAAACACTATAGGTTTAATTAGTGTTTTAATTTTTGTAATCTTTTAAGTATTTTGTAATTATATGTTTAATCTCCTTTTTGACTCAGTTATATAGCATGAGACCCTATCTCTTAAAAAAATTGTTATTCAGCTATTTTGTTACATTTTGATAAAAAATTTGGTCTGTATAGATCTGCTTTTTAGAAAATTCTGAGGTTTACTTTGATGCAATGTATATAAAATTTTCAGTGTTTCATAAATATTTAGAAAGAGAACTATTACCTATTTGAAGTTATTGAATTTCTATGAATTCACTACATTTTCTTATGCATTCATTTCAGTCTGCTTCTCTTTCTAGTTCTAACAGTTTTTGCTTTATGCTTATTATGTACTCTGTTGTTTGGCACATAAAAGTTGAATTCTGATACATTTTCATTTGGGGTCTTCCTACCAACAAAGGAATAAAAAGAACATTTATGAGACATTTAATTTTTTTTCTTGAAAATCTATTTGATCTTATATGATTGTAATTCTAACTTTTGTTGGGGAAAGTAGCTCTAACATATTTTAATTCAATCTTACGTTTTTTTACTTTTCTGAGTTACTCTCTCTTAGGTATCTTTGGTAGAGACCTATTGTTGATTGGGACCTAATCTTTGTCATTTAATATAATAAAATCATTACGTTTATTATAAATTACATGTTTGTGCTTACTCAAATACGTTTGTGCATATTCATGTGTTACTGTGTTTCAGTTTCTTTGCTATTTCCTTTGATATTTATCCTTAATTATCATACACGTTTTCTTTTCCCCTTTCTCTCTTTTAATGTATAAAGGCATCGTATTTTGAAGTCAGCTAAATCTTGCTTTTAAAAAATAAACAACACTTTGTCTGTCCACATCAAAGGGAATCATTGTCTACCACTTTCCTCCAATGCACCAAGAAGATGTTCGCATGCCATTCCTTCCTACTACCTCTCTACCACTGGTGGGAATTTACAACCAACTTCTTATCTCTTCAAGATTATTATGTACATTCTACATCTTCTCTTTTGAGAATCGTTGATCGGGTTTGCAAATTCTGTTGATCTACAGTATATTTACAGCAATTTAGACTTCATCCCATATTAAAATATTTCAATGTTTACTGCTGGTCCTTTCATAGCACACCTTCCTTGTCTATCAGGGTTTTGTTTTTTTTTTTCTGGACTCATTTCATGGTTGTCTGAAATACTTCTATTTTTTTTTTTCATGAAGAGAACCTGATAGATTTTCTAACACTTTGTTTCACAGAATGCTTTTTTGTTGATTTCAAATGTGAATAACAGCATGTCCACATACAGTGTTCTTAGATCTTATTTCTTGCCTCAAATTGAGCCTCTGTAGAAAATGTTATATTAATTCCTCTTCCTGATTTTTCTTCCATTGTTGCTAATTTGTTTGCTGTTTTTGTTTGTTTTATTTTGTTTTTTGTTTACTTTCCAGTATACATTTTTGAAATGAAAATTCTGGACTTCTATAAAAATTGGTCTCTTTATATTAATTTTGTCTAATTCACATCAAACCCATTTGATCTGAATATTGACTTACTTCTTAAGTTTGAGAATGTTGTTATTTTCTATATACCCTAGAACCATTGCTAATTTTCTATTTGTTCAGGTGTTGTCTTCATGTCAAATTTCTACTCTTTGCCTTCTAATTCTAGTGTCTCCTTTCTCAGTGTTTTCACCTCTTTTACATATTCCTTTGGTTCTGAAAGAATATGTCTCAAATTTGTCCTATTACTTGCTTATAGGTTTTGCTAATTTAGTACTTTATTGATTCTAATGTACTTTTAATTTGATATTTCATAATCAGTTTTATAACATTGTCCTTATTTTATCTTCCTCTATATTCCAGTTTCTCAACCAGTTTTCTTTTCACTTCAGTATGTTTTCTTGTCTCATTTATCATCTCTTGCTCCATGGGGTCCCTGAATGTTATTTAGATCAGAAAGCATATGCTGTTTAAAATTTATTCCCATTTCCTACAGTAAATCTTTTTCAAAGTATGCTCTTCCTCTGCCTCTTGAGTGCTATATTTTCATTTCTTAAAGTTGCAAAAATTTTCACATGTCTCATAATGAGGTTTTATTTGCTTGTTTATTCATCCTTGAATGATGACTATTTTATCTGGCCTGTTATTTTTCTGCAAAACACAGTGAATAGATTTCTCTTGAATCCCATCATATTTTACATTTTTTTTCTAATCCTCTCTTAGATTTTATGCTGTATAATTTTTTGCCCATTCAGAGATTAAACACCCTGTTGGGAGATTTATTCAGACTTTACATGAGCTGAGGTCATGTTTTTCTCTGTGTATGGCACAGCCATTGTGCCAGGGGCTGGATCTGAAATGGCTTGGCCTTGTTTTTTTGCTACCACAAAACAGTTTGAAAAAGAGTCTTTGACCTTTGTGAAGAATCCCCTACTCTGTAACCCAGCCACAAGCCATACGGTAGACCCGCAAATGTCTGGCCTCAAGTTGTGGCTACCCTCAGGTTTGGTAGGACCTCCAAGCATAAGGAGCCACAGTGTCTATTTTATTGTTGTTGTTGTTCCTTAATTAACTCCAATTTTCAGCTTTAACCACCCCACTAAAACCAAGCCAAGATTATCTCTGACCTTCTGATTGTGAGATCACATAAACATGTTTTGTGCTTATTTTTCACCTTCTGCTGGATGAGACAGTACTGACCACCCCCTTCATAAACTTTCCTCCTTCCTTAATTTTCATGACTCCACTCTCCACTCTGTCTCCTTGCTCTATTTTTCCATCTACTTTCTGTTTTTATATTTTCCATTCACCCAAATGTTAGGTCAAAGTTCCCAGCATTCCTTTCTTTGGCCTTTGTTTTGTTTTTTCTTTTTCCGTTTTTTAATCAAAAATGATTGCTTTTCCAATTTGCCTTTATCCATAAGTAGAGTTGTGGGGAATTCATGAAGGTGTGTTGTCCAAAGAGGTTAAAAAAAAATAGTTTGCCTTATGCCAATGAGGGATTGACATTGGATTGAATCTGGTGACCTCCAAGAGGAATCTGCTGTGGGATTAGTCTTTCGACAAATTCTAATTTGGTATTTTAATGGGTAGCTATCCCTATTTTCAAAGTGTTTCTTCTTATTGACATGTATTTGCCTTTTTGTTTATGCTCTCCTATTTGTATTAGCCTCTTTGATTGCTGTTTATTTCTCTGGGTTCTGAGTTTCAATATTCAACAATTCTACAATAACCACTTGATCATGTTTTGACATCTCTGAAATCGGAGTGTGTTAGTACAATTGTTAACATCTTATTGTCATGGGTTGGTCAGGACCATTTGTGACTTTGCCGCCATTGTCTGTGCAAACTTGGTCATTCATTATTGGTGGTCTGACAGACTAACTGTAACCCCTTGCCCTAGAGAAGAAATTTTTGTATCCCCCACCGGTATGAGGTTAGGACAGGGTTTTCTACACTCTGTATCATTACTAGAGTGATCTCGACTCTACATTTCTTTCATCTATTGTCAGGAAGCTTCTTTGCCAGAGCTACAGTGCCTAGTAGTCCAGAAGAGATGTGAGCTGAGGGAAACCTGAGGGCCCATCCGGCTCACCATTATCTCAGTGTAAAGATAAATGTCTTTCCATGCAAAAGGAAGAACAGTCAACCTCAGAGTTCTTTCTCTGTACCACAAAGATTAGGAGCAAACACTTCTGCATCTCACTAAGGTAATGTGCCAGCCTCTCCACATCTTAGCATTACTAGATGTGTTTGGAGGAGGAGTGCTAACTCATGGTGGCCTCCCAAATGCCACGTGGTAGCTTCTGTTCTACACTGCCTGGTTCTGCTCATTACTCTCAGCTCTACCACTGATCTGTCTGTCAGTATTCATTCAGGAAAACAGACACATGCTGGATACTCAAATGGAAAGGATTTAATACAAGCAATAGGTTACACAGACATTGAAGACTAATGGCAAAAAGAAGACCCAGAAACAATAGTAGTCACAGGAAACAGCTATAATTCCAGGTTTGAGGGAACCAAAAGGAAAATTTACGTTCACCAAAACCTAGAAGTCAAGAGGAAGGGCCCCATGTCACCAGTCCTCTGAGATGAAGGTGCTACACACTGATAATTAGGTCTCTGATGGGGTGCAGACACAGGGCTGGTGATGGTACCTCTAAGGGAGTACCACAAGACTGGGTCTGAAAGGGTCTGAAAGCTTGAGACTGGAGCCATAGCTGCCTTCTGATGCTAAAGATATGTGCCAGGAGCTGCAAACAGGAAGATATTGTCCAAGGACTCTTTCTTTCATCCTCCCATCTTACAGTCTTCTGTCAGTGCTGCTCAAAGACAGAACTTAATGGAAATCTATCCAGCAGAGGAGTCTGGGAAATGTAGCTTGCAGACTGCTAGTAGAATATAGAGAAAATGTGGGTTGGGACTCAGAGACAAGAAAGAAAGAAATGGCACAATAAGCCACTGAGTTCTTTGCAGCTAGTTACTGCCTGGAACTGGAGACTTTTTTCCTCCCAGATGTGAGACATCCACCAGGGGATATACCTCGCAAGACGGGTGATCTGAGGAAGACCACATTTCCCCACGTTTTCCCTTCCTGATCATCTTCCATAGCACCATGAGCACAAAATAACATGTACACAACATGCTCCACTGATGGGTTGAGAATTAAACAATAAGGAAAAGAACTTAAGTTAAGGTGCATAATGTGGCTATTCTTAGTCTAAGATAGGGGTTCTCAGCCTTGGCTCTATTGACATTTAGAGGTGGATAATCCTTTGCTGTAAGGGGCTGTCCTGTGCATTGTAATGTGCTTAGCAGCATCCCTGGTCTCTACCCACTAGATGCCAGCAGCACCCTTCCTTAAGTTGAAACAATAAAAAATGTCCCCCAGCAATGCCAAATGGTTGCAAAGAGACAAAATCACCTCCCAGTTGATAGCCATAGGTCTAAGGGTGAAGAACAAAAACTTAAACCTTAAGCATATCCCTGTGGATATTTTCCAATTCCTAGATTTACTTCTACTCAAACAGAGCCGTTCTAATGTCTTTCTATTCAACAATATTCCTCTTTCTGGAACATTCTATATCTTTTCTATAGGACGGTTAGTTATATCATGGAGAGATCCCTTCTCATAAGAAGGAAGGGTGGATATTGTAGCTCACAACTTACATTTCCCAAAATGTAAATTATTTGTTCTAAAATAGCCTCAAGAAGGACTTCATCAGCTCATTCCAGGGTGCATTACAGCACTCAATGCCTGGCCCATCTCAAGGTCTCTCCATTAATGTGTGGTAGCAAGGTGGTAATATTCAGGAGCTAACTGTCTTCACCTCACACACATCCCATGCAACAGGAAACTATCCTACTCAGAAACCATGCAGTCGACACTCATATTGAAGGAGGTAAATCTTCATATATACAATGTAATCTTCCTCTTGCTCCAGCAGAAATAACGTTTCACTTTGTGGTGTGGTGCATCATCAGCTTGTCTTTATTCATTCTCTGACAACTAGACCATGCCTACACACCTGCTGATAGATAAGAGTCTCTTCAAGCAACAAAGCCATTTAGCCCTCTATAGCTACACACAAACACTTTGAAATGACATCTTGCTTTACAATGTAATCTTATTTTTCGGTAAGGTAGCCACTACAACCCTAAATGAAAAGCAACAAGAATAAAGATATATTTTCTCTTATTCAGATTTAGAAATTGGAGTGGGAGGATAGAAGACTGTTTTTTAAATTATACTCTCACTGGCTTAATGATCTCTCTCTCTCTCTGACAGTAGTGCCCTAGATGTTTAAATGGACATTCTAGAACATTAGCTTTTGGTGATAGTTATGGACATCTAACAAAGACTTGTTATAAACATCATTGGTTTGTTAATCTTTACCACATTCTGGTGTGATTACAAATGTAAGGGAAATAACTCTCAGTCAAATATCAAGTAAACACTGAGAGCTGACATCCTTTCCCATTTTGGAAATAAAAAGCCCTATGTTTCACATTTAACTTAAGCACTCTACCATATTTTAACTGGCATATGTCTATTTCAGAGAACAATGTCATAATGCCTCTTTTTGGCTTACAGAAAAAACTAATGTTATAATCTTTCACAGCATAGATCAGTAGAAAGGATATTGGATATGGAATTACGAGGCATGCATTCTAGACAATTCTTTGCCATTAGCCTAACATGTCTTATTTAATGTCTCTGGATTCAATTTTCTCATTCATAATAAGGGAATGAATGAGGTGAACACTAAGTATATTTTCCAGTTCCATGATTCTGTAAACCAAAGAACACCTTCCGTAAAACACGGATAAGATAAAAAATGCCTCCACTGAGAAAGGTACAGCATTAGTCACTGTCATTATTCAAGGAGAAGTCGACTCATTGTGGTAAACCATATAAATCTTTGTCAGTGACTTTGGTGCAAGAGTTACCCAAATCTACCTTCATTTCAGACTATGCATTACTATGAATAGCCAGATAGTGAACAGAATCTTGTTAGGCTCATTCATTCATGATGAGATTGATACGGTACAATATTTGCTTTCAAAAAGGCTATTTTGTTGTGGTGGTAAAAATAAGAGTTGATGAGATGAAGCAGTAATCTAACACATTAGCAGAATATACTTTTTTTTCCCAAATCAGTGAGAAATCTCTATTACAAAGTATTATTTGTTGGGATGAATAAAAGCTGATCAATATGCAAACACTGAGATTTCTGTCCATAAATTGTGGATTTTGCAGAAATAATTGGTATATGCCTACGTAGTATTTTTTATTCTAGCTCATAATTACTCCATTTATTTTCCCATTCTTTATTCATCAGTTTAATCATTTTTTTCTTCCTTTTGAGGCTCCAAAATACAGTTATAGCAAGTTTGTGAAAACAGCTTTATATGAGGAAATGATTATATTTTTCATCACCAACAAAGAAATATTGAGTGCTGGAAGAGCCATCATACAACACTCATTCAATATCTACTTGTCCATCAGTTATTTCCTAAAATTGAGAGTGATCTTAAGTTTAATGTTTTGTTATCTCCTTCAATCTTCTTTAAGCACTGGGAGCTCTCCGTTCTTACAGTTATTTCAAATGTGCCACAACATTAATTACAATCAAACAATTCTATATCCTCATCAGATCTTGGACTCAGAGCACCCATAAAACTGTTTTTCTTTGTATATGTAATAATATTCAATTTGAACTGTTTTTGGCTGAGGTCCCAAGACACTAAAGGTCACAATTCAAATCAAGTTGTGAAGTATCTATGCAGGCCATGTAAAGGTAGTCTTTGACAACAATTTTTTTGCAATTTTTAGTTGAACACCCACTTTTATCCTATGAAAGAAATTTGAAGAAGATAAGAGCAAAAGCATCAAATTAAAAGTTAATATTTTGGAGAAAGCTGTTGCAATGCTATGAATCCTGCCCTGCCCTCAAAGTGGAGGCCATAATGGGCAGGGAATGGGTTTTGAGGAAACCACTTGGAGAGCTTAGTATGAGTCCTTTGAGCCTGGCTGCCACAGTGGCTTTGTGTCTTCTTTGTTCCTGAAAAATTTAACATAAGAAAGGCTGGCTGGTGGTAGAACAAAGAAACATGAGTGTGTTGGAGTTAGTCTGCATGCCCAGAGTTTTTGTCACTTAGGATTTGTATGTGTTCTATGAACCAAATATGGGCTTCTTTGCAAAGAGAGGGCTGAAATAGACATCACCTTAGGTGCTGTTCAAGAAAACTCTTCAGGTGCAAAAAGACTAGCAGAGAGAAGTTGTAAGTATACCATGGGCTACCCACAGACAGAAGAAGTAGTTTGGGATCAGCTGAATGAGGGTGCATTTACTCATGTCAAGGGAACTGACTGTATGATTTTGTATGGATTATCCCTGAAAAGCAGAACCTGAGACAAGACTTTGCATACAGATAGGGTATTTTGTAAAGTGAATGAAAAGGAGTGGGAAACAGGCAAGAAAGAACAGGAATGGAGGAAAGCTTATACAAGTGTGTTATTAAGCTGCACTGGGGGCAACTGGAACACAAGTCCGCCATAACCTTCTGGGAGCAAGGTAGAATGTACCTCAAAATTGTCTACATGATAAACTTCACATGTTCTCACTCATTTGAGGGAGCTAACGACTGAAACAATTGAACTCATGGAGATGGAGAATAGAATGATGGTTACCAAAGGCTAGGAAGGGCAGTGGGGTGACAGGAGTGATGATGGCTAAGGGCTACAAAATGTAGTTAGATAGAATGACTAAGATCTAGTATTTGATAGCACAATGGCGTGATTACAATCAACTATACTTTATTATACATTTTAAAATAAAAGAGTATAATTGGAATGTTTGTAATGAAAAGAAATGATAAATGCTTGAAGTGATGGATACTTAATTTATCCTCATGTGATTATTATACATGGTATGCTTGTATCAAAATACAAGCTTATGTACCCCATAAATATACCTACTATAGCCTCATAAAAATTGAAAATAAAAAAGTCCACTTTTCTGCCTTAGAGATAGGAAGAAAGCATTTATCTATGGGGCATCAACTCTCTCCTACTTGCCTGTGTGTTTCAAGTGGGTTCCAAGGGGTGTCATACACAGAAGCATCAGAAAATCCACACTGCAGAAAGAAATGTGTGGTGCACCAGAGATAAGATGCCACCAGTTACTTCTGAACTCTGTGGCTGCCAGGACAGTGATTGAAGCAAAAGGTCTTTAATCAAAAAGATGGGAGGTAAGGCATAAGAGATGTCTGATACATATGATGTCTTCAAAGAATTCCAAAAAGCAATGTCAAAGAAGGAATCAGATTTTAAACCTGACAAACTCAAAGAAAGTGGAATCTAGACAATCATGCCAGTATCTGTCACATTTCTGTTGCTTTCCTCTTCGCCCTTCTCTCTTCTTATAACTTTGTTATAATAATTATTATTATATTTAAATTATATGTTATGATAATAATAATTATTATTATCACAGTGGACTCAAGATGTTAATTATAAACTTGAGTCTACATTTTGGGACTTGTAGAGACGAGTAGATATTTGATTATCTAAGATAACTAGAAAAGTCACAGGGCTTGCCCTAGATTTCATATAAAAGCAGGATAAGAGCTGGCCTTACAGAATACATTTAAAGGAATAGTAGATAAAAAATGAAGTCACTTTATGATTACATCCAACATGGCATTTCTGTAAAAACAAACAAAAAAAACAGTTAAATGACTGCATATGCAATAAAGTTTTGGCTTTGGCCCTGCCATTAGTTAAAAGTTTATGCATCTGTGGAAATCTGCTTTTTCATGTGTGGAGGATAAATCAGAGAAAGGACAAGAATCCTGTTGTATTTGATGCATTTGTTTTAGCATAATGAATGCCTGGGAATTTTCAAAGCCATGACCCCATGCTGTTATGGACACCACAATTCCACTTAGTGACGACTGTTTCCATATAGGCTTATATAGCTCTAGGAAGCACTATCTCCGAAGCTGCTATTCAGTGGAGAAAAATATTAGGGATTAATGCTAGGAACATTTGCTACCATCCTCCAGGATTTACCCTGTCTATGCCTTATATCCCATTTATTGCAGATATCAACAAATTCTAAGCCTATGAAATTCAAATAGAGGTCTCCTAAAAAAAGAAGAATCAGACTGGCATCAGACGATCCAGCAAAAATGGAGGCCAGAAGACAACAGAGCAAGACTTCAAAGTTATGAAAGCAATACTATATCCAGTCAAACTGTCCATTTTAAATCAGAAAACAAAGATAGTCCATTTTGAGACATGTGAAGACTGCAGAGGTTTACCTCTCATGCAGCCCTTTCCATAAATTTCTTTTGAGGATACTCCAGTAAAATAAAGAGTAAGATGTAGATTGTACAAAATGATAGATCTACCATAACTCAGAAAAGATGCCTCTAATCGTCCATTCTAGGTAAATTCTGACCTTTCTTTATCACACCCCCTTCCTTCTGAGATTTATAAAAATCCATATTTATCTCCCGTAAGTTTATTTAAAATGTGTTTGTTAACTTGTTTATTCTTGGCCTCACCTATTAGAAGGTAAGCTCCATAAATTGGACTACACTGTATCAAGAAATCTTGCATAGTGTCTGGTATTTAGGTAACAGACAATCAATATTAAAGAATGAATAGCATATCTCTATTTCTTAACTTGAGTTAAACCAATCTCCATAGGTGGGACTTCTTAGAGCCTTTAAAATGTTTTTTGAATTTTTATAATGGAGCCATAATAAGAATTATAGTCTAAACATAGAATCCTGGTAGCATCTTAAAGGGTTGTTAACGTTTTGTGTAACACACTCAGGTACTTTTAAAATTGTAAATCAGTTTAATTTTTATCACAAATGGCCAATACTTTTCTCTCATGAAGAAGTAAGAGTCATAAATCAATTTAGAGATTTCTCCCAGTACCTGTGTTTTTTTTTTCTTTTCCTTAAGAGTTGGAAGGTTCCTTTAGTGTTATCTCAACTCACCACCACAACTACATTGAGACATATATAGAAAGGTAAACTTACTTTTTTGAAATAGATAATCTTCATAAGGTTGATTTTCTTTTTGTAAATCGGTGATCCACTCAACTTCTAACTTATTAGACAAGGACAAAATGTGAAATTATTCTGAAATCATTCCTTGCAGTTATTCTTTCAGCTATTCAGTGGTTTGGCTGACCATGCACCTCAACTGGTAAATTTCAATCCGTTTTTCAGCTTTAAAAAGTTAAGTAATGGCTTGTGTGATCTTAAATGAATGGAAAGAGTGGTTTGGGTTACACTTTATCATAGAATTCCAACATTGTTGTCCATTGGTAAATTCCTATCCCATTTCTCCCTTTTAGAAATCAACAGATAATTTGTGAAGCCTTTAACAGACAAAGCAAATAGTGTCAAATATTTACTTTAATGAACTATTAAAATGTTGTAACTATAACCTAACCTCACCAAATAACTTTGGGTACATGAAATTTAGTTTCAGTTGCCATGTTGAAACAAAATAAATGCAGATTACCTCCTTTTAGCAAAAGGAGTCTTTAGTCTTTCCGAAAAATGTGTACACCTAGGCTTATGATCTTTACATGAATTGGACACAAAAAGACTTTACATGAATTGGGTCATTATGATGCATGCATTTCCAGAAATCTAACTGAAAACATTTATTTGACCACTCTTCATTCTAAAGCTCAAAGACTGGTTCTTAAAATTAACTCAGTCTGACACAATTTTTTTAAAAAATTTAATGAATGAAACCTCTGAGAAATATGGAATTATATAAAGAAATCAAATCTATGACTTATGAGTATTGCTGAAAGAGAAGGACAGAAAATAAGCCACTTGGAAAATATATTTAAGGTTATAGTCCAGGAAAATTTCCCAAATCTCATTAGAGAGGTTAATAGGCAAATTCAAGAAATATAGAGAACTCTGGCTAGACACTATACAAGGCAGTTACCCCTGAGGCACACAGTCATCAGATTTACCAAGGTCAATGCAAAAGAAAAAAAAAATCTTCAAAGCAGCCAGAGAGAAAGGTCAGGTCATGTACAGAGGGAATCCTATCAGGCTGGCAGTAGGCCTCTCAATGAAAACCTTACAAGCCAGAAGATACTTGAGGCCTATTTTCAGCAGGATTGAAATATCATATCAATATTAACCCTGAATATAAATAGGCTAAATATCCCACTTGAAAAATATAGGGTGGCAAGCTGGATAAAAAGATAAGACCCAATTATCTGTTGTTTTCCAGAGACCCATCTCATATGTAGTAAAACCCACAGAGTCAAAGGATTGGAGAAAGATCTACCATACAAATGGGGAGAAGAAAGAACAGGAGTCACTAGTCTTATATTAAATAAAACAGACTTTAAACAAATGGGAAACAAAAAAGGACAGGGGTCACTATTCTTAAATTAGATGAAACAGACTTTAAACTTTCAACAATTAAGAAAGATAAAGAAGGACATTACATAATGATAATGAGTACAATCCACAAAGAAGACTTAACTATAGTAAATATAGGCACCCAACATTGGAGCACCTAGATTCATTTAAAAAAAGTTCTACCTGACCTATGAAAATGTTTACATAGCTGCAAACAACTACAGAATATACATTCATCTCATCTGCATGTGGAACATATTCTAAGATAAACCACATGCTAGGTCATAAAGCAAGTCTCAATAAATTGAAAAAATTGACATCATACCAAATACACTCTCAGACCAGACCGCAACAAAAATAGAAATCACTAACAAGATTTCTCAAAAGTATACAAATAAATGGAAATTAAACAACCTACTCTTTTCATTTCAATAGTTTTTGGGGTACAGGTGGTTTTTGTTATATACGTAAGTTCCTTAGCTATGCTTTCTGGAATTTTGGTACCCCTGTCACCCTAGCAGTGTACACTGTACCCAATACGTAGTCTTTTATCACTCACCCACTCCTACTCTTCCACCCTCATGAATCCCCAAAGTCCACTACATCATTCTTATGACTTTGCATCCTCATAGTTTAGCTCGCACTTATAAGTGGGAACATAGAAAATACTTGGTTTTCCATTCCTGAGTTCCTTCATTTAGAGTAATGGCCTCCAGCTCCATCCAAGTTGCTGCAAAAGACCTTATTTCATTTCTTTTTATGGCTGATATATATATATATCAGAAATTTTCTGATGGGCACTAAGGTTGGTTCCATATCTTTGTTCCATATCAACTACGAATTGTGCATGTGTCTTTTTTGTATAATGACTTCTTTTCTTTTGGGTAGATACCCAGTAGTGGGACTGCTGGGCCAAATGGCAGTTCTATTTTTAGTTCTTTAAGAGCTCTCTGTACTGTCTTCCATAGCAGTTGTACTAGTTTACATTCCCACCAGCAGTGTAAAAGTGTTCCCTTTTCACCACATTCATGCCAATGTCTTTTTTTTTTTTTTAACTTTTAAATGATGGTCATTATTGCAGGAGTAAGGTGGTAACTCATTGTAGTTTTAATTTGCATTTCCCTGATAATTAGTGATATTGAGCATTTTTTCATGGTACTGGTACATAAACAGACATATAGGCCAATAGAACAGAATAGAAACCCCAGAAATAAAGCTGCACACCCACAACCATTGGATCTTTGACAGGGCCAACAAAAGCAATAGAGAAAGAATTCCCTAAATAAATGGTGCTGAGATAACTGGCTAGCCATATGCAGAAGACTGAAGCTGAACCCCTACCTTTCACTATATACAAAACTGACTCAAAATGGATCAGAGATGTAAATGTAAAACCTCAAACTATAAAAATTCTAGAAGGCAACCTAGGAAATACTTATCTCAACATTTGTCTTGGCAAAGAATTTTTGGCTAAGCCCCCAAAAGCAATTGCAACAAAAACAAAAATAGACAAGTGGGATCTAATTAAAGATCTGCACAGCAAAAGAAATTATCAACAAGTAAACAGACAACCTACAAAAAGGGAGAAGATTTCACAAACTATGTGTTAAACAATGGCCTAATATCCAGAACCTATAGAGAAGTTAAAGGAAACAGCAAGCAAATAATAAATAACCCTGTTAAAAAATGGGCACAGGACATGAACAGACAGTTCTAAAAAGAAGACATACAAGCTGCCAGTGAACATGCAAAAGTGCTCAGCATCACTAATCATCACAGAAATGTAAATCAAAACCACAATGAGATACTATCTCATACTTGTCAGAATGGCCATTATTAAAGAGTCAAAAAAAAAAAACACAGATGCTGGCAAGACCACAGAGAAAAGAAGACATTTACTTATGCAGTGTTAGTGGATATATAAATTAGTCCAGCCACTGCGGAAAACAGCCTGGAGATTTCTCAAAGAACTCAAAACAGAGCTACCATTCAACTCAGCAATCCCATTGCTAGGTATATATCCAAGGAAAAATAGATCATTCTACCAAAAAGATACATGCATTCATACGTTCTTCATACACTGTTCACAATAGCAAGGAATCAACCCAGTGCCCACCAATGGTAGCTTGGATAAAGAATATGTAGTACATATACACCATGAAATACTACATGGCCATAAAAAATAATGAAATTAAATCCTTTGCAGCAACAGGGGTGCAGTTGGAGACCATAATCCTAAATGAATTAATGCAGGAATAGAAAACTAAATACCTCATTTTCTTACTTAAAAGTGGGAGCTAAACATTGAGCACACATGGATATAAACACGGGAACAATAGGAACTGTGGACTATTAAATGGGAAAGGAGAGGGGCATGGGTTGTAAAACAATCTATTGGGTGCTATGCTCACAACCTGGGTGACAGGATTTGTACCCCAAAATTCAGAATCATGCAATATTCCCATGTAGCAAACCTGCAAATGTACCCCCTGTATCTAAAATAAAAGTTGGTATTTTAAAAAATACAAAAACAAACTAAGAAATCTGGAAAAACAAATATATAAATAAAATGTAAACTAAAAGAAAAATGCTTTATCTTAAAAATCATCTAAATACAAAAGCAGACAGTAATGCTGAAAGCACATGACAGAAAATCTATAAGGGATATAGAAAACAATTAGCAAAATCAAATAAATAAGTCTTTTATCAGTAATTACTTTAAGTGTAAGTGGATTAAACTCTCTAAAGACAGAGATTGGAGGAATAGATTTTAAAATATATGCTCCAGCTATTGCTGCCCAACTATATGCTGTCTACAAAAGATTCACTTTAGATCTAAACACAAATAGATTAAAAATGAAAGGATGGAAACAGATGTTTTATGCAAATAACAGACAAAAGAGACCATGGGCAACTATACTACTTTCAGACAAAACAGGCTTTATGTAACACAAGATTTCAAGATACAAAGAAAAGCATTATATATTAATGTTTGATAGTACAACTACACAGAAGATAAGTAAGAAAATAGAAGACGAACACCACCACAAACTAACTAGATGTAATAGACATATACAGAAATCTCTATAGAACAATAATAGAATGTACATTTTGCTCAGGTACAAGTGGGACATTTTCTAGGATAGGCTATATTTTAGGCCCTAAATTAAGTCCAAATAGATTTATAAAGATAGATATTATACAAGAATCTTCTTTGACCACACTGTTGTGGTCGAAGAATAAAGTTAGAAATGAAAAACAAAAGGAAAATTGGAAAGTTGACCCATTTGTGGAAATTAGAGAGATGAATAATGGTTACGAGAGTAGGGGGATAGAGAGAGGTTAATGTGTACAAAATTATGGTTAGAGCAGAGAAATAAGTTCTAGTGTTCTATAGCATAGTAAGGTGATGATAGCTAACAACAATTTATTGTATATTTCAAAATAGCTAAAAAAAAAAAGGAATTTGAATACTCCCAACACAAAGAAATAATAAATGTTTGAACTGATAGATATCCCAACTGCCCTGATTTGACTGCTACACATGTATACATATATTGAAATATTATATGTATCCCATAAATAGATATAATTATTAGGTATGAATTAAAAAATTAAAATAAGCTTAACAAAACAAAAATAATAAGTATTGGCAAGAATGTGAAGAAATTGGAGTGACCTCCTATGCATTATCAGTGGGAATGTAAAATGATATAACCACTGTAAAACACAATTTGGCAATTATCCAAAAAATTAAAAATAGAATTCCTTTAAAAATTAAAAATAGAAAAAAAATGAGTTAGCAATTCCACTTCTGAGTATATATTCAAAAGAATTGGAATCAGAGTCTGGAAGATATATTCATACAGACACAGTCATAGTAGCATTATTCATGATTAGCTGAAATGTAAGCAACCCAAGTGTCCATAGAGGAATGAAGGGATAAGTAAAATGTAGTATACATATATCATATAAGTCAGGGTTCTCCAGAGAAACAAAAGCAAGAGGATATATATAAAGAAAGAGATTTATTGTGGATAGTTGACTCACACATTTATAGAGGCTAAGATGTCACACAACCCTCTTTCTGCAAGCCAGAGAGCAGGCAAGCTAATGTTGTAATTCCAGACTGAGTCTGAAGGTCTGAAAACCAAAAGAGTGAATGGTGTCAATTCCAGTAAAAGGACAAAAAAAAACTGATGCCCCAGCTCAACAGGTAGGTAGGAAGCAAAAAGGGGTAAATTTCTTCTTCCTCTGCTTTTTGCTCCACTCAGGTCCTCAGTGGATTGAATGATACCCAGTTGGGGAGGGCACTCTACTAAATCCACCCATTCAAATGCTAATCTCATCTGAAAACACCCTCACAGATACACCCAGATATAATATTTAATTTGGGCACCCTTTGGCCCAGTTAAGTTCACACATAGAATTAACCGTTACACATACAATGGAATATTATTTTAGTCTTTAAAATGAAGGAAATTCTGACAAATGTCACAACATGAATGAATCTTGTGGATATTATGAGAAGTGAAATAAGCCAGTCACACACACAAAAAAATGCTATATGGTTCCACTTATATAAAGTACTGAGAGTACTTAACATCATAGACAGAAAGTAGAGCGGCTATTGTCAGGGGCCAGGGGAGGGGAAATGGGGAGTTATTTTCCCATGGGTGTAGAGTTTCAATTTTGCAAGACACAAAGAGTTCTGGAGACAGATGGGGTGATGGTTGCACAACAACATAAATGTACTTAATACTATTGAACTGTACACTTAAAAGTAGCTAAGATAATAAATTTTATGTTATGTGTATTTTACCATTTAAAAAACTGGGAAAATCAGATTAAATACACCTTTAAAAAGAAAATAATCACTCTCCAACTAAAGAAAATAATGAATAAGCCCAGACAAAACTACCAGTGGAACCACTAAGCCACCACACAGAATGAGAAATAATAAATAAAATATACTTTTTAAGATACAAAGTTGGGGACGGTGGACGGTTGTATAGCAAGAGATAACTGAAACAACTGCTTATTTCTAGAGGGGAACTGGGTGAATAGAGGACAAAATTAGGACATAGTTTTACTTCTCACTTCAGGGTTTATTTGTAGCTTTTGACTTTTAAAACATTTTTAAATATTACCTTTTTTAAAAAGCTAGTTTTATTTTAAATAAAAAAAGTTATTTTGCAAAGCAACAAAAAGAACATATAAATGTTGCCCTAGGAAATTGTTTTAATTACCTATTCCTAGTGCTGGTGACAATGTAGAGACAGAGAGAAAATTTTCAGAAATATTTTATTACATGAAATTTGAATAAAATTTTTAAAGTTGTCTGTGTCCTTTGATCTAGCAATTCCTTGTCAAGAAATTAATCTTAAAGAAATTATCTAAGCTCTGACTAAGTATATTTACCCAAGTGTACTTGTAACTGCTTTACAGTAACTAAAAATGCAATTTTTAGAAATCTAAATGTTAAACAATAATAGGTTAATTACTTGCTTGTTACTTCCATATAGTGAAATACTATGCAGCCACTCTAAATCATATTGTGAAACCTCACTTAATCACTTGAACTAATTATGGTAGATCGTTTAGTTTTAAAACATAATGATATATATCATATTATATCACAACTCAGAGAGCCATAAACCACTGGATATATATGCTGTCTGAAAACATTTTTCTAGAAAATGGACTTACCAGAAAAAGAAGTTTCCTTTAGACATTCAAATATTTCTACATTTAGAATGAATTACTTTATAATAAGAATATACATTATATATATATTAAACAGATATTTAGTCCTGCATATAAACTATGCCAAAACAATGAAAGTGATTTGACTGAATTTAATAAAGTGGGGAAACAATTTATATAAATAATAAAAATGAAATTTTTTATTTTTAATTAAACTATTATGCATCCTGAAAATGTCCTCAACATACACATTCATGACTATGGTATATGGTTTTGTATGCATATCTATATCCATACATTTATATAATACACAAAGCATATGTCAAAATATTCATTTATTAAATAATGTTTAAAATAATTTTACTCCTAAAGCCATTGCTATTTCATGCTTCTTAGATTTAAGTTATGAGTTAGACCTATGAGTAAAGAACAAGGGCAGGAATTCTTGGCAAGAAAAGTCCATAGGCTTTTCTAACATCACTGCTCACCTACACAATAGCCATTCTTCCTTTTGTCCTCCGTAACAGAATCCCATTTCTATTCAGGTACTGGACATCTTGTGTTTCAGAAGTCTGTCCAATTGGATGAATAATTCCAGGCCCAAAAGATGAATCCTGATCCATTTAAAACAATGAGAACTCATAGACACAGGGAGGGGAACATCACACACTGGGGCCTGTTGGGGGGTTGGGGGATAGGGAAAGGATAGCATTAAGAGAAATACCTAATGTAGATGACAGGGTGATGGGTGCAGCAAAACCACCATGGCACGTGTATAACTATGTGACAAACCTGCATGTTCTGCACATGTACCCCAGAACTTAAAGTATAATTTTTAAAAAGGCAATCATGGTAATTTTATTCCTGTTCTCAATTATTGGTCAAAGAACTAAAGCAGATTTATAAGAAAAAAACAAACCCATTCAAAAGTGGGTGAAGGAGATAAACAGACACTTTTCAAAAGAAGACATTTATGAAGCCAACAAACACGAAAAAAATGCTCATCATCATTGGTCATTAGAGAAATGCAAATCAAAACCACAAAGAGATACCATCTCACACCAGTTAGAACGGCGATCATTAAAAAATCTGGAGACAACAGATGCTGGAGAGGATGTGGAGAAAAAGGAACACTTTTACACTGTTGGTGGGAGTGTAAATTACTTCAACCATTATAGAAGACAGTGTGGCGATTCCTCAAGGATCTAGAAATAGAAATTCCATTTGACCCAGCAATCCCCATTACTGGGTATATAGCTAAAGGATTATAAATTGTTCTATTATAAAGACACATGCACATGTATGATTGTTGCGGCGCTGTTTACAATAGCAAAGACCTGGACCCAACCCAAATGCCCATCAATGATAGACTGGATAAAGAAAATGCGGCACATATACACCATGGAATACTATGCAGCCATAAAAAACTACAAGTTCGTGTCCTTTGTAGAGACACAGATAAATCTAGAAACCATCATTCTCAGCAAACTGACACAAGAACAGAAAACCAAACACCGCATGTTTTCACTTATAGGCGGGTGATGAACAATGAGAACACTTGGGCACAGGGAAGAGAACAACACTCACTGGGGTAGGTGAGGGGGTGGAGGGAAGGGGAGGAGAGGGACAGTCAGGGGCAGGGAGGATGGGGAGGGATAACACCAGGAAAAATGCCTGATGTAGGCGATGGGGAGATGGAGACAGCAAACCACCATGGCATATATGTAACTATGCAACAACCCTGCAGGATGCAGGATGTGCACATGTATCCCAGAGCCCAAATACAATAAATAATAATAATAATAATGAGGTACCATTATATATATAATATATATATAAAAAACAAGAATAAACACTTGACAAAAATTCTTGCCAGAGACATATGAGTGAAGTCTAATAAGAGAGCTTTAGGGGAAGACTTTCTTGTTCTCAAAGATGGACCCAAAGAAAAATCATGTTCCTTTTCTGTCTTCTAGCCTTTCAATGATGTTGCCTATTGTGATGGTCACTACCTTATGATTGTGAGGAAGGGTCACATTCCTTTTCCTACTTCTAGCCTTTCAGTGTTGTTGCCTATTGTGATGGCCACCACCCTGTGACCATGAAGTGTAGCTGATATATTGAAGGTGGAGGAATGGAAAGATGGAAGGAAGCTATGTCCCTAATCACATTATTGAATTCTTGAATTATTAAGCCCTGGAACTTTCCCACCTTTGAACTTCCTATGAACTGAGAGAATATTTTTCCTTATTGTTGAAGTCCCAGTGGGTTGGATCTTCTGTTAAATGCAGGTCAGAGCACTCTTACTGATATAACCTCTCATAGCATCTATATCTCACTTAACAACTTTAATTTTTCCTAAAGTCTTGCTGATGGGTTTGATTGAAGTAAAACAATGCTCTTATTAATTTTAATGAGAAAAATTATGGTGCATTCCATCTTAACCCAAGGCATCCAAATAATTTCACAGATTGAAAAATATATAAATCAAACAATAAGAACAAGTTCACGTAAGTAACAATATGATAGTAAATTAACGTAGTTTGTACACAACATAAAGATAATGCGGCTTTATTGTACTCATCAAGGGTGATAACCAGTGGAGGCTATTGGAAAGAGATGTAAAGCTGTTACAGGTAGAGTCTCCTGAAACAGAGATTGGCATGCCAAAAATTTGTTAAGGAGTAGCCTCAAGATCAGTATATTGTGAAAGGGAAGGAAAGGAAGCAAGATTGGGCAGAATGGTCTCAACAAAGTCCCATCCAACTCCATTCATAGCTCTGACACTGGGGTGGCCTTTCCAAATTGTTTGAATTGAAATGAAGAGGCCAGAACTTTATAGGCTTGCTTTGACCAGCTGAGGGATTCGGGGCTGCCCCTGGAAATGCCAAGGTATTTCTCTTAAACTTAGGGCAATTCCCAGAGAGGACTGCACTCTGAAAGCTGTCAGTGGATTGTGCTTCTAAATACTGAATAATAATCCTTCAGTACTAAAAGGAAACCTACTCTGTGTATCACCACATCAACTACATTGGAGCCTTTTTTGGAAGGTGGTGGAAAGGCAGGTGATTGATTTTTATATGCACATTCGATATTAGAATCATACAGCCTTGTCTTGATGACGATTTTTTTCTTTGAAGCTTTGACCAAAAAGGGTAAAGTTGACCTTTGAAATACACAAAAATAGCATCATAGAAAATACCACATCTTCCTCCCTTTTACTTGACTTACATACACAAAGCAAAACTTGGGAACTCATCAAGCATGACATGAAACTCAAATTTGTTTCACATGATAGTCTTTGATTAGAAGCTATTGTGTTGAGTAAATTAGAAGCATGTCCTTACCTGACATACTAAAGGTGAAACATAAGGTGAAAAAATGATTTCTTATGGTATATTTATCTAGTGGATTTGGGGAATTAAATGTCATTATACAAAAAAATGTTTGATAAATAGCATAAGTTTTCAAGTGTTGTTATAGGTAAAATTCATTAAATGAACAATTGT
The DNA here is from genome assembly GCF_030222135.1 of Aotus nancymaae. Classification (NCBI taxonomy): domain Eukaryota; kingdom Metazoa; phylum Chordata; class Mammalia; order Primates; family Aotidae; genus Aotus; species Aotus nancymaae. The sequence continues at coordinate 22,701,431 of NW_026988431.1, forward strand.
TACATGCAGTAAGTTTATATACACTATATCCTAATCACATATCCATAGAATATACCTTCCAATTGTCAGATAATTGAATTTTCTTTACTTTTCTCTAGCTGTCCATAAATCATTACTCGCTTTCATGATGATGGTATGAAAGGTACAGAGGAAAGCGCTGCCTTGAAAATGGTCACTTTGGTTGACCATTTATAGAGTTGTCATTCTGAGGGATTTATAAGCAGCATAGATACATTAAAATATAACACCATTAGGGTCAGCCTGTGACAAAACCCGTATCTTTATATTAGCTTGATACTAAACATTGTAAATATCCCAAATTATCCAAAAAGATGGCCATGCAACGCCAACAAAAGGATTTTTGTTTTTTTTAAAAAAAGAGTCACTCATCTCGCTACAAACATCTCTCTTCTGGTATCACAGACATAGGCTCTGGGTGAACCACTATACCCAAAACGCTTCCCAGAAGCAGACTCTGCCAGTGACCTCCCCACTTCTTGACATAGATCAAATGGTAACTACCCTGTGGAAAAGGGCTGGCTAAGACAGCAACATGAAGACCAGAGTCTAGACACCAAGATTATAAAGAATGTTGGAAGGAGAGAATTTACATAACAGTCCTATAACCCAAAAGATCCTGTCTCTCTTTCTAAGACTTAGTCAAGCTCATTATGGAAGCAACCTCCAGCAGCTAATTGGTATTGCAGTGCTTCTGAGCTGTGACCTAAAAAGGGGGAGAGATGTAAAAGCCAAATAAAGTGACATAAAGAAATTCCCATCCTGGTCCTACGGTTGTCTTGTGAGCTATTTCTATACTATATGTACATAAACAGCTCTTCTTGGGTGGTGGTTTAATGTCTCTATACCTTCCATTGCAATTACACTGAATGGAGCCACAACAAATCTTCATAATGCCAATCTCATCTTTCCACCTCATTGACAGCTCAGGAAATGCATCTGAAATTCATAGTAGCCTCATAGCCTATGGCAAGAGAAATCCATGCTGCTAAAATTTTATTTTAGAATTCAAGCTGGTTTTCCTCAGTTTAGGATGCTCCATTTTTTAATCTTTTGCTGCCTACCACACTGTATTAAAATAACCAGCCAATATTGTTCAACTGTCAGGGGCCTCAGCTGCCTTTGAATTTTATCAGTACAAATAAATACTGGAACATGTTAAAAATAATCCCAATAGATTAGCATTAACATTAATAGTATTAAGAGCAGAAGGGAAAATGTGTATAAACTTTGACTTCACTGCTCTCCCCCTTCCTTTGCTGACTTAAAGAAAAAAACGTTGAATAGATATTCAGACTGATTTCATGTTTAGTCTGATAGGGATGCTAGGCTGGGTCCCAAATCTGTGCAATGTTCAAAGAGAGAGAGATTTTAAAATCCCAGAAAAAGAGATATTTCCAAATTAATGGCATTGCCCGAATGCCTTGGCTCCCTGCACCCCACCAGGAAGGTTTATTATTTTCTGGTAAAATGTTGCTCGGATGGGGAGTGGTAGTCAGCGATGCGTCAGAGCTGCTCTTTGAACACATTAAAAAGCTGAATGCACAACAAAGAACAGATGTTCCAGCATGCCTTATTTATGCACCCATCAGCAATCTTCCAGTGACCACAAAACACAGCCTTTTTTTCCCTCCTCCTCTCCATAATATTATTTTCTGATAAACTCACTCTCTTTATTAATTTATTTATTTTTGGCCCCAACTGAACTCCTGGGTAATTGTCTATATGTATGTGCACAAGTGTGTGTGAGTGTGTGCATATGTGTGTGTGTATTTGAAAATCTGCCTCCATCAAAGCTGAATTCTATTGAACTGTGGAACAGGTGTGGATTCTGCAATTAGATCACATTTCAGAGAGAGAGACACTGAGGGTAATAATGGCGGTGAATTCTTCACAGTCGAATGCAGCACCATAGCGACCAGCAACAATGAAGAAGAGGTATTAGTATTAGAGGTGATTATTTTTAGTTTATGGGATCATCTGATTGAATACAGCCATAAGGCGCTGTGCACATGTATTTGGGGCTCACCAGCTGTAAGACAAACTTGTTTTACTGGCACTTATCTGAAATGCCCTACTCGCCCACCCTCTGCTCACAATTGGAATGGGAGTAGTGATTAGGAAGTGAGATATAATGCAGATTAAATATTATGATGGACCAAGATACTGTTGGATTATTAAAATCCATTTGCTTTCGCTGGTTTTAAAGGCATAGCACTTTTATTTAAACCTCCGGCTCTAGATCTCTGAGCTTTAAAAGGTGGGAGGTGGAGGAGTGCTAGGGAGGGTTAGGTAGAGAAAAATAATTCAGAATCTAAAGAGAAGCAAGAATATTTCCTCTTCCTACACAAGAAAGCTGTATTTTTCAGTGAGTGAATCTAATCTGTGACCTCAATTTAAGCTTCAGAAAGACATGATACATTAATACAGAAAATACTCACCCCCACAAATTGATTTAATAGACTGAAAGTAAATAATGCAACCAATTCTCACAACAATATTCGGTCAATTTTGGGAATTCTGGTTCTGAGTGACATTTTCTTAATATATATTTTCATGAAATGGGAAATATTTGGGACCAAACTCAGTAGTGTAAAATCAGCCCTTGGGAGAGTTCCAGCTGTTCCCTGGGGCATCTCAGAATGGTGCTATGGGCTGGCTGGCAGCAGCTGCTCTCCCTGAAAGAATAAAGGAAGCCAGACAACAGAGGGAGGGGTTTAAACAAAATGAAATCGTGGGCATTCTGTGGACACATCAGAAATCTGGGCTCAAAAGAACCAGATGTGGGTAGCTTGGTAGGGTACAGATTACATCACCCCATAGGCACAGGCCTAGGAGCTCAGAATGAGAACTTCTGCTCTTTGTCCAGCAGTCTTTGAACCCAGGATGGCTCAGGATCTGGGGTCTGCATCATGGGATATGGGGCCACAGCCAACATATTGCCAAGACCAGTATTCTTTTTTTGGTGCCAAAATAAGCTCTTCTGATGAAAAATTTGAGGGATGGGAAATTGTTCTATTGTCCACAATGTTAGTTCATACTGAGAAATCTGTTATAACAACAGGAATTTTCTGTTATGGAGAGGTGGCCTAACCAAGATTCCTGGCAGAAAAAAACACACTTTCTGGCTAAGAAGCAGTAAAGCAGGAGTGGTGGCAGATGAATACCAATCAAAATGTGTAGTTTTTCTGTTACTAACCAATCCTTTAGTTCTCCAGCTACCAAATTCTATTCAACATTTGTTATTTCTCTCTCAATCAGGCAAAATAAAGTTCTCAGATTATAAATTACCTGAATCTGGCCATATGGCTTTGACCTTGGGTAAATTGCTTTCCCTCTCTGGACCAGGTTTCCGTGAAATGAGGGGTGGAATTCAAATTGTAGTTTACAAACATTAGCACTAGAACCCTTTTACAAACAAAGTGTTAGCTAAGAATTGAAAGTGCTATATTCAAAAGTGGGCATGGGGCCTGAAGAAGCACACACTCAGTCTCCACGCTTCTCCTTTTTTGCAAATGAGTTGTCTCTACTGAAGTCCAAGGTTGCTCAGAACCAGGTACAAAATGTCTGAATTAGATTATATTGAACATCTCTTCCAAGAAAAACTATGGCTGAATACCTAGGTCTTCTCCATAGTATCCCTACATAGGGTTAGTGGCACGGAGATGCTATGCCAGCAATCTCACCTGCAACATCCAAGATGGTAGCTGCATCCTCTACGAGTACAAGTTAAAAGTCTCAGCTGCAAGGATTGTCTCCATGAGATCAGGCACCCAATTTGTTCACTCTTTTTCACTATATAATATGAAGTCTCTGCCTGTTCCAGTTGTCGTGAAGTCACAGGTTTTTGCTTCAGTTTTCTCTATCTCCTCTAACTGGGGATGGAACAGCAGTTTTCAGTGAGAGAGGCCCCTTTCGTTTGTCTTGGCTGTCACTTGCCATCACTCACTTTAATAGTCATTATCAAGAGCATAAAGATTAAGTGGAGTTTTATACAGTATTAGTTTTCTATTTTTTCTCATTCAAGTTCCAGATAACTCTGGTTCCACACTGTGTCTTGTCCAATCATCAAATCGAGTGTTTACCTTTAAATATTTGCATATATTTTCTTACATTTTTCATTGTTTTGCAAATAGCCTTTTACAAAAATACATAATTAAACATAGCCTAATCTTTCCCATGCTGGCTCAGTAACAGTGTCTTTCTTAGCTGAAGCAACAGGAAAGAAATGGCAATATTACTTATTGTTATTGACATGATGATGACTCCTTTGCAGATGTTACAATGTCAATGTTTTGTGGCAAATTTGCATTGTAGCTTTAACATGCATTAACACACCTTGCCATTTAGTCATCTGAGTGAACACTGACAAGAGGCATGGGTGCCCTGTGTTGGCATAATATAGGAGCCTGCAAGCTGTGGAAATGAAGTCAGACCATAGAATTCTGGCTGAAAGCTTGACATCATGGAACCAAGTGATCCAAATAAAATGTAAATCGTAGCCTGTGAAACAGAAGAATTCAGTAGCTCTCTGATAATTGGTGTGGCAATAAATTAGGACTGGATTTAGCTTAAAATTACATTTTTTTTTGCCTGGTTAATAAAAGTCAAATTATGAAAAAGTTAGTGGTTTGTTTGAAAAGCAAAGAAACATCTTCTTAATTTTTTCATCTAAATTTTACAAAGCCCACCCACCTTTTAAAAAAAATTGAAGATATAACGATAAAGTAACATTGAAATTTTGCTGCCAATGCCAAATTAATGCATAACAAAGTTAATGGCTAGTTATGGACACCTATCTTCAAAATGGATCCAAATTGGAATTTTGGAATGTTGCTTTTGCTACTACACTTTATTTCCTTTAAGCCTGGGAGAGACAGCCTCAGCTTTAACATGTTCTGCATTTGGCCAAATACAATACTTCCAACCTAAATACAAGGTATCAATAACATAAAATTAGCCTTTGACCCCAAATTATTTAATTAGAGTGAACCATTTCATTCATACACACAGAGATAAAATCAACAAAATAGGTGGCTAGAGCACTTGGTCAAAGGTTATGTAAATAAATGCAAATTTTTTCTCTAGCTTTTAGTGTGTTTAATAAATTATGTTGGTGACCCTCATGGCAGAAAACTGACCACATAGGTCATGCTTACTCTCCAGCCCTTATTTCCAATCACTGACAATATACTTAGTAAGAAGCTATTTTTCTCTTAAAATATATGTAGAGGAAAAAATGAGAATTTTCTATATTAATGCCACAATAATGGCATTGTGAAAATAAAATGGTGATGACATATCCACTGTGGGAATAATATGCCCTCAGGCTAACAAAAGCTGCTTACCTGTTTAACTTATTAGAGTATTTTATAAACATATTTGAAATGAGCAGCTCAGTTCATCCTGAAATAAAACAATGCTACATTTTATTTTATGCATATGAAAAGAGAAGATGCTAATTGCTCACCTACAATCCACCTAAAAAGCTGATGGAAATACCTCTACAATAAAATCAGAACAATATCATTTCCAGTACCTGCATGATACTCATTCTGGTGAATCATCCCAAAAGAGTTTTTAAAAGAAAATAGAGTTCTGAATCTATGTTTGCCATTAACCTGCTATGGAGTTGGGCAACCACTTGGTTCCTCAGTTCCCTTCCATCAAAAAGAGTCAAGACCAATTATTTGAGTGGAGTGTAAAGTGGATAGGTGTGAGTTAAAGAACTTTGGAATTGCAGAGATAAAAGGTTTTCTCTCATGGAATGCCATTATTATTAATATTATTGCCATCATTATTTATGCTCCCAGCACACGTATTGTGAAAATGTGTTATTCGCGTAACTGCTATGCCCTCACCATGTCATTTGCAAAATCACCATGTTCTTCTCACAGAAATGTCACTGAAATGTCATTTTTACAATAGCTGCATTATGAATCTGCTATAACTTGAATTGCTTTACAATGAAAATGCAATTTCTTAGCAATTAAAATTATTCCACCCACCCCAGTCAAATAATAGAAAATCGCCTCCCTGTCCAATGTTGCTTATAGTGCACTGCAGAATACTGCAAATTGAACAGAACATGGCTTCCCACATGCCAGGGAAGGTCTACATCTTAGCCATACCAGTGGTTGCATTACACCATCTGCGATTATCTGCTAAACCTAATCTAAAATAGTGCAGCATATTACTAAAACTCTTACAAGATTGCAAGATTGCACTCACTTAGAGTCTTTAAGTTTTCCCAGGACCCTAACCACAACTAAGTTTGATATAACAATGCTAGATCAAGGTATGTAAGAAACTAATGTCAGTTTTCATTACAGGAAGAAGTTCCTTTTATAAATGCAAGTCATTATCATTAGGTCTACTTATATCCCCTTCTGGTATTAATTGAAAATTTTATTCTTCATAACTGCCTCTCAGAAACTGTTGACTTGACATGCATTAGTATCATCACTAATAAGAATGTAGCAATGTACAAAGCATAATACAAGTTATCAGCATGCCGCTCATGAAGTGAAATTATTAATGGATATAGGGTCATGTTTGAAGAGATTTTTAAAGGCTCACTTTAAAGGCTCATTCACTTGTTTTCAAATGAAATCTTACATGGAAACCCAAGATGTAAAAGGCTAAAATGTAGGGCAACAGAGATTGTTCAAGATAAGAGTCTGGACCCAGACCTCTAGAAATAGGAGAAAATATGTGCTTACAAATATACCTACAAAGTGAAATACAGCTATGATGAAAAATAAAGAGCAAAAACTGCCACGGGATAAATTTAAGTGTTAATAGCCAAGAAAATGTATGTGGGACAACATGGCATTTGGCTTCTCTCCCTGATCCTCACTTGAGAGGTAAGTAGTTGTGGTAAGACTTCCTCTAGAAGTGCAGATGGTGTGGGTGCTTGAGCTAGATTCAGGACAATGCTTCTAACAGCTGACAAATTAGGAAAAATGGGGCAGCCTCCATGCATGAAACATGTTACAGATGTACCCCATCTTGAAGCACATTCAATCCACACCCAAACACCATAGAAACTATGCTTATATATCGAAACCAAATCCTCATTGAAGCAAACAGGTATTTTCAAACAGAAAAATGAGGAGATAATCAAAAATTCACAAACATTTAAGAAAATCCAACAACATAGTAAAAATAAACAGGATTATGCCTGTAATCTCAGTACTTTGGGAGGTTGAGGTGGGTGGATCACTTCAGCTCAGGATATAGAGACCAACCTGGGCAACATGATGAAACCCCATCTCTACTAAAAATACAAAAGTTAACTGGGCCTGGTGTCACATGCCTGTAGTCCCAGCTACTCAGGAGACTAAGGCATGAGAATCGCTTGAACCTGGGAGGCAGAGGTTGCATTGAGTTGAGATCACACCACTGTACTCCAACCTGGGTGACAAAGCAAGACTGTCAGAAACAAACAAACAAACAAATACCCAACAACAAAGGAGAGATAAATTAGAAGAACGAACTCTTGAAGAAATAAAGCTAACAAAATAAGCAAAAAAGGTTGCGGGGGGCACTTTAAATAAAGATATTGGATATCCTTAGAGAGATTGCAAGTGATGTTACAAATATGAAAAGTGAATAGGAGAACCGTATTTTTCAGTTCTCATGCTGCTAATAAAGACATACCAGAGACTGGGTATATAGGAAAGAGGTTTAATGGACTCACAGTTCCACAGATCTCTAGGGCAGGGGAAAAATGCCTCCAGTCACTTTGCTAAAGCATAATAAGAGTCATCTTTACCCCAGTTACCAATAAATTCCTCATCTCCATCTAAGACCACCTCAGCCTGGACTTTTAGGTCCATATCACAATCAGCATTTTGGTCAAAGCCATTCAACAAGTCTCTAGGAAGTTCCAAACTTTCCCACATCTTCCTGTCTTCTTCTGAGCCCTCCAAACTGTTCTAATTCCTGCCTGTTACCAGTTCCAAAGTTGCTTCCACATTTTCAGGTATCTTTACGGCAGCACCCCACTCCCGGTACCAAAATCTGTATTAGTCAGGGTTCTGTAGAAGGGCACAACTAATAGGATAGATGCATATATAAAAGAAAGTTTATTAAGGAGTATTGAGTCACACAATCCCAAGATGAAGTCCCATAGTAGGGCATCTGCAAGCTGAGGAGTAAGGAAACCAGTCAGAGACCCAAAACCTCAAAAGTAGGGAAGCTGCTAGTGCAGTCTTCAGTCTGTGGCCAAAGGCCTGAGAGCCCCTGGAAAATCACTGGTGTAGGTCCAACAGCCCAAAAGCTCAGAAGAACTTGGAGTCTGATATTTGAGGACAGGAAGTATCCAGCATGGGAGAAAAATGGAGGCCAGAAGACTTAGTCTAGTTCTTCCACATTCCTCTGCCTGCTTTTATCCTGACTATGCTGGCAGCTGATTAGATGGTACCAACCCAGATTGAGGGTGGGTCTGCCTCTCCTAGTCCACTAACTCAAATGTTAATATCCTTTGAATACACCCTCACAGACACATCCAGGAACAATGCTTTGTATCCTTCAATCCAATCAAGTCAACATTCAATATTACCATCACAATGAACAACCCCAAAAATCAAAAGTAGTATTACCAAAATTAAAATGTTAGTATATGAACTGAATGGCAGAATTAACATGGATGAAGAGCAAATGAGTGAGCAGTAAGATGAGAATTAAAGACAAAGTTGAGACTTTAGACTAAAAGGCCCCATTGAATGCCAAACAATAAATTACAATAAATTATTTTATATACCTAAATAAAACAATAAATTACAATAATTATTTTATATACCTAATAGCTAAAGATTGAAACTTTAGATCACAAGACTAAGAATAAAACCTCTCAATAAATATTTCATGATCTCACCTATCTTAAAAGGTCAAATTTATAGAAGTAGAGAATAGAATGGTGGTTACAAGAGGCTGGGGTTGGGCTGTGGAGTGGGAAAGGAGAGATGTCGGTCAAAGGGTGAAAAGTTTCAGTTAGATAGGAGTTCTAATTTCTGGTGACCTATTGCACTGCAAGGTGACTACAGTTAATAATAATGTAGTATACATTTCAAAATTACTAAGAGTGGATTTTAAATATTCTCACCTCAAAGAAATTATAAGTATGTGAGACAATGGATATATTAGTCTGATGTGCTCATTCCACAATGTACACATGTATTGAAACAACACATTATCCCCTATGAATATATGCAATTATTATTTATCAATTTTAAAAAAGAATACAGATTCAAGAGGGGTTTGGGGGAGATAAAAATAAAAACCAAATCAGATTTACAGTCTGAGTTTTCATTGGCAAAAGTGGATAGTAGAAGAGGACATAGGATTTATGTTTTGAGAGAAGACTGTTTTGTAGAAAAGTCCTATATCTAGCAAAACTAGCATTCAGTAGAAAGACAAAAATAGCTATCATTCTAGACCACTTCAGAAGAAAAATGTATTCTTGCAAAATAAAACATGAGCCCAGAAAGAATAAAATGTTAGACATAAGAAATGGTAGTGAACAAAGAAAACAATCACACTCCTATTTAAATCAAAAAATGTTTTGATATACATTGAAAAAGTAATTAACAATCTGGAACTAAAATCCCAAATGCTCTCAACATGGAAAGAATTATAATAGAGTGTGACTCCATTTCTGATATTTTGATACAACAGTCCCACCATTTCCCCTTTTCCTTCTTCCCAGCATCTGAGCAGGCTGATAACAAAGCTCTGATTGTCCCTCCTTTGGTGCCAGCAGAAGCGCAAACTACATAAGCCTCTGCCAGTGTGCAAGAACCCTCACTGCAGCTCCAACCCCAATCACAAGCTGAGATTGTCTCCTTTCCCTCCTGTCTCAAGCCAGAATCAAACCAGCTAAAAAGTCCATGTTGCTCTCCCCCCAGAAAGCCTTAGTATGTGAATAATAAACCTTTTTATAACATGTTGGTAGGTCTGTGGTATCATCAGTCTTTATACACACACAAACTTTTGGATGGGAGATTCATGCCACCTCTGTAAAATAACCACAATAGGTGTAGAAAGAGGGATGGGAATATGATGAGGAAAATAAAACAGAGACTGGTTAACTTTAGAGGCTGACTTTTTAAATCAACACACTTAAATTATAAGTATTACTAAAGTAAGTCCTAGAAAGTAGAATACATAAAATCAAAACAATTAAAAGATGGAATAAAGAAAATGTGTCCAATTCAGATAGGAAAGAAAGTAAAAAGAATCAAGAAAGACTTTAAAGTAAAAAAATGTTTAAAGAATGTTCAAAAATAAATCCATAAGGCAATAAATGTGAATGAATCAAAACCTGTATAAACAACTAAGGACTCTTAGACTGGAATAAAAAGGAAATTCACCTCCATTAACAACTAAGTGATACTTAGGTTGGGATAAAAAGATAATTAAAAACTTATATTAAAAACTAAATAACTCTTAGGTTTGAGTACAAAGGAAATCCACCTTTATGCTGACAGATACCAATAAGACAAAATTTTATTTAACAGGCCAAAGATACGTTATGGAAATAGATGTGTCATGGCAAACACCAACAAGAAGAAAATAATGTAACATATTAATATTAGATGCAACTTATATTGCAACTGAATAGCAGATTAATGGCAAAGGCCTTATAGAGGATACTTAATTTTGAGAGAAGATGTAATATACCAAAAAATAACAGTCATTTATCTTTATGAACAAAATTTCACAATAAATTTCAAAGATGGTTTTAAAAAGTAAAGAGTACACACACTGGAGTCAATATACCTGAGTTAAAAATGCCAGACCCAAAGCTTAGTAGCTTGAGATTTGGGGAAAGTATCTCCTATACAGTGCCTCATTTTCTGTATTGGAAAATGAGGTAATAATATTACCACTTCATGTAGTTGTTATGAGGAGGAGTTAAAATATATTAAGTGGATAGATGGATGAATAGAGATAGCTAGAATGTTACAGCAGATTGTTATCAGGGGTTACCCACAGGGTGTGAAGTTAGAAGGGGTGAGGAACAAGGATACTTACCTTTCTTACTTCACACATTTGCATTTTTATTTTAAAGAGCACTTATTATTTATTTATTTTTTAAACAATACAAATATACAAGAAATAGCACAGTGTATACATCGGGAGAAAGAGGCTCAAAGTTCCAAATCCTTTATCTCCTCTTGCCTCTGCTCATTCCACATGGAAGAGCCTCATTCTCTGGGTAGGTGAAAGAGAAGTCAACAGCACTCTCTTTTAATGAACACACCTCCCTTAAGACCATAAGATTTGAAGGACCAAAACACTAATCTGGGTAACTGGGACAAAAGTTTGGAGGTTTCTAACCAATGTGTAGTATACAGTGAAGAAAAAAGTACTTACTGTTACTTTTTGCTTGAATGCTCCGGTTAAAAACCCTCCTTCCCTATGTCACTCTGATGGTGAAGATTTACAGTGGTGATCCCTAGGTTTTGAGGAAAGAGAGAGGTGAAATCAAAGTTGTTTTAAATGAAATGAAGGAAATCCATTTTGACATGACACAAAGGAATCTAACTGAAACATCTTTCTTTAGAAGTAGGTAAGATGTGTGAAATGACAGCAGAACTGGAGGTGGAAGAAACTGCTTTTTAGAACCGAAAATCTGAAAGAAAATTTCTCATGTTTGTGGATGTAAGAGAACAGTGATTTAAGATTCCATGGAAGCAAAAATAACTGATCCAAAATCAATAGTGGAGGGCAATCCAACAACCAAGATTTTGGAGAATTTAAAGGCAGAAACAGAAAAAAACTGTGCAGGCTCCAAAATTTGTATAAAGGAAGACTTAGGATATTTAGGGATGACAATCTGGTTGAAAGGGGAGGCCAAGAGATTTAACATGAAGCTGTGTTTGCAGAGCAAGCACATGGTTTTTAATTGGATTTATGTTTATTTTTAGTGGCTGAGAGAGTGAGTTTGATGGTGAGTGAGAGTGTGTGTGTGTGTGTGTGTGTGTGTATGTGTGTGTTTGATGAGGAGAGATTGTGGTGGTCACTGCTTTCCCCAGCCAACATTTGGTTTTGCAAATGAAATGAAAGGTACGGTGAAAGTAATACATTACTAAGATAAATTCTTTTGCTATTTTTTCATATGCACGGTGTCTGATATTTAGTGAAGAAAACTAACTGAAGAAGCCAGTGGTAACAAGTTACCCTAGATGTCTAAAGATAAGGCAATTTTTCCTCAAAATGCAGAGAAAAAGGAATCATTTGATATTCAAATGATAATGATGACTATCAGGTTAGAAGTTTCTGTTATTACTGTACTTTGAACAACAAAGTCCAGTTTATGCAAGGACATCATCCATAACACGTCTAAATCCAGGGAGGAGAGTCAGTGTAATTTCCCCAGAGGTTTCTGTCAATCCCTGGTGACCCACTGCCTGGACTTAATGGGCCAAGCACATGGCAGGTGTAAGACAAAGCCTGTAAGGTTACACCAGCGAGCATCACTTAAAGTTCAGGCCGCTGAGAGCTGAATTAGGAAAAACCTATCCCATTACAGAAGACAGAGAGAGTAATTGCTATTCTTGGCTTTGGATTTTTGCTAAATAGAGAAATAAAAATGTCTCTCCTGAGAATGGTCAACTACAAGACTATACTTATGCATGTTTGAGGACATTTATGAAAATGACTGAAAATTTATTTTAAAGTTGTTTCAGATTAGTAGTGTCTATAGGCACCAAGCATAAGTAAATACACATACTCCATTAAAGACATTTTAACCCACATGTAAAAAAGAATTTCAAGAAACATTAATTGATAAACAAAAATTACAATACATCTGAGGAGACAAATACATTAGTAAAAGGAAAAAAAACAGCATAATCAGACATCTAAAGACCATAGATATTGAGATTATCATATACACAATATAAAATAAATTTATTTTATATGTTTAAAGAAATTTTTAAAAGGTGAAAAAAATATAACAAAGTACTAACAGTCTCTCAAAAATTAACCAAGCAGATTTAAAAACAAAAACAAAGGCCAGGCACAGTGGCTCATGCCTGTAATTCCAGCACTTTGGGAGGCTGAGGCGGGCGGATCACCTGAGGTCAGTTTGAGACCAACCTGCCCAACATGGCGAAACCCTGTCTGTACTAAAAATACAAAAAATTAGCTGGGCATGGTGGTGGGCACCTGTAATTCCAGCTACTCAGGAGACTGAGGTAGGAGAATCGCTTGAACCTGGGAGGCGGAGGTTGCAATGAGCCAAGATCATGCCACTGCACTCCAGCCTGGGCAACAAGAGCAAAGCTCTGTCTCAAAAAAAAAAAAAAAAAAAAAAAATTCTTGAAGTTAAAAATACAGCAACTGAAACTGAAGATCATTTCTAATTAACAATTAAACAGTGGATTTAGTATGGCTGAAAAGAGATTAAAGAACTGTGGGACAGTTTAGAAGATACTGTCCAGGATGTAGCATAGACAGAGTGGAGGATGGAGTGAGACAGTGTATCATGATATCTAACTAGAGTACTGAGAAGAACTAATATTGAAAAGTGGGAGAGAGAGTCTTCCAAGGCCCAACGGCTGAGCATTTTCTAGAATAGATGAAAGATACCAGAATCAGATTTGAGAGCCTGCAGACTCTCAACAGAATAAATGAAAAGAAATGTTCACTTAGATCCCCCTACACTGAATGAACAAACCTCTAAGATAAAGAGAAGATACTAAAAGCAGCCAAACTGATTCTACAGAAGTACCATAATTAAAACAACACAGGACTCTTGACAATAGCAATGGAAGCCCTAAAACAGTGGAAAAGTATCTCCAAAGTGTTGGGTGCAAGCCAACCATTAACACAAAATTGTATACTTAATTAAATTAACCTTCAGAAATGACAGTACAAGAAGACATTTTCAGACATTAAGAAATATAAAAAATGTATTAACCGTAATTGTACAATTTGATGAGTTTCTACAGTTTTAAGTTAAACCCTTATCAAGATGTGGAACATTACCATGCCCCTAGAAAGTTCTATCATGCCCTTTCCTAGTCAGTCCCTACTCCCCCACCCCACTCAATGGCAACCTGATACTTTTTCCACCATAGAGTAGTTTTGCCAGTTCTAGAACCTCATATGAATGGAATCCTACTCTTTTGCACTTTTTATATACTCTTATGTAAGGCTTCTTTCAGCATAATGTTTTGAGATTCATTCACATTATTGCATGAATTATATGCCATGCCTTGTTATTGTTAAGTGTTATTGAATAGTGTTCCATTGTATGAATAATAAACTCTTTATCCATTTTTCAATTGATGAGCTATTTCCAGTTTGGGGCTATTATGAGTAAATGGATATAAACATTTTTATACAAGTCTTTTTGTGGATGCTTATTTTTTATAATCTCACATGAAACATTTATAAAAAACGATTCTGTTTTTTGAACCCAACCTGAAAGGGCAGCTTATATTTCATGCAAATATAAGCTGGTCTTTTTTGTACTTTGCTACAAATCAAGATTCAACATAATTAACTATCAAACATACATATTTTCTGAATAACACAAATGATATATAAACCAATTTAAAAACACAGATACAGATTGAACACTCCTGATCTAAAAATCCAAAATCTAGAATGTTCAAAACTCAAAACTTTTTGAGCACTAATATGTCACCACTAGTGACAAATTCTAAATCTGACTTCATGTGATGGGTTAAAACTTTGTTTTATGCAAAAAATTATTTAAAATGTTATATAAAATTATCTTAAGTCTATGTATATAAAGTATATATGAAACATAAATGAATTTCATCTTTAGACTTATGTCATATCCTCAAGATATTGCATTATTTATATGCAATCATCCAAACTTTAAAAAAATCTGAAATCAGAAATACTTCTGGTCTCAAGCATATCAGATATGGGTTAATCAGCCTGTGCTTGTACATTTAAATATACTTCTAAATGATTCATAGATTAAAGGAAAAACCATAATGAATATTAGAAAAAATAACTTTTAAAACTGTATATTATAGTATTAGATTCAGCTAAAATTGGTCATAGAGGAAAATTTATAGGCTAGATGCATGTGGTGGTAAAAACAAAAAGCTGAATGGACAAGGCATCCAACTTAAGAAGTAAGATATTAAGGAGCAAAGGAATTAAGCCAAAGAAAGTTAAAGAAATAAAATTGTAAAAATAGGCACAAAAATTAATGAAATAGAAAGCAAAGCTATACTAGAGAGATGTCACAAAAGCAAAGTTGGTACTTAGGAAAGATTAATAAAATTGACAGGTTTCTAGCAAGATTAAGGAAAAAGAAGAAAAATCATAAATAAGTATTGTTAGCAATAAAAAGTGAGCATAACTACCAAAGAGATTAAATTTTTAATATAAGTATAATACAATTTCATAAAAGTAAAATTTAAATGTAAGTAAAAAATTTATTCCATATGTAAATACACACATACACACATGTAAAACTTAGGACATGACCTAAATTTTCTTTCTAGAGGCATGCTTTGATTAAAAACTTCTCTGTCCAAGTCACAAGTTTATTAGATATATTTTTTCAAGTTATTGCAGAGGTAAAGTAAAAAATAACAATCCAGAAATTTCAGGAATTGAAGGGTTGAAAGTTACAGCTATTGCTCATCTCCAGATGGTAAAACATTTTCAAATTTGCACACGACCACAAGGATAAGGCTGTGGATATTAAAGCACAGTTTGGGATCAAACATTCAATCAAAGTCTTGGCTATCACACCTTTGTTGAGAACTCTGATTGAATCAACATGGCTCTCTATAAACTCTTTCAATTGGACAAAATGGCTCAGTAACTAAGACTAAGGCAAAATACAACAGAATGCCAATAAGCTCAAAGAACTTATCATTATGCGTTTAGTGTCAAGTCTCTAAAAGAAAATTAAATCTTTTTTTTCTTTTTTGAGACAGTCTTGCTTTCTCTCCCAGGCTGGAGTGCAGTGACTCTAGCCTTGACCTCCAGGGCTCCACCTACCTCAGCTTCCCAAGTAGCTGGCACTACATCCGTGAGCTACCATGTCCAGCTAATTTTCTTTTTCACATTTTTTGTAGACACAGTCTTTTCTATGTTGCCCAGGCTGGACTTGAACTGGTGGTCCCAAACTATCCTTCCACATAGCTAGGACTACAGGTGTGGGCTACTGCACTGGCTGGAATCATTTTCTAAAAGTGTTTTTATTTCATTTCCAAAAGTTCCAACAGCCTGAATTAAAAGATACTATGACTGTTCATTAACGAAGAGATTGTAACTGTTCAATACAGCTGGGCTGCAAACATTTTATTGTCAGGAAGCAAACTGAGAAAGCCTTGCTTTGGATCTGGCTGAGGAAAATGATGGAATATGAAGGATGATATTGAGAGTCAAGGATTAAGTTGAGAGTCAAGGAGAACAATTGACAGGAAAAACTCCCAGGAACCATGACAAGAGTCTAACAAAAAAATACCTGCTATCCCCCAAATAAGAGGCCTTACCACATTTTCCCAAAGGAATTTCAGAATCTCTATGAACTAGTGACAGTAAAGAACTTCCCATTCTTGCCCTTTCTAATGAGGGTGTTTGTTTCAGTTCTACTGACTTTGTTCCACCATTATAGATGAGAGATGATGACAGAAGCACCTAAGTCGTCCTTTTCGTACTTAGGTTTTAGAAGTAAGAGAAATTGAATTCAGACATGATGCAGATCACTTGATCTTCGAGTTGGAGAACCTAATGCCATAGTGAAATGTGACATTTGGATGCTGTGGTAAGCAGGTTAGTGTATTTTACTTGCAGAAGAAAGAAAATTTTTGTGACCAAAATGATCACTACGATAGGCTGCAATTTATTACTACTCATTATCACTCTATCAGTGTCAAGCTCTGCGGGATAGAGTGTAATGTCTCACATCATTGACTTTGAGCTTGCCCATGCATCTTGCTTCGGCCAATGAAAATATGTAATGTTTGTCACATTTGGTTTGCATCATGCCTCTTATGTTTCTACCCTCAGTCACAAAAACTACATGTGACAAATATAAACTGCTCTTTCAGGCTGGGTTCTAGAAGGAAAAGGCATCTGGAGCAGAGCCCACCTGAACCCAGTCAAAGCAATAATAATTACAATATAATATGTAATATGACCAAAAAAAAATGAGATTGCAAGCCACTGAGAAACTAGTTATTACTGCAAGAATAGCTGAATAAAAGACTCCCAACTTTTATAAGATTAGTATAATCTTATCATCAAAACTGAGAAAGAAAAAGAGAATAAAATGAATAGATTGTCTCACTCACTGATAAAGTTTGGCTCTGTTTCCCCACCCAAATCTCATCTTGAATTGTACTCCCATAATTCCCACTGTTGTGGGAGGAAACTGCTGAGAGATAATTTGAATCATGGGGGCGGTTTCCCCCATACTGTTCCCACGGTAGTGAATAAGTCTCATGAGATCTGATGGTTTTATCAGGGGTTTCCTCTTTCGCATCTTCCTCTTTTTTCTCTTGCCACCACCATGTAAGAAATGCCCTTCACCTCCCGCCATGATTCTGAGGCCTCCCCAGCCATGTGGAACTGTAAGTCCAATTAAACCTCTTTTGCTTCCCAGTCTCAGGTATGTCTTTATCAGCAGCATGAAAATGGACTAATATACTCACAAGTATATATTTAAAAAAGTAAACATAATATTGTCAAAGTAAATATTGTATTAAAGAAATAATACTTGGTGACTAAGATTGGTTTATTCCAGGAATGCAAGGTTGGCACAATAATAGAAAATGTATCACTACAACTTATCACATTAAAAGAATACAGAAGAAAAATCATGTGATCTCCACATATGTAAAAAAAGCATTATTAAAAATTCAACAATCATTTATAATAATAATTGTAAGAAGCCTATCAGGAAAGAGGATATACTTAATCTGATAAAATATTCTGTGATAAACCTACAGCAAACATCTACTTAATAGTAAAATATTAAAATGTTTTTTCTCATATCAGGAAAATATCAAATTTAGTGGATGATCTAGTAGACTATACACAAAGATAAAAAAGAAAATAATTAAGATTAGAAATTGAGAAACAAAAATATCCTGTTTCATAAATGATATGACAAACTGCCATTTGAGAGAAAGTAAAAATATTGTGTTCCTTCTAATTCTTGTCTATTTTTTTATCTTTGTGTGCTAAGAATGTACACATAAAAAACTTAAGAAATTTTATAATATACCTAAAAAGAGAATTAAGCACATTTGCTAAATATAAGATTAACAAACATAAGCCAATTGCATTTTATATACCAATAACAAACATAAAATATAATTTTAAAAAGATTCAATTTAAGACATCATAAAATAAGGTACACAAAAATCTAACACATGTATATATGAGTGAATTTATAAAATGGAAAGCTATAAAGGAGATCAAATAAGTGAAAGAGCCAGTTATGTTCATAGATAGGAAGAAAATATTTTAAAGATGGCAGTTCTCCCCAAATTAATCTCTAGATTTAGTATGGTTCCAATTGGAATCCCAAGAAGGATTTATGTGGCACTTGGCAAGTAATTCTAAAATTAGAATTAATTAGGAATAAGAAATGGCAAATGGCCAAGAATAATCAAGATGCTACTAAATAAACTAGTCCTACCATGTATCAAGAATTTTTATAAAATTCTAGTAATAAGGACAGGGTGGTATTGGTGCAGAGAGAGATATGGAGCAGAACAATACAAAGCCCAGACCCAGAATTCTACATATACAAAGATTTGGTCTTAGAGCTTCAATGTAACTCATTGGGGGAAAGAATGAACTACTCATCAAACACCAGAATAATTGGGTGTTCACCGAAAAAAATTAATTTTTAGTTCCACTTTGCATCATTCCCTCAAATGAGTTTCAATTGGATTAATATAATAAGCAAAACTTTAAATTTTTATATGAAATACAGTAAACTATAACCATAATATAAAAGCAAAGATCTCTTAGACAAGACACACACAGAAATGCATATCTTAAAGAAAAGGATCAACAAGTACTTTCACATTAAAATTCAGAATTTCTATTTATTAAAAATAAAGAATGTGAAAAATAAACTCACAGACTGAGTAAAATATTAGAACACAAAATATAACAAAGGATGTGATGCCAAAGTATTTAATGTAAATATAGATATATTTATAAGTATTTTATATTTGCAAAATATAAATATGCTTTTATAGAAGAAAAATCATGCCTTTTCCATTATCATGCAAAAAAAAATCAATACCCTTAATAGTCAGAAAACTCTGATTTGAAATCTAAAAATAACATTTTACACACACCAGGTTAGTAATGATAATAAAGTCTCATGATACTAAATTTTAGCTGGAACATGAAGCAATGTTGTCCCTTATACACTACTGGTTGGGTTATTAAACAGTGTAGCTATTATAAAATCCCACTTAGAGTTACCTCTGAAGCTGATGATGCTCTTCTCCTACAACCCAGCTATTGCACTTCTAGGTAAATACCTCAGAGACACTTACACACATGCCCCAGGTGACATTGTTTCTAATAGGTAAAAATTAGAAACCATCTAAATGTCATCGACAGTAAAATGCATAAGTAAACTGTTGTATATTCATAAATGGTACAGTATACAGTCAGGAAAAATGAACTTTACCTATACGTATTAATGTAAATGAGTTTCAAAATTCAATGTTGAATAACAAAAGAAGTAATAGAATCTATTCTGTATGAGTTTATTTATATAAGAAGTCAAAATTGTCAAATTACAAATCATATTGCTTAGGAATACATAAATATATGGTATGTTAAACAGTAGAAAAGAGTGGTTACTTTTGGAAGGGAGGAAGGTGATGCATATATCGAAGGGCACATGGGAAGTTCAATGGCACTGAGATTGTTCTAGCTCTTACACTGGGAGCAAGTGTGCTCTTATTATTATTTATTACTATTCTTTAAATTATATTTATACATTTTACATGTATACATTATATCTTTGCTATATTCTCACATTAAAAAAAGGAAATGGATAACTTGTGGAGATCACAAACATATTCCAACTGGACAAATGAGCAGAATCAGCTTTTTCAATGTGATATAAATAGGGCATCCAGGGATTTGGTATTTAAAAAATAAAAATCCAGTGTTAACATTATACATGGATTCAAGAACTGCTCATGAGTTCTCACAGAGGGCCCTGCATATGCCATGCTTTCTCACAATAAAATTATTAATTGTACTATTTAGGATCTTCTGGTTTTAAGCATTCACAACCTAAAAACCTAACTGTCTTAAGCTAAATAGTTAAATATAACTCTTTGGCTCTATATGGTAGAAGCCTGATCTCTGGCTGACTATATTACACCTACCTACTTTTCCCACAATCTCATGAATCCTCCAACAAATATCAATTTTGCTTAAGAGAGATAGGTTTTAGATTTCTAACAATGCCAAAAGAATCCTAAATAATGCAGTTCTTAATTTTACTTTGAACAAAAGACTCTTTTGGCTCTCTTTAACTCTATGTGCCTATTATCTTCTTTTATGTTAATGTCCTCTCTAAGGCAAGAACATTACTGATGACTACTCCAAGACTTCATATTTCCAAGCTTCATCACCTATGGAATAGAAACATGTTCCCTGGAAAAAATGTTTAAAAATCTAAAGGAAGTCCTCTGATTGGCCCAGCCTAAGTAGGTGCCCATGCCTGGGCTAATCCACTATAGGCAGAGGGACAGGATCTGTAAGAAGATAATGGCACCAAATCAAGCCCCATTGATTTAATGAGGGAAGCTTCCTTCTCATCCTTCATTGCTCAGCTTAATTATCACCTTCTCTAAAAATGCCTCTTCTAACTACACTATCTAAAGTGGGTACCCTGCTCTCACCTCTCTCATAGCACTCTCTTTTTGTCTTTTTAAGCATGTGCCACAATATGTAACTATTTTATTGTATTTGTTAGTTAACCTGATGTGGTAGGCAGAATAATGGCCCCCAAAAGATGTCTATGCTCTAACCCCCCCAGGCCTGTGAGTATATTATCTTACATGGCAAAAAGGGACTTTGCAAATGTGAGTAAGGATATTGGATTTTGAGATGGGGAGACCATCATGGTGACTCTAATCTCTTCACATGAATCCTAAAAGCAGACCTTTCTCAGTTATTCTCAGGGAGAGATGTGATGACAAAAGAAGGAGGGTCATAGAGATGTGACATGAGAAGGATTTGCCCTGCCATTTCTGGCTTTGATAATGGAGGAAGTGGACCATTAGCCAAGGTAGCCTCTAAAAGCAGGAAAAAAACAAGATAAATGAATGAATTTGCTCCTGTTTCTCTCTTCTTTTCTGGAGGAAAAAATGAATTACTTTTTCCAGAAATCAGCATGCCTTTATTTTATACAAGTGATACCATGTTGGATTTCTGACCTACAGAATTGTAAGATAATAAACTTGTGTGGTTGCAAGCCACTAAATTCCTGGCAATTTGTTACAGCAGCAATATGAAACTACTACCTCTGGCTGTCATCTTTTACTAGAAGGTAATCTTCAAGAGAGAAGGAATATGCCTGTCTTTTTCATTGTATCTCCAATTCATAGCACAATGCCTGGCTGTCTGGCTATTCAATTTATTTGTTTAATGAGTAAGTAGACAAATAATCAGATGAACTAGGACACCTGTGACTTATATCCAAAAGTTCATATTGCAGTCTTCATATGAAGTATTCATCTTCCCTTTTCCAGAGTCATAAATGTAGAGAATCAAATAGAAAATGAAGCAGATGATCTCAAGTTTCTCTCTATGGGTCAGAAGGGAAAACTTTAGCTGAGAGAAAGTGAAAAATGAGCCCTCTTCTGCAAAGCGAGAATTATGCCAAGCCAAGAGAACAATCAAATATGCTAGCAAATCATAGAACTGAGGCAGCACTTACTCTCTATTTGAGCCTTTAGATGGGGTGTGTTTTCAGCCAGCTGACATTTCCTATTCAATTTCCAAAAAGATCCTACTGTCAGAAGCTTGGTAAAATACTGGGTCAACCACATCTACTCCAAAATGGCTTCTTTTCTGGTGAAGTTAGATTTTATGATTTACACCCCTTAATGGGAACTAGTAACTTTTCCAGAAGAAAAATTATGGCATATTCTGAAGAATGTATCCTTTTTCAGGCAATTTGTTTTTGAAGAGAAAGTTCAAATTATTCATCAGATAATTCAATCTGTCTCCAAAGGTTCAGTAATAGAATATCTTTAGAAATCAGAACCACCTAGTTAAAACAGGCAGCTCTCCTCACCTGGAATAATAAGAGAAGAGTTGTACCAGAAAATGAGCAAGTACCTTTAAGAAAAAGGTTAAGCAATATCATCTGAGACAGACTTAGAACCACTGAAATATTCTAAAACATGCAACCAGAAATACTGTCAGAGGGATAAAAGAATGGTCCTTGACTATTTTCCTACAAAAGTTATGCTTCTATACCATATTCTTAACCAAAGAATATGCATACATACATATGTGTGTGTATGCATGTGTGATTATATATGTTTGTGTGTGTGTGTGTGTGTGTATCAGCAGTAGCTGACATATATTTTTTTTACTCAAAGCATGTATTATGGAATGACTTTGAATATTGGTTCTGCCAAGTCAGATTTCAGGACAGAGAAACCCTATCTTAGCCCAGAGTCCAGTAGCATCCACTGGCAGTAAACCACCATCCTCATTTACAGATGAACTACACATCTAACTAGAGGCCTTACTCTCACATCCTTTCTCCATCCCCCCACAAAGTATTCCTAAATCCTTGAATTTCTGTCTTTCTTCATGGTAACTATGAAGGAAATTATTTTGGAGGAAATTAAGTGGGCACAGGTGGTACTATAGCACATACTAGCTCCCAGCATAACATCTGCTTCAGATTCTTCAAAGCTTCTTATTTTTACAACAGTCTTCTTTGTCTTTTCTCTCTTTTTTGTGAGTTTTTTTTCTCCTATTTTAAGTCCCTGGAAGAGAGAGGAAATGGGGGCAGAGGACAGAGGAATTTCCATATGCTTCATCAGATGATAGCGTATAGTTACATCTATTGGCATATGATGCCAAAGTGCTCATACTTTCTATACCAGCACTTTCCAGGAGAGCTTTTAATGATGGAAATGTCCTACATCTGTCCCAGGTCTGTCCAATACAGCAGCCACTAGCCTCATGTGTCTATTGAGCACTTGAGTTGCGGCTAGTCTACTGACTAACTGAATTTTTTATTTTGTTTGAAGCTAATGTAATTTTAAATAGCCATCCATGTCTAGTGGCCAACATACAGGGCAGCACAGTTCCAGATACTTGATGAACATCACAATTCCAGTTCACCTTTTTTCTATACTTTGCATTATATTCAAATTATTTATGATAAAATCCTTGAACCTTAAAGTATGAACTTTAAAAGGGAACATTAATGTGTTTTAAGAATAATCATTGTGTTCACTCTACCTTGCTTCTGCTATAACACCTATTCTTTTCCTACAGTCATATACAATTAGTTACAGACACCCCTGGAAGACGAGATGTCACCAAGAAAGAGACATCTGTCATTTCTATTTGATATTTGCTTATGAAACAAAAACATGAGTGAATAAAAATGGGAAAAATGTGTGATGGCTAATCTCATAACATTTTCAAATGTAAATATTAGGGAAAGTTTATAAATGCAGTGTCATGTCTACATGCAGAGGCATGTGCTTCCACAATGACAATGTTTTGCCCAAAGTGAACTGTGTGATGAAGTGTTGTAATTAAAAGAGCAGGCAAAGTAAAACAGCATTGGAGATTTTTGAGAGGTTTAACAACTTTGGAGTTTCATGAAACTTTTTTTTTCTCTCAAGGGATATTTTTTTCCCTTAAGCCATTGTTGGTCGAGTGAATGTTTAATAAATAACTTGCTTTTATTTCTAAGTGGAACACTGAAATGTGTGAATAGGAAAGCCTATTATTTAACAGACTTGTTGGGTGTCTTTCTGTCATAGAGCTAAATATAGTGATGCAGCATTCCAAATCCAACCAGATCCAAAACTTTCCATCAAAAGTTAAGGTTTGGTTTCTAAATGTAGTATCCATAATTTCTCAAATGTTCACCACTAACAAGAACAACTTTATTACAACAAAATTTTTCTTAGAGGAACATAAGAACTAGCATGCTGTTCCAGGGTCCCTTCCTACTGAATGCCATCTCCAACAGCAAATAGTGACATGAAGGGCAAAGCTACCTGAAAGCATGGCAAATATTTACCATGGTCCTTTAGAAAGTGGACCATAATCTTAATTTCTTTTTAGTAATCTCTGGTCCCCCAAGAAAGCAGATATGACAAAGGGGTTGGTGCACATGGTTTATTTGGGAGGTGCAGGGACATTAGTATGCTAGTAGGCAGGTAATACAGGGAAGGAAGGCAATCAATAGGAGTGCATCATTAAGTCGGCTACTACTGTGAGTAACTGAAGCTTCATGCCAGGGATTAAGCAGAATACACTGTAAAATACTGGTCAAGGGAACAGGGATATTGGGAACCCTCATGGCTCCTAGTCATTCGCTAAAGAATGCCCCAAATGATACAAGAATTGCAGACATTATCACCTGGATAAAGTGGATTCTATAAAGCCAAGGGCAGCCCTCTGACAAAGACGCAGGTGCTGACCATCTGCATGCTCCAATATGGTGAGCTGTTTCAAGGGCATGTGGGCAGAGCATTGACAGGAACTGCAGCATAAATATTACATGAGATGGAACTCTCTTTAAGATAAAGAATAATAATTTTATAGTGTTCTCTAGCTATTCCAAACATTCCATTTTCTAGCTGTAAAAGGAAGTCTATTCTTTGAGAGTGCAAGGTGGGTGATCACTTGAGGTCAGGAGTTTGAGACCAGCCTGGCCAATATCATAAAACCCCATCTCTTCCAAAAATAAAAAATTGGCTGGACATAGTGGTCCACACCTGTAATCCCAGCTACTCGGGAGGCCAAGGCACAAGAATCCCTTGAACCCAGGAAATGGAGGTTGCAGTGAGCTGAGATCCCGCCACAGCACTGAAGCCTGGGTGACAGGGCAAAACTCCATCTCAAAAAAAAAAAAAAAAAGAGAGAAGTCTCGAATTTGGTAAATGTTGCCACCTTTAGTTCAGAATTAAATGAATTTTAATAATGACATCCCTACATATCTAAAATTAAGAAGGACTAGTCTTTTGGTTTCATACAGAACCCACTGTATGTCTCTGATCATTTCAGTTACACAATTTTTCCAACTTACCTAAATTTTTTTAATGTAGAATTACCTAAATTTCTGAAATATGCCAGGTTTGGAGCCATAGACTGATGTGTCTGTATAGAAAACACACAGAATTCTATGAAACTCCACTTGTAGA
Source organism: Aotus nancymaae (assembly GCF_030222135.1). Lineage (NCBI taxonomy): Eukaryota > Metazoa > Chordata > Mammalia > Primates > Aotidae > Aotus > Aotus nancymaae. Next base: position 22,726,861 of record NW_026988431.1, read on the forward strand.
TCTCCCAGATTTCTGAGACACATCACAAGAAATGAAAGGAAGAGCACAGAGTTTTCATCTAAGTTGTGTGTATATGCTGAGTTAGTGTAGTTAAAACCTGAAATGATTAAACAGTAAAACTCCACATGGCTTCATTCACGCACATGAAAAATTACAATAGAATCTACCTGTCATGCATCACACTCAAATGAAAAGTTTCTTTCTCTCCCTCTCAGAGAAATCCAAGACTTTATATAATTAACCAAGGTAAATGCTATAAATCAGAACACCCAAACCCTACCCATGAGGTTGATATGGATTTGGTGGAGGGTGGCATGTGATTGGGAGGTATAGAGGGGAAGAGGAGAGGGGCTGGGCTGAGCTCAGGGCAGTTTCCATGAAGACCGCCCACAGAATAACAGAGCAGAAAAGATAGGTGTAATCAGGAGTCACAAAGAAGAGCCAAAATGAAGGACTATGAGACAAAACCAAGCATCCAACTGGGCACAGGCACTACTGGAGGCATACTCAAGAACATAGGAAAGGAAGAAGCCAGAGGAAGGAATTTTCTGAGGAGCAAGAAGGCAAAAAAGGGTAGAAGGAGAAAGAACTAGGAAGGCTACATTCTGAGGAGAGTGGCTCAAAGTGGTCCAGGGTCTCCCCTGGGAATGCTGGCCGCCATCAGGTGTATCAGGGGTTCATGGGGCCTTGGTATGTCCTTCCAGTCAGAGTCTGTCAGAGAACTCTACTGAGAAGAACACATTGGCATATATATAAACAGCAATCTACATAGCAAGGCTCATTCACTTTGTAGTTACTTACTTATGACTGGCATATGACTTAATATATGTTTAGACTCTTGCTCATTTAGCTAACAATTTTAAAATGTTTCTTGACCAAAATAATACATATTTATTGTAGAAAGTTTAGAGCATGTGAAAAAAGCATAGAAGAAAATTTGTCTCCAACAATCTACCTTCTCAGGAATGCTTTTATGTATTCTATAGTTTTAACAAAAACTAATATAATACATACTGTTTTATACTTTTTAACTTCCTGTTTCAGAATGTATTTCCACTGAATCAACACTTTGTACATTTGTGAGAAATACTTCTAAGAATATGTATTTGTGGAAGCAAAAATATCACCGCCATCACCACCACATCATACACAAAACATACGAAGGAGCAAAATGTTGGTTTGTGTTGGGAAACTCACTTCCCACACTTCAGTGTTACCATGTAGCCCACATTGTTAACACTTTAGTGTATGTGTCAGTCAGTGTCCCAGCAGGACACAGATTGAGAACAATCTGAGAAGGATTTGGTAAATGGTGTAGGGAAACTGCCAGTACCCAGGAAGTGGCAACAGCAGAGCTACTATCACCCCAGACCTGAAGAGCAGAGAGGAGGGAGCAGTCATCAGAACACGGAAGAACAGTCCTATGAGGTCAGCACCTTGGCAGAAGCAATAATCTGAGTCCAATGACATAGCGAGTCCAAGGCAAGCCCACAGGAAAGGAGGGTAGAGAAGACACTCGCCAACCCTCCTCTTCTCTTCCTTTTACCTTGGCCAGTGTTTCCACTCACCCTTGCTGAACCCACCTAGAAATCAGAGGTCAAGGAAGTCTTTTGATATAACCCACATAGGCAAGAAGCTGGACTATGTCATTCATTTAACTATTTATTTATTTAACAAAGATATTAAAACATCATGTTGATATTAACAAAATTTTGGGATGGGAGGATAATCTAAATATCCAGTGACAGTGGACTGTTAAACAAATTTTGGTACAACAAAGGGTGGGATTCTTTGCAGGTAGTAAAAAATATGTATTATCCATAACTATGTCAGTTCTCTTTTTCATTTTAGTCTGATGACATAGTCACATTTGGAAGAAATTAAAATTGTAAGGAATTGAACTATGAGTCTAAAGGTGGAAAATATTTCATTCAAACGAGTGTGGGTAATTTTCTAAGTGCCTGTGACAATTCCTTTCCACTGTGTTTGAAAAAAAAAAAAATCACTGCAGTTTGGGCCAGAGTCCTGGTTTAATTTTTACTTCCTTCTTTTTTCCCTGACAGTCAACATACAAGTTTTCAAAGATGTTTTAGTACAAACTTTAAGAAACAATTAGTCAAAACAGACATAGGCTTAAGCCTGTCTTATAGAATAAAGATAAAAAGCAACTTTCTCTGTTTCCATTGACTTTATCTAGCCAGTTATTTTCTTCCTCTTACTTTATATATTTTATCAAGTTTTCTTTATGGTCAACAGCTGACATAAGGTATCAAATTATTAGCCATGTTTTACTACAATAGCAGAGTGTACACAGTACACATAAAACAATATCCCTGCAGCTGCACAAATGAGAATAACATTGACCTCACTTAACCAAGTCACTTTTCAGTGAGAATAAATGATACACCCCTCTAGTCTAGGTCAGAATGACCTTGACAAGTTTCTAAGCTAAAACAGCTTCCAGTTGTTTTTTGTACCCATCAGCCATGTTACTTTTCTAACTAGAAACATTTCTGGAAAGGCCACAGAGATTAAATTTTTAATGTAAATCATGAGACTTTTTAGTTGTTGCATTCTACATTGCAAAACGGTAGATTAAAGCCTTCTACCGGGCTGGGCACAGTGGCTCACACCTGTAATCCCAGCACTTTGGTATGCCAAGATGGGTGGATCACAGGCTCAGGAGTTCAAGACCAGCCTGGTCAATATGGTGAAACCCCATCTCTACTAAAAAATACAAAAATTAGCTTGACATGGTGGCAGGTACCTGTAGTCCCAGCTACTCAGGAGGCTGAGAAAGGAGAATCACTTGAACTTGGAAGGCAGAGGTTACAGTGAGCCAAGAATATGCCTCTGCACTCCAGCCTGGGCAACAGAGTGAGACCTCAACTCAAAAAAAAAAAAAGCCTTCTACCAAGGATTTGAATAACCAACATTACATTATGACAAAGTATATGAGTTAGTATGTTTGTACTGACATAAACGCCCTTCTATGCTAACACGTTTTATTTAGGGTCATACACATGAGAAAAGATAACTTGCAATAAAAATAAATATGATATTCACTGTTGTTAACAATCTCAGAAAAATTGGCATTTGTTCTTCATGGCATATATTCGATACCCCTTCAAATGACAATTCAACTGATATAAAACTGAAGGTTTTATTCTCCCAAGAGAAGAGAGAAGTAAAATGTTCCTGGGAAAATAGTGTGTTTATTGTGGTAGGTGCTTATATTTTCTTACCCTAGTGAAATGCTGTGACAAATTTCCTTTTGCAAGCAAAACTTGACATTATGTATACAAACTCAGGTAATTGTGATTGTAAATCATCCCTCCTTAGATATTAAGGTGCTATTTGTGGGTTATTCAAAAAGTGAGTTTACAGAGATATTTTTAAGAAATGGATTTTATTATAAGGCAAGGGATCATTGCAAGTATTTAAACAACAAATTGATACTTTCAACATTATGCCCTAACCAATTCAAATATCTCTCTTAGTTTGGGATAAGCTTTTTGCCAGTAGTTGAATAAAATAATGGCTCCTTAGAAAGCACTCACAGGCCACCATTTATGTAGCACTATAGTTACCTGAAAACTTTGTCCCCTGTTTTGCTGCCCTAGGTATATATTCCTTGAAAGTTCAAAATTGTCAATAGGCTTTACTTTCAGTTAAATTTTATGGAACACACTTCATCCATAGATGTGGAGGATTGGGGAATCACATGTTTAGGACTGTGGCCACTTCAAACTAAGGGGACGCCAAATCACAAACAGTCATGCAGCTGATCCACTTTGCAATGTTGTCACACATGCCTAACAAAATATTGTGCTACCGCCACAATCGTCCTATTCTGAACTGGTAATTAACCTTGTAAAGTTACTTTAAACAAGCTTCCAGCACATGTCACAAAGCAAATGACAAATTAAATGCTCTGATATGATTACAAAAGCTATTTTCCTTTTGGATTTAATTCTTTTCCAGGCAGAGCTTCTGTTAAGTAACATTTTATAGATCCATAATGCTGGAAAGAATTTTAAAGACTCCACATGCCCCTTGTGGTTTTGTTTTCTTTGTTTTGGTTGAATCCCAGGGCCATGATATGATTTGCCCAAGGTCACACAGCCAGTTTGTGATGGGATCAGTAATAGATTCTTCTGACCTTGAAGTTAATACTCTTTACTCTGGTCTTTGTCATAGTGCATTATGCATGTGGCCCAACCTGAGAGGAAACATTTGGCCTTATGTATTAAAAACAAGCATATGTATTTGCTTCTGAAAAACGTCCAAGACTCACTCCTGTTCTACTTCTTTTTTCCGTTTTCTTTTGCTTCCATGTCACCTAGACCTTGTCTAGGAACTTTCTCAATTTCCCAAACTCACTGAAACCTCCAAAATTCCTTTCATCTCACCTAACACATTTTGATTTGGTCCATGTGCCTCAATCATATCATTTATGCTACCTTGGTCATTTGTTCTCCATTCCACTAGGTAGAAGTGATTTTAAAAAATTGCCCATGGAAAGGGCATGTGGAGATGTGTTCCAAACAGACAAATAATGAGATGTAGAATTTCCAATCAAGGAGCTGAATACACACAAGTTATCAAGTTTACAAATGTATGTAGGGAAATTGAAAGTAAATGGAAAGACAGAGACTGTTGTTTCCATTAAGCTTGCCACATATTAATTTTTAAGATCTGGAATTATAATTATCAGGATTAACATATTTACCCACATCATCTTCCCTTTGACCCTAATATTGCTACTCCACAATTAATGTGATTGTGGCAAGGATGACTAAATATAACCCAGATATTCATTTAACTACTATCTTTAGCTATCATTTTCATCCTCCAGTTCTAAAGCTTGGAAACTCAGCCCCAAACTATAAATCATTAGTGACAGAATTACTGTAACCTTTCTTTGTTCTAATCTCACACAGCAATTCCTCCTGATCCTGAAATATACTTAAAATGGGAAAAAATGAATAATTATAAAGAGCATGTATTTTACAGGTTATTATATGTTATGATATAAAGGAAATCGAGATCGATAAAAAGACAAAATTGTGACTTTCACAATGATTGAGAGCTTCTAAATTTCCTTCTCTAGAAGCTCTGGGGTTTTCATCTAAATCTTTAGGGCTTTAGCACTTTGTGAAGATGCACCAGGCAGCTGGTACATTCCCAGTTTCCTACTCCAGTTTTACTCAGGTGGTCGGTTGTAAGTGAATATGAGTGTCAAATAAATTCACCATAAAATAAAAATTCACTTTTTCTCTTGACCACATTTCACCACAAATAAGCAAATGAATGGAAAGAGAATCACACAACAGAAGTAGAGAGAGTACTTTTATTTCTCTCCTTGATCATCTCTGAAGTAAGACAGTAAGCAGCTCCTATTCTCTTGACTTTACTTTTACAAATTCTAAGTAAATTTGGTTTATACCCACAGACACATAAGCAGATACACCCACACATTTTCTCAAATGAAAGCACTTTAGGAAACAGGTCCTTTTGCGTGTTATTTTCACCTTTGTCTGTGTTATGTTTCATAATTCATATCTGTTTGGCCAGAGAAGCATCAGTGTAACAGCATTGTAGACAGATGCTGTCATTGTTTCGCCTATATACTCTCAAGCATTCCCATCTATACATGGGAAGACTGCTTACAGCAAACACCTGTGACTCTCTGCCTGGGGGCTCTTTTCTGGTCATGGGACTATACTCCACCCATGTTCAGGTCAAGCCAGAAGTGTCAGAAACTTAATAACCCTGAAAGCAGCTCTGAATCCATTATAGATGGAAACCAATTATAGAGGACAAATACTTCAGCTCCTTCACTCCTCAGCTGAGATAACTCTAAAGCGTGTTCCGCACTGTTGCTGAAAGTTCCCCAGCACGTCCATGCTCCAGTTGCCTGTAGTGGTCAACTTACTCAATAACTCATTTATTATTGACTTCCTTCCCTTCCCTGTTTCACTTCTTCACAAACCTACTGGTGTTTACTGGAATCAACTTGCAAAGAAACTTGTTGCACTTGAATCCTTCCTTGTCTCAGATCTGGCTTCTGGAAGAATGGAGCCTGAGAGTATAGGCTCTGGATCCATTTTCAACTCTAGCACTGATCCTGCCTGTACAATTATGAGCAAGTTATCCAAGCTTCAGTTTCCTAAGCTTTAAATTAAGAGTAAAATTAATAAGATTGCCGAGAAGATTAGTTGAAGAAATATAGATAACATGTTTATCACAGTAAATAGTACATAGCAAGCATTTAATGCATGTTGACTATTTGTTCTGGTTGTCTATTGCTGCATGACAAATTAGTCCAAAACTTAATGGCTTAAAAGAACCATTTTATTTTGCTCATGATTTTGTGGAAAAGATTCTACTGTATAACTCCCCCTTGGAGTCTCTTACGCAGGTGTAACTGAAAAGAGGACAGGAGTCATCTCAAGTGGGTACTACATCCTGGACAGCTCATTTGCAAAGCAGGCAGTTGATTTCGGGGCTGTCAATCTGACACCTACACATGGCATTTTCCATGCCATTTGCACTTCTCATAGCATGGAGGCTAAATTCTGAGAAGGAGTAGCCCAAAAGTAAAAGTTCCAAGAGACTCAGGTGGAAACTACTACCTTTCCTCGCCTAGTTAGAAGTCATACAGCTTCGCTTACACAACATTCTGTTGTTTACAGTTTATACTCGAAGGCTGGCCCAGGTTCAAGGAGAAGGGAATTGGATCTTGGCACCTGATTGGAAGAATGTCCAAGAACTTTTAGCCATTATAATCTACTATATCATTATTATTATCATTACCATTTATTGTAGCCAGCTTGTTCTGGCTGTGAAAGTTCATCAAATGTTTGTTGAATTAATGCAATTATGTATACATCACCCCATCATCAGTCCCATTCCAGTCATTTGCCAAGTCTTATCTTTTCTAGCCACAAACCTTCCTAATTTATATACAGCATTTCTAGATATATTCTATTTTCTCCCTTGTTATTGGCCCAACTCTTGTTATTTATGCCTGCATTATTTTTCACCTGCACTCTTGTTATAGGCACTAGCTAGTCTCCTGATCTCTACCTTCTCTTTGGTCCAGTTCATCTTCAACTCAATTCCCAGATTAATCTTCTTACGGATCAACCCTAATCAGGTTTTAATTCTTCCATGCCTTCTCACTGCCTACTTAATAAAATCCAAACTCCATGGCTTGGAGCTCAATGTACAATCCAGCTTTCCAGAATCACCTTCAATTATTCCATTGCTTGAACTCCTTGTTTCAGCATACCAGACAACACATTTTTCTCTAGAGTTATATAAGGATCTCACTCATTTGTGTCTTTGTCCCTAAATTTGTCACTTCACTCATACCTCATCAAAACCTGTGAAGTATGCATCATTTCTTCCTTATACAAAGGAGTGTAACAAGAATTAATGTACCAGTACCACCATCTCCTTTTACAGATGAACACTGTAACATTTTTAAAAATCAGGGATGACAACAATATAATAATAATTAATACTTCTATTAGGACAGATGTTGTTATAAGTGTTTTACATATATTAGCTTGCTCAACCCTCTTGACAACGCCATGAAGTATATATTATTATCTCATTTTATATTAAGTACCAACTTGCGACTATTTAATAGATCGAACTGATCAATCTGTCTTGCTATCTCCCTATATCCACACCAAACACAGAGAAATGTTGGATAAACAGTAGTATATTTTAAATACAATAGCCAAAGTTTTTTTAGGAAAAGAAATCACTAATGGGCTAGAAACAAGAAGGACCTAAGAACCTAAACTTCAAATCAGTGTCATTACCAGCCCAGGAAGTATCAGAACTCACTTGATGATAGAACACATAGCTTTGAACCCATACAAGCTGAGGAATTGGAATGCAGAACTAAGAATGGTTTATTTGGGGAAAAAGAGATTAGGAAATTTTCATTTACTGATCCAATAAGAAGTTTGTCATCTGCTCAGAGAACTTGATGGGAAAAAAAATTCTTCAAAGAGGAATTATTACCACAAGTCTATGCCACATGCAGGTATGAGGTATAAATATAGATACCATAAATGGTGAAGAAATCCCAAAATAAGCAATCAGTATAAATATTTGTCTTAAAGTGATAATGGCTTTAGCTCTGAACATCTGGCCTCTGGCATATAGGTCCCCTTGAATCTTTGATCAAATACTAATTTGCGCATGTGCAGGATTAAACATCATGAAACTGAGCACAGAAAAACTACTGAGAAAAGAACAATTCTGTAACTCACACAGGACTGGGGAATGTTTGGGTTCCAACCAGTGAGGATGGAAAGGCTTAACTGAACACGCTAGGGATTCAGTAAAGATTCTAGAAAGCACAACCCTTGGGAACAGTGTTACTTTAACCCTAGGCAAAATGCTACTCTAAATCTTTCTCACAAAATTTTAGAACAAGCTTTGAATGGATCAAAGTGACCTGCTGGTAAATTAACTACCTTCCAGGTAGAAAAACAAAAAACAAACAAAGAAAAAACACAAATCCTCAAGATTCCAGAATTAAGAGGACAGAACCCAAACGTTCAAGAATGTTGGATCGACAATCTCCAGCATGCCATCAAAAATTACTAGCCAGGCGAAGTAACAACATTTGACCTCATAATTGGAAGAAAAATTGAACAATATATAGGCTAAAATGAAAGAAATAATGCAATTTACAGAGGGTTTTCAAATAACTAGTATAAATATGTTCATGGATTTAAATGAAAAACATAAATACAATAAGGAAAAGAATAGAGAATCTCAATAGAAAAGTAGAAACTATAAAAACAACCAGAGAGAAATGGCTAATGTTTTCAGAGATCATATACTTCTTGTCAACAATAATAATTCCAAAAGATAACAGAGTAATAATTCCAAAGTGCTAAAGGAAAATAACTATCAACTTAGAATTCTATATGCAGATAAAGTAGTATTAAAGCTTGAGTGCAAAATCATTTTCAGAAAAGTAAGTTTATATCATAAAAATACCTACTAAAAGTCACAGCCTCATTATAAGCACAACTAAAGCATTTACTTCACGAAGAAATGAAATTGAACTCAGAAGAAGCAGTGGAATTCAGGAAGTAATACAGAACAAATAACTTAAACAATTAAATGTGGTTAAGTATACATAAGCATTGGCTGTAAGAACAATAATAAAATAAATAAGAATTATAGCAATAACAATCACAATAATAGCTTATGCGGACAAAATAATGAGAGGACCATACTTTGGAAGTCATGAGTGTGATTTAATTTAAAGGATTCTAAAACTCCTTGTAAATGTAATGTTTGAGAGAAGCATAAAGATATTATCCTCAAATTTTAACAATTTCTTCTCATTGAAGTATAAACTTTAACTTTTTTAAGAAATAATTTTTAAAACCTCTTGTCCAACAGACAAAATTTAACCTTTTAAAGTCAGTTTTATATTTTAAAAATGTAAAAATAAAATAAGATTTTAAAAGGAGTGAGGAAACCTGATGAATTAAGGTAGCAAAGGTGGGAGAGAAAAAGCAAAGAGAATACATAGAAATATAAAACATAAAATAAAATGAGAAATATGTTCACCTATAAGTAAGCTTGAATAAATATAAACAAAAAAGACAAATATCATCATATTGTTTATGAGAGACATACCTAAAAGATAATCAGATCTAAAAGTTGTGGGATGGTTGGTTTGGGGTATCAACTTGACTGGATGAAGGGATGCTCAGACAGCTGGCAAAGCATTATTTATTCTCAATGTTTCAGTAGGCACTGAGCCCATCTCTCTACTGCTAGAAAGGAAACTCAGGTGGTTGTTTTACCTTTAGTTAGAATGATTGCACTGCCCCAGGTGTGTCTGTGAGGGTGTTTCCAGAGGAGATTGGCATATGGGTCCCTGGACTCAGTGGGGAAGATCTGCCTTTAAAATGGGTGATGCCATCCAAACAGCTGAGGGTCTGGATAAAGCCAAAAGGCAGAGGAAGGGTGAATTCTCACCCTCTCTTTTGAGCTTGTACACTCTTCTCCTGCTCTTGGATGTCAGAACTCCAGGTTCTCTGACCTTTGGACTGCGGTGACTCTCCAGTTCTCAGGCCTTTGGACTCACACTGAGAATTACACAATTGGCTTCTTGGTTCTGAGGTGTTGGACTTTTAATGAGCCCTACTATTAACTTTTCTGGTTCTCCAGCTTGCAGACAGCCTAATGTGTGACTTCTCAGCCTCCATAATCAAGTGAGCCAATTTCCCTAAATCCCTTTTCAAAGTCTCTCTATATAGTCTGTAAGTTCTGTCTCTCTAGAGAGTTCTGGCTAAAACAGGTCATAAATATTGAAGGAGAAGATATGTTAGGAAAACACCGACCCAAATAAACTACTATAACAATGTTAATGTAAGTCGACTATAACAATGTTACCATGAGATAGACTACAAAACCTAGAGAATTATTAAGTATGAAGAGAATCATTACCTAATATTGAAAGAACAAGAACAGTTTACCCTGAAAGATAAGACTATCCTGATTCTCAACATACATAAGCAAAAACAGAATTCTAAGAAACTGACAAATCTTCAAACATACATGAGGATTTTTTACACACCTCTTTCAGAAACTCATAGATCAGCCAGAGAAATTAAGAAACTTGAGAAGTTTACTTAATAAGTGATGGGGTAAAGATGCAAATCAGGCTGTCTAAACCAAAACTTAACTGCACGACACTGATGTGTTTTGTTCCTTTCATCTCTGTATGCTCGAATCTTCAGGAGATGACAAATTTCAGCATAAATGTGTCCTTTGTGCTCCCTTCCCTCTCATCTCTTTCCATAGCCATTAGGCATCTTGCCACTAAGAATAATAATGGTTAACATGTTATAAGTGCTTTATATATTAATCTTCACAACAACTCTGTAAGTACCATTATTATTTCCATTCTACAGATGAGTAAACTCCTATACAACGAAGACAGCTCTTCACTTGGCTCATCAAAACCTATGCTCCGACCTCTCGGTAGCATGTGCCTTTCTGTTGGGCTTCACTGTTACCCATAAGCATGTGTCTCATCTGTCCTGATGGAGTTGAAGCTCTTTAAAAGAACAGGGCATTTTTTATGGATCTTTGTAATTCTCATTCCCCAAACCCTGTTCCCCACTGTCTAGTAAGGTTCTTTACCCACAGTAGATGCCAAATAAATGTATTTTGAAAGAATCATGTTTTCGTTTGGTTAGATGTAATTTGCTTCAGTTTCCCAAGGAAAAGTGAATATAGTCATAGGTTGCAATAAACATATTTTGGCAAAGGAAGTCGATGTGAAAAGTAAACAATTTTTATTTGTGCTTAGCCACCATAATTACCCAAATAATAGATTAGACCACTTGCTAAATATGATGATTTAGTGGAAAATCTACACGGTATGTAAAGTAGGCTTGGTTCCTGGCCTCCAGGAGTTTGTATTTCGAGACAACTTCAGAAACAACTCTGGAAGACTTGAATGCCACATATTGCTCTGGCTAAAGATGTCTATTCATCTTTTAAGGTAAAACATATATAAATCATTTCATCCTTCCAACAACCCTGTGAGTTAGGTACTATTGTTTTCCACATTTCCAGATGAGGAAACTAAAGAACAGAGCAATTAAGTAATTTGCTTAAAGTTACAAAGACAGGAGTTGTGGGAGGTGGGATGTTGACCCTGACAATCCAGCACGAGAAACTGCGATCTTCCACAATATCATCTCTAACAAAACTGTATGTTTATATGCATATTAAATCACTTTTAAAAGCAATACCATCTCTAACAAGACTATATGTTAGTGTTTATATCAAATCATTTTTTTAAAAAGTAAAACCATAGCTACACAAGAATCCTGACCTCTGATGATCCCATACAGCTGCAATTGTCAGTGGGTGCAATTCTTCTTATTAGTAGCAGTGTATATTCCCCTTAACTTCCATCGCGTATATCAGGTTTGGCTATATGGTTTGTTTTGGCCAATGGAATGCAGATAGATGAGACAGTGTGCCAATTCATGCTTCGACCCTGAAATGTTTCATGCATGTCATCTGTCTTACACTTGCACCATTGTCATGAGAAGAACATGTCTTGGTTAGCTACTGATCCGAAAAGTATAAAAGACTCTTCCATCAGAAATGGACCTATCCTGTAGTTTGGAGCCAAGCCTACCTGAGCCCAACCTAGATTAACCAAAATCTAGCTGACCCAGAGACACTGGAATAAATGATTTTAAGCAACTGAGCTAGAGTGGTTTGTTACACAGCATTCTTGTAGCAATAGCTGATAAAGACTGGCAGCAGGGGTTGTAGTACTTACTTTAACATCAATAACTGTCACCTTCCTCTTCCATTCAAACAATAGAAATTCCTGAGACAAGTGGGTGTGGGGTCCGAATTAGGAGAATAAATGTCAAAATCAGAAAAGATACATTTGGGAGTTTTCATTTTCTGCCATGTTGGCATTTTACTCACACATTAAAAGTCCCTGAAATATCACTTGTTGGCTGTGCTGTTCTATAGATCCGTGCTATAGACATTTTGATGCACTTTATTACAAACTTTAAAATCATATTAGCAGCTGTTATTTTATATCACAATGGATTAATAAGATGCATTTTCACAAATAAGACACATTTTAGATAGTTTTGAAAAAATTTCAGTGTGAAAATCTTATGCCAGGATTCCACATTTTAAATGACACATTTCCAAATAGCCTAAAGTGAAAATGCTCAAGTAATATGCCTATTTGTACTGTGCTTGAAACTATCAGCCTCCTAACAACCCAGGAAACACATAACCTTCCTACATATTGTGTTATTTTCTATTGTTGCATGTGACATTCAGGGAAAATACATCTCTTGGTTCTTGCTGCAGGGTAGTTCAGTGAGTAGCACTTTAAAAAAATGAAAATGCACTTTTTTTCAGTTTTCAATTGCAATACTCAAATGATGTACATGAGAATTATCAGAAAAACATTCATTCTCCTTCAAATATTAGAATAATGGAATGTTCTATTGCCTTTTCATGTGAAATAATTAGGAAAAATAAGGATTTTTTTTTCTTGGAGGCAATCCTGCTTCCTATAGTGTTGCTAAGGAATAAGGAATTTTCCTTCCAACTGATCTTAAAAGAGATATCTAAGATCTACATCGCCTGTTTATGGATTACAGCTAACTTTATAGTTGTGCATAAACTGTACATTTGAGTGCAGTAAGACACGTCCCCTGTCTCACAATAAAAATATTATGGAACATTATATTTCCATATAGTAATGGTACTCTTATTTTACTAGTAGAAAGGTACAGTACTAATTTAATTGACTAACATAAAAGTCTCTCAAGTAAGATCAATACTTTATTTTCTCCACAGTTTTCATAAATGAAGATTTAATTCCACCTGTGTTCCTTAGCCCCCAAGGCAGCGATCAGGCACAGGTCTGCTGACCACCCTGCTCTCTGTGACATAGACACAAAACCTTCTGAGCAACTTTGTAATGTGAGCAGCAGATCACAACGTTGCCGCACATAGCAATCACCAGGGAAGCTTTTAAAAGGCACCAATGCCCCAGCCCCTCCTCAGACCAATTAAATCAGAATCTCTAGGGGTGGACTTGGGGTACTATTATGTTTTTAAAGCTCCCCAGGTGGTCAAAATGTGCCTCCTGCTTTGTCATCCACTGACTCAGGCTCTGAATTTTAGGGGGACTGACACAAGTTAAGATCTCAGGTAGACAGGCTCACTTGCTTGGTGTCTGCCCTGCATTCCTGCTCTGGTTGCTAAGGGCAGAAACTCCCTGCTCGGTGCCCATGCTAGGCAGTTTCTCTTGTTGGTGGTGGTATTTTTTTTTTCCTTCGTACACTGTGGAACTTTATTGCCATTGCTTCAATGCTTTTGAGTGCAGAACTCCCACTGACATCAGTGGGGGTGCTGTTCCTGGAACAAGTTTGGAATGCACAATTGAGAGCTCCTTGGTGCAATTGGAGAGGGAATCTTGCCCTGAGCTTTTTACATACACCAGGGTTTAGGTTTCTTTCTCCCTTTGCTTTCTTCATTTTAATTTTGCATCCTCATGCCTGTGCTTTGTGATTATGAATTTTGACTTCGGAGTTGCTCCTTTACTTTCTCTAAATTTTGCACATACTGTCATTCTCTTTAGGTCTATTGAGATTCACTCTAGGGTAGTTTTTCCTCTGAGTCAGCAGATAGAAAAAGAGAGAAAGAGATAGGCCCAGTTTCACTTTTGACCAGAGCAGATCGAGGGCCACTGAGTTCAGTGGTTTAAAACTCACTGTCCTTTTCAATGCAATGAGCATACCAAGTAATAGGAGTTTTTTAGTTCCTTTTGATAATCAGATGTTATTAATCTGGGTAGGTCTATCAGGATTTAATGACATTGGGCATATGATAGTTTTGTGCTGTATGAGAAAAACATTATTTCATAAGTTTTCTAGAAGGGGAAGGGGAAGCAGTGACAGTTACCTGGGAATTTCTCTAGACTTCCATGGGAGGGATACCCACGAAAATTCCTGAGTGAGAAGCAGTCTGCTTTATGAGATTAACAGTTCTATCTTCTCCTATCCTGAAAGGAAACCTACAAATACTGTTACTACTCCAACAATCAAAGTGGATAAATTGACAGTTGCGGCCCTTTTCCGCAGGAATACCACCAGAATACAATGTATGATATGAAATGATGCATCTAGTCTTACAATATACAGTCAGATCTCGCAATTCTTGAAAGGGAGAGAGGGTGCCCAATGCAGCTATAAAAGTGGCCCTGAGTGTATAAGATTACGATGAAGTCTTTCAATTGGTCTGTAGAGCACTTATGATAGCATTAGGTTATGTAACATGCCACCACGCCAGTTATTTTCCTAGGAAAAAGTCAAAGGAATTTTTTGATGGAGAATATTTTATTTCCATTACTGTCATTTTCTTTGGATAACTATTTTTCAAATCCTCTAATCCAGAAAAACTCAAGATTCTATGATAGTTCTCATTATAGAAAATCCAAATTGATGACTTTCTTTTTTTAGAGAAAAATGAATGCTTTCATTTAAAGTCATATTGCCCAGTTGATACTGTGCGCTTAACTCTTGCCATCACCACTGATGATGAAGTCTCATTGAGATGGAATTAACTCCAGTCGTCGGATCCCAAGAAACCTCCCAGGAAAGCTCACTGTGGCATATATTTTTTTTCTTTGGTTACTTATTTAGGGGATTTTTTTTTTCAAATAAAATATTTTAAGACGAGATCAGGCGTGTTCAGGGTGGTATGGCGGTAGACTTAAATAAGATATTTTAAATATTTCAGGAAGTGGGAAAGGTGGAATTCAGAACTTAGTCAAATACCTATGTCTTTTTACCTTTAGAGGAAAATCACATATCAACAATATTTAGAGAATTTCCTCCAAAAGAAACCTTGGAAAAAAGGTAATCAGCATTAAAAATTTAATACAAAAGCCTACATATTTCAATTGTTAATTTTGTCTTCCTGCAACTAAAAGGCGGTGGATTGTGACCAATTTGAGCCAGAAACTACTGAACTTAGATACAAGTTTGGTCATGAATATTACTGATAATAAAAGAAAAGTGATCCAAATTCTTGATTATTACTGAGGTTTTACCCTCACTTGCTATCTTCAGTTCAGTACTATTTGACATAGAGAAGATCTGTGAAAAATCATGGATTTTTGCCATGAATTATTTAGCAAAACAAAGGAAAAAGGTTCATTTCCTTCCTTAAGCTAACATACCACTACTCTCACAGCAAAAATAAGCAAGCAATGCTGGAAACTCGAAATGGGAAATTTTTAAATTCACATTTATATTTGGCCATAAGATTTCCTTATCTCATCAGACTTCAAAAAAGGAAAGGTCATAATAAAAAGCACAGAAAAAGAATCAACTTAAAGGAAATGTGTGGGAAATTCACCTCCAGGGTTACATTTTTTTTAAGGGCTCCAAAACGAGTATACAAAATGTGGGTGAATATACTACTGCATATACACAGTCATTTTGATGTGAGAGAAACAGCAAGGTATGTATCTCACGAGGCAGACTCTCTATTCAGTACACAAAGCTTTGCACAGACAAGGTGTAAAAGGTTGTGAATAGGGAGAATCCAGAGCAAGGAGCTCCACTGGGCAGTATCTAAGCCTGCAGCAAACATGCTGAGTTTGGCAGAAGGCTGGGCAGAGATATCTAAGTAAGCAGTATGTGGCGAAAGTTATTTTAGAATAAATCAGATGCACTGGTTAGCTGATCAGAGCACTAAAGCAAAAGTGGAGCTGCAAGGGACCCCCAAAACATTTATTCAAACATTGGCTGAATCAGTAGCTTTCTTATAAACACGGCCAGTATGTTTAGAAGGCATAGGGTGAAAGGGAGGGGAAGAAGACAAGGAAGGAAATGAATATGAAGAAAGAAACAAATCCAAGTATACATGGTACACAGCTAAGAATCAAGAATCTATGGGTGACAAGGTGAATATCTGAGTAACAGAATAAAGAAGTTAAGTGGAACAGTCCCTGATTAACCAATGTGTTAAGTGCCCAACCTAAGTCTTCAAGTCATACTCTACCACCCCTCAGGTTACTTACTGGAGGACTTCTCCAACATTTCCACTGGCAAAGGACAGTGAATACATTCTCCTGAGGCTACGGTGGCAGAGCCTGCAGCAATTCTACAAATACACTGTTTTCTCTCTAAAATAAACGCAAATTGTATATTCTAATCTCCATTATACCCATGCTTCGCCATACAGGTTTTCCTCAACTCTAGATTGCCTAGTTCAGTGTTCCCCATTAATGACATAGCTTAGCAAATCCCTCAGTCCACACTGTAACCCTGAGTACATACAGTCCAGTTTGAAGATAAGGGAAGGAGAAATAGATCTCCAGCTACTAAGAATGAGCCTTGAGCTGGACAGACAACCAAATAAAAGAGGGACCAACAGCTTAGGGAAACAATGAGCCTTGGGATTCTATGACTATTTCATCATAGTTTCTGGGCCGCAGTAGTCATGACACTGATGAATTAAAGCAAATTTGTACCTGAGAAAGAACTGTAAACACAGACATAAGCACAGCCATGATGGGAGTGAGATATTAGATTGCAGTTTTGATCCAGTGCTTTCTTCCAATCTCTACTCCTGACATCGCTCAATATAGTCTACTGGATCTAACCCACTCAATCTAATTACCAAACTCTAGCCCGCATGAGAATCACTTGAAGATCTCATCAAAACACAGATTCCTGGGCCCCATCCCCAGACTTTCCTATTCAGTGGGACTGGGATCTGGTCTAAGGATCTGCATGTGTAACATTCCTAGGGGATGCTGATACTGCTGTCCTGTGGTCCACACTTTAAAAAACACTGATCTAAACCCTTCTTTGCTCACTGACCCAGGGAAGGGATGCATAATAGAAATTTGAGAAAAAAATCTGAGATCTGAATCTTAAACCCTGGACTTTTCATAGACAATGATTTGGAAAAATATCCAAAGAACTGGAAGCAAGTCTTCTTTTCCTAAAGGGAATTGATTAGAATTTAGATGCTGGTGAGGTCCCTGAGAAATAAGCCTGGATTCTGACACCTTCTCTATGAGTCTGGGATTAGAGATTGGGGTGGGGGAACGACAGCTGATGAGATGTAAAAATATAGGGAAACTACACCCCATCCTCAGGTAGAGCCCTGGGAATGTGGGAAGGTAGGAAAAGCCCAGAGAAGATATGAGTACATAGTGTGTCTGAGTCAAGAGTTGGCAAACTATTCCTTAAAGGGCCAGATAGTAAATATTTCAGCCTTTGTACGCATATGGACTCTGTCACAACTACTCAGTTCTATCATGGGCACAAAAGTAGCTACAAGTGATACGTAAATGAATGGTTATGGCTATGTTCCAATAAAACTTTATTTACATAAACAGGCAGCAGGCCCTGTTTGGTCTGTGGGCCATAGTTTGCCCATGCCTGGTCTAAGCCAGCAGAGCTTCTGACAGCCAATGAGGACTTCCTACATTCCAGCATGTTCCAGGGGACCCAAAATCACACCATATGCTAGATGGCAATGTGCAAATTGGAAAGGGCCTTAGGCAGCTTCTCTGAGATTCCAGCAACCAGCATGGTGGGAGAAGCAACCAAGCCCTGGCTCTTAAGGGGCCTCACTGAGGTGGAAGGATGCTAGGTTTCACATCCCCACAGTGTCTTGGGATCAGGTAAGCCCCCAGAGCAGCTACAAATCCAGGCAAATGAGAGAAGGGGAGGGTGACTCCAAATTGATTCTCTTTCCCCAACTCTTGCAGAATGGAGGCCTCAAAATAGAAATAGAGTTATTTTTAACAGCCAGATTTATGTTGTAGCTTATTTTTGTAAGAATAAGACATTTTCTTGTTAATTTGAATTTTCTTTCAAACTTGATACGTATTTTTATACTTGCAACACATCACTAGCCATATTTCAAGTACTCTGTAGTCATACTATTAGCTGATGGTTGCCATGTTGAACAGTGCAGATTTAGACACCAAGATTTTCCCTTTTACCCCTTCCCAGAACACTCAGACCACTGTCCCATCACCCCTGTCTTTTTTCTGACCTTAGAGTTCAGAAGAAGGTTGTGTAGGGAGGGTATAGGGTCCAGCTGCTAGAAGCATGGAAGGAAAATGAAGGAAGGAAGTCAAAAGCCTCCCTTTAGAGCCAGTGAGGAGACCAGGAGGATAACCAAACTCATGAGATACTACTTGTAAGGAATGTGAAAAATTTGGGTTCAAGTCAAGGTAGGTGTGACTAACCATTTTAGGAAAACTTGTACCATGGATTAATTTAAAAGGCTAAATATGGTAACATTTCCCAGCCATGTTCACTTTTAATAATTTTTAAGTGAAAGATAAATATAGAATAGTAAATAAATGTTATAAAGCTAATTCACAATTTGTCAAGAATAGTAACAAATAGGATAACTTGATGTTCTAAGAGAACTAGCCATAATTTATTTACATACCCTAGTATGTGGTTGATAGTTAAATTACTCTCTATGCATAAAAATTGGAGATAGGATGGTTCACCCAGACACTGTTGCCTTAGGCAGGTTCAGAAAAGGGGTGTCCTGTAACTAGAGTGCCCTCAGTGCCCTGCTGTATGTTGAATGATTTCCCAAGATCTATGTACTTCATCTCTAGTCCAATGGGTTTGTAAGTTTAAGTAACACTCAACTATGCAATCCATAGAATCATAAAAACTAAGCCAAATCTGGAAGCAGAAAGTCTAAAGTAGAGGGAAGAGCCCCACTGAACAGTCTATGAAAATTTAGACATCACTGCTAACACTATACTTGTGAACACTACACATTGATTTCCATGGACTAAAACAGCTAACAAAAATAACTTCCTTTCAGCCTGTACCAAAACAAGGATGTGGTCATAGATTTCTGGATAAACAAAAAACAATGTTTTTCAATTCAGGAGAAAATATGTCATTTAATTTTTTTAAGAAATTCATGAGGTGACAATGGATTAATCATGGTTTTCCATTTGGGCAACACCTTTCCTGCCTCTCTAGGACCAGTATGGTCAAAAAATAATTAAATTTAAAAAAAAAAGAAGTTAAAAAAATAAAAAATAATGTAAGCTATGTACGTCTTTTAAATGTTATAGTACCAATTCTTGTAAAATAAGCAAGTGGAAATAATTTAAATAATATTTCATCTTACCCAATACATCAAAAAATTATTTCAACATGGAATATAAAACATCATTAATGAGATTTTTACTTTTTTATACTAAATTTTTGAAATAGTGTGCATATTTTATACTTAGAACACATTGCTGGCTACATTTCACATACTTAATGGCCACATGTGGCCAGTGGCTACCATACTGGACCCCACTACATCAGATATCCTGTGATCACCAGGAAGTAATGAAAAACAAGACCTGCTTTTTGCCAGAAATGGTCAGAGCTCGCTTCCCCTTCAACCAGCACAAAGCTGCTTCACAAACTGTGAGATCAGTGCAGTCAGCAAATTTCACTGAATGGAGACTCTTGATATCACTGATTTAAACATGTGGCATGTGTGGAGACCCTGATTATTTCTACCCACAAAATAAGAATAATGCTTAGCTGTTAATGACAGCTAAGTGTCAAACAGCAAACACTCAGCATGACACCTCGAGACAATCACATGTGCTTTGTCTTTTTTTTAAGGAGATGAAATATTTAAAAGCTTTCTTGAAATTACATTCTTTTTATTCTTAGATTTGATAAATAGCATATGTGTTGGGAAGTGGGGGCCCAGGAGAGGGAAGATTTGTGTTTTTACAGCTGACATGTCGCTTGGAAAAAAGTCCCAAGGTAAAAACAGTTTGGATGGAGGAGAAAGAAAAAAATTTTACTGCAACGCCATCTTGCCTAACTTGGTAGCATCTCCTGCTGCCTGGATATTCTGACCAAAGTGGTGGGTATCACCTTAGGTCACAATCTGCCAAATAGGAAGATGACACTGACAGAAGTTATTAAAATTTGCCTTGAAAAACAAAATAAAAATATAGATTAGCCAGGGTGTTCAAGGAGCTCTTTTCTTATCCCTAGGGGGAAAGCAGAGGTTACCCTCCTAAGGCAGCAGGTAGCCAGGATTTGAAATGTCCCACAATTTGGAAGGCATGCCTCTTAGAATCACTCCCATCAATGTATTCACAGTAGAACCAATGACTTGCCAGGGTTTCTGGGGATTTTAGGAGGGTCAGTGTGTCTTTCTCTTCCACCACTAAAAGAACAAAAGGTGCATGCCATTTAGGCTATCCTGTCTGGTTTTGGGCCATACTGACTGATAATCTCACAAAACATCCCCAAAGGAAGTCAAGCATATGGGTGTGTCTATACAACCTGAGCCAAAATGGACCAGGCCAAAAATGTTTTGTCACCTGAACGAGCTGTGGGGCTGCCAAATTGGCTACAGAAGGCACAATCAGGACCAGTGAGCAGAAGCTGCTGGATGCAATTTTCAATTCATTATTTGAAAAGAGCGTTTAGAAAATCAAGAGTCCAACAATGGCATGGATTTGGGAAGAAGAAAGCTTCAAATCAATGGCTCTGTCCAAGCATTGATTGATTGATCTCCAGGCAAGCTGCACTGGGAAATCCTATATTTTGAAAGATCTCTTCACTCAGTTGATAACCTCTAAGTGCCCAGTACTGGGATCAGAGAAATTAAAAGGACATAGTCTCAGGTCTCAAATAACTCTCAGTTCGTGATTCCATCCATTGTTGGTGTCTAAAATCGCAGAGTTAAATCTCAAAAGAGTGTGGCCCATTCTAAGCCCCAGATCTATATAGGCAGCCTGTTCCAATAAGGCAATAAAATCAATCAAAACTTTAATGATGATACAAGCTTCAGGTCATATCAATTTTTCTGCCTGGAATTTCTCCCTCCATCCCCTAAGTTTGTTTCTTCCAGTTGCCAGGCAGGGCCCTACCTTCCCATGGTCCCCTCTTTGACAATGCAAACTGACAATCAAAATCTTTCTCTTTTTGGGAACCCTATTTATTACACAGATAGTTAACACTGTCAAGCTCCAGTCATTTCATGCATTTTTATCTTCTCCATATGATTACAAAGTTCTTTGTAAAAATTCAGGGGTAAACATAGTCTGAATTTTCTATATTTAGAACTATGATAATTTTAGGTTTGTTGCAAAAATGATGAAAAAATATGTATTAAATGAATTGAAAATTCAAGAATATTAAGAATATTGACAAAGTGGTTAAAAAATAAATGATCCCAACCAAGAAAACCAATGAAAAAACTATATCCTGCTACTTAGGACTCTAGAGTACATATGGAATAGGCTCAGGAAAAGACACAGAAATGCAGAGATCCATGATATAGGAATTCAAGTACTTGTTGAATTACTAAATTAATATTTGAAACTCATTACAGGCATAAATTAAAATTGGAAACTATTTATATGCTCAATACCACAGAATTTACAGTATAAGTCAATTTAAAATAAAAATTCCCAATTGTGTTCTCTTTCACTAACAGTTTTTCTTGTTGTCATTTCTTGATTTAGGTACATAATTGACTCAAAGTTCCTTTCACGTTGTCGAAGGATTTCTCTATGGTACTCAAGAATTTCTCAATAACATGGACCAATCAAGCCACTATACAAAAGCTAACCAAAGCTTTCTATCAGGGAAAAGCTTCTGTACTTCCTGCCTCAACTGAGTCACCTTCAGCTGATACATTTCCATCTTCCTCACCTTCTTACAAATGCAATTAACAGTATGGTTTCCATTAAACAAGAAAACTCACTAAAATATTATGTTTCATTTAATGTGTGTAAGAAGATACTAAGAATCAACTTCTGTATTTTAGCTATTAGAGACATACTGTATGACTTGTCTAGAGGCATTTTAAAGAATTAAGAAATTTTAAAAACATTCTTTTTATTTTAAAACATAATGATTGCAGTCACGTTACTTGTGGTGATGGGAGAGAGAAAGAAATACAGCCAACTAAGACTTTTAAACCTAAGTATAATCAGTACTCCTGTCTTTCTTTCCCATGAAGAATGGCTCAGAGTAAATTTTAAGTACTCTAGTAAACAGAAATAAGGCAGTTCTTTTATTTATCTTATTTCCATTCTTATGGAGGTATTCATGACAATGATATAGGACTAACTTGGAGAAAGGAAACATGAGCAGATTATAAATAACCACACCAAGCAGTCAGGTATCAAATCACTGACAGGCACACTATCACAGCTGAGCAATCAGAGAAAAAGATAAAGGAATGACCACACTCACGGCCAGCCCCACCCGTGAAAATTCAAACCTTAAGAGGGAAGAAATGTAAACAATAGATCCAGTTGTGTTAGCTTGATTACTGACGTTCCATTCACATTACAAGACTTTTTGGCACTTCCACATCCACGGTGGCTTGCCTTGGATCTCTCTGAGACTTCTAGGAATGTTTAACAGCCTGGCGGCCTGTGTCCTAACTACTCTCTTCACTTGAGAAGAGAAAGTCAAAACTTTTGCTCAGTTACCCCTAAGGAATCCCATCCCATTTAGGTCTTAGTTCTTGTGTCCCACCCATTGTGTAGTTTTTCTCCAGTGAGACAACCTGCAGTGATGTTAACAAGCCCTGCCCGTGACACCAGGAGACCAGTAGTCAGTGAAGAAACAGGCCTTGGTGACCTGAGATCCCCAGTACCATCACCAGCCTTAGGTTCAAGGAGTGAGGGGTTAGAAATTGCCTGGACTTATGCATTTCTATTACAGCCCATGCACCTTAGGCCCAGGCTCCCTTGTTAAATCCCTTTAGTTACACACCTCTCTCTGGTAACACACACATACACAGCATGGCTTCTTTGGCTGAGACATCATTGTTATCATCATATTTATTGAAGAATTACTGAGTTAAAGTCTTCTGGTCTACAACTGATTTAATTCTCACAACTGTTGGAGGTGGATTCTACCACTAACCCCATTTTGTAGGTGCCAAAACTGAGGCACATAAAGAAATTGGCGATTTTTGCAATGTCACAGAGCTGGGAAGTGCAGAATCGGGATTGGAATCAAGCAGTCCGATTCTAGAAGCCACCCTTTGTTCTGTGTCCAGTACCACCTGCCATACTCACCCCTGGCTTTCAGATCCCAGTCAGAGAGAGGAAGAAGCTACCACAAAACCCACGGAGACCTGGTGACTTGCCCAAGGTCAAGAAGAGATGGCAAGAAATTAGTTCACATGGCATTCATGTGAATTACCCCTGTAATAGGCAGCATATGGTGACTTGGTCTGAGTTTTTGGCAGAGGTCTGGCAGAGAATACTCAAAGGACGCTGTCTCTCCAGAATCTCTCTGAAAGAGCTCTGTGGAGTTTGGTATACCAAGCCACAGAGACATCTTCCTCATCCATCCTCCACATTAGCAGTCAGCCCTGCTTCCTTACTAAGCTTTAAATTCTCTTTGCATAGGAGCCAGCTCTGGCTTTGTCTTGCTGGGTAGGAGCCTGCTCTCATTTTAGCCTGATGTCCCAATGTCTTCTGTGTCTAGTGCTTATTTTTCAGATATAAGGATTGCTGAAACCATTCTAGATGAACTTCTGAGAATCTGGAGTGTGTCTGGAGACCATATTGGATATAATAGCAAGTGGTTTCTACAATGTCTACTGGATCAGAGAATGTATTTTTGGGCTGAAGCTTATGCATTTTCAGTGCCATCTTGCAATTAAAATGGAAAGTAATTATCCAGTTCCAAAATGTGGTTGAATTGAAAATTATATTGTAATATTTCCCCATAAGATGAAGGGGGTACCAGAACTACCCTGATTCCATTTATTTTTAATGCTCCATCAAAAAGGACAGGATTTGCCATTTTGTAAGAAACCATATGACTCATCTTGAACTTCAGTGAATCCAGTGCCTAATTCTACGTGACATGTCTGGTGGTGCCTTATATTTTTGCAAAAATAAAATCCCTCTGATTAAAATTTCACACCTAGCTGAGGACCATGAAACTCTGATTACCTGGTCCAGTCCTAGCCCAGCATTGCCAAAAGGTTTACAAACCTCAGTACAACTTGAGGGGAACTTGGCCTAGGCTTCAAGTTAGTGGAATCATTCAAAGCCCAAGGCATTTGCCAGGTGGCTGGTTCCCTGCCCTGTGTCAGCAGATCTAAATTAGGCACATGCTCTTTAAACCAGCCATGAAAATGATTGGCCAATATAGCCAGAGCCCAAAGGAAATATGATCAGGCTGGCCGTGACTGAGGCTAAGGGCATAAAAGAAGTTCATCGTTCCTCTCCTTTGTCATTCTCCATGGGTTTGAGGGGAGAAAGCAAAGTTTATTCTCTGAAAGCAGATGCTAGAGGTCCAGTGACATTGAAAGAAACAGAAAAAATTGCAAATGCCCAGATCTGCAAATGTTGGTGTTATGAAATAGAGGCAGGGGCAATCTTTAGGCTAATGATATAAAATTGTTTGTAAAGCCTGGGGCTTAAACATCTCTAGTGCCATAACTAGCTGCTGTTTTAAAAAGGACATTAGGTTCGCATTTGCATCTTTGAGATAAAGATTTTTATGTCAGAAGTTGAGCCCTCTGGACAGTGTAAAATCATAAGAAATACTGTCGGGGTTTTACCAATTGTCCACAAACCCAGTGTTTGTTTTTTGAAGATGGTTTGTGGCCCACACTTCCATGTGACCTCACCCTCCAAAGGTTAAAGATACAGTCTAAAGTATTATCCATAAGTTTAAATCCTTCTAAAAGTTGTTGATGTTCTCAATTTGTAAAACCTTGTTTATTCTTCAATACTTGCTAGTTTCAAGGAGGTTCACTAGTTTCCTAGTTACTGAAGTTGGTGAATAAGTCTTATGATCACTTCTTTTGATTAGATAGATTTCAATCGTTTGTAAGCCCAGGCTGTGGTGGCAATGTGAAGGATGAATTGACATCTGTGAGATGTCAGTGAGAATACACCAAAAAATATGTACAGGGGTTGAACTGAGAGAGTAGCACAAGGTTTGGAGAAGAGGGGGGTAAAAGGGAGATATATTGTAGCCCTGAAATCATCACAATTTATATATTAAACCTCAAAGAAGACTCAAAATTTTCTGAGACCTTTTGAAACTATTTAGAGATCCTTAGCAGAAGTCATGAGTGCTGAGAAAGAAGTAATGAGAGAAAGCAAGGGGTGAATTCTAGGACAGAAGCTTGCTAGGGAGAAATCTAGAATTTGGCAAAGTCATTTGAAAGGATATGATTGAAGAACACGGCAAATAGAAGGGGTTCATTTAAAAATATTTGGCACATCCTGATCTGATGAAGGACATAACAAAAGAAGAGGAATATGAAATATAGATAGAGACGTAAATAGTGTTAGGACCAAGGTCAAGGCTGGGCCAATTTTAGAGAATAAGCATTAGATGCTACTGCAAGGCACTGACAGGGTCCCTGAGAATTAGGGATGCATTAGACCACCTGACAGATGCATGGAGGTGTGACCCATACGAGTCCCAGAAATGAACAGAAGAAGCAAAAAAAAAAAAAAAAAAAGAGCAACTGATGACTTTAAAATTAGAAAAACTAAATTTGGGCTTATTATGCCCAAGAGGAATATAGCCTGATGCACAATTTATGCAAATTGATAAAGCTGATTACACAAATTAGCTAAGGCTTTGGCTTGTTTTTTCTCTGGTCAATAAGTCCCACCCCCTCCCTCCTTTTTTCAAACTCAGTCTATCACTATTGGCATTTACAACAAACCATCTTGTTACTTGTGATGGCCAATTACTTGAAAACACTGAATGAAAATAGTTTCTTATTTCAGGCTCTAGGCCTGAACTTGTAGGACGCTGAATGAGCAGGACAGATTAGAATAACTGATTCTCCTATAATAGTGACATAGTTAATTTAACATAGCCCAAAATCAGCTCTCAGGAGATTTTCCATTCAGATAACCCTCAACAAAACTCCATCTGAGTTTTACTCAACAGAATGCAACATCTTTTTTGTGAAGTATTATTAATATGCATCTCAGCCAATCCTCAGAGCCATCCTAGGAAGAAGAATCTACAGACACAATATAAATGTGAGAAACTAAGTTTTGGTAAAATTAAGTAACCTTTCTGATATGATTTGGCTGTGTCCCCACCCAAATCTCATCTTGAATTCTCACATGTTGTGGGAGGGACCCGGTGGGAGGTCATTGAATCATGGGGGCAGGTTTTTCCCTGATGTTCTCATGATGGTCAGTGAGTCTCACAAGATCTGATAGTTCTATAAAGAGGAGTTTCCCTGAACAAACTCTCTCTTTGCCTGCTGCCATCCATGTAGGATGTGACTTGCTCCTCTTTGCCTCACACCATGATTGTAAGCCTTCCCCAGCCAAGTGGAACTCTAAGTCCAATTAAACCTCTTTCTTTTATAATTGCCCAGTCTTGGATATGCCTTTTTCAGCAGCGTGAAAACAGACTAATATACTTCCTAAGGTCACAGAGTCAGTAGGAAATAGAACCAGGATACAAATCCAAGTCTACACTCTTCTATCTAATGAGGGTTATTACTTATAATCAGTTCTCTTGGCTCAAAATGTTGAATCCCCATAGCTGAATTTTCTGATTTGAATACTCACCCTAGTGTGTGTAGTTTTAGAGAGTGAAAATATACTACAAGATGGGCAGGAAAGCTCCCTGCAAGGCTTCTTGTGAGGGTGGTGTGCTGCAGTGTTGAGGATCCTAGGGTTAGAGAGTCCTGCTGCTTAGCTATCTGTATGGATCTTGAAAAGAGAGTTAATATCTCTCAATCCCAACTTTCTCATCCATACAATGAGGATACGATTATACAGTACTTTCCTTATGAATTGTGTGAAGACTAAATGAAAAAAAAAATTAAAGCATTAAATCATAGTGCCTGGCCTAGAGAAGTCGGTCAATAAATCATTAACTATTAGGACATTTGTAGTGACAGAGAGAACCCATGTGTTATTCAACAAACTAAGTAGTGCTAAGTAGCAGCTACTATTCACATATTAACTCATTGTATCCTTGCAACCACTCTTGATGAGGTAAGTATAATTACCAGTGGGGAAAATGGGACTTCGGGTAAGTCACATGTCTATGCCTACAGAGCTGGCGCAGGGCAGGCAACAGCCAGTAGCTAGCCCTCCATCCGTTTACAGCAGCACTGTTGCATTCAATCACTCTGTTATCCACCACAGTCTCAAACCACAGACTGCTGCTCCTTCTTCCCTGCTTTGCTTAGTTTCCACATGGATTTAAGCAACTATCAGAAAACAGTCTATCCTCCAGAAAAGTACAGCCCAATATTAATAAAACTGAAGCCATGTGACCAACGATCATGATTCTAACAAGCAGAAACATGCATTCTGACAGCCTTAAAAAGATAAATATTCCCAGATAGAAATCCTTGATCTCCCAGTGACTCATTTTATTCTTTCTTCTCTTATATTTAGAGCATTTTCTTCGATGAGGCATACCATTTCCCATAAATAAAAATGGAGAAAGTAACAAGGAAAGGGAATCCCATCTAAAAAAATAAAAGCTCTGTCTTGTTCTTTCCTCTTCAACCTGCCCACATGCCAGCTGTGAGCTTTGATGGCTTAATAGGACCTCTCCATGGCCAAAGGACAAAAGAACTGCCTGTCAATGTGCCGGGGCCAGTATTGCCACCAAGGTGCAGATTCAATTTCTCCAGTTTTGTGACATGTGACTGATGATGAAGTCACCAGGACAAGGAAGAAAGTTGGGAGCAAAAATGAAACACCCTGTGTATTAGCAAGAGATTTAAATAAAAACGAGTTTCCTTTTTAGAGGGTTGTTCTTTATGAAGTATTCTCAAGCCATTTATTAAAGCATTTGTAAAAATCTACCTAGTAAATAGAGATCACTTATTATTTCTTACTGTCAGTGTTCTTAGCAGTGGTAATTTGTCCAAAGAAACAGTTAGCAACAATTGGGATATATTTTTAAATCATAGGCTACATGAGGAAATACTGGATATGTGAAATACAAAGATGAATCATTGAGAAAAGATGTTGCTGTACTACACAGAGAAATGACTCAAAGTGGGAAAGGCAAAAGCCTTGATAAGAATTTATCTGCATGCAAGGAGAAGAGATGAAAGAAGCAAAAGTAGAAAGGGGGTCTTCTGGTATATAATTATAGCTTTGGACATAAAGTGAGACACAGAAATTATACATTAATATTAACAGGACAATGGCTTTTCCTTCCTTTCAAGTATTGTGTGGAATAATTCTGTAGAACCAGATGATTGCACTCAGAATAACTCTGAGATCTGAAGGAGTGCACTGGGAGAGTTGTAGGTCCTAAATTACTAAGAGACAACATTAATGGAATACTTACCTTACTGTTTACCAATATTAATGAGTACATAACCTAAGCTTGAGTAGATGTAGGAAAGAACATAAATTCCAGACATTACCAAGAGAATAGATACACAAAGGTGAAAATCCTTTCTCTCACATTCTTGCTGAAAGTGTCCTAGTCTTTTCTTCCCAGGCTCACTAATATGAAGAGGCCAAATTTAAAATCCTATGAAAAAATTTGTTTCACCAAACTCTAGAGAAAGATGGTAGACAAAGTAAATGGGGGAAATTATAGCATCTTAAGACTTCTATGGAATTTTCAGAGGTGAATCTTCTAAAGCAAACTACCAGTCTGGCATTTAGAAGGGTCTGTTTGTTAATTTTCTCTCTTCAAACTCCCCACTGCTCAGCACCTATACTATTCTTAATAAAGTTGGCTATGACCTCCACGTCACTACATCCAATGGGCTATTTCACTCTCAAATTCCTTGATCACTCAGTAATAGACAATAGCATGGACTTTTGTTTCCCTGGCATCCATAACACCACACACTGTTGACTTTCCTTCTACCTATCTGGATACTTCTCCTTAGTATATTCTCATCCTCTTCTACCCAACTTTCAATTTCAGAGTCTCTCAAGCCTTGATCCTGGAGCTTCGTGCTTTTTTACTATCAACTCTCTTCCTCAGGTAGCTATTGATGTCCATGGCTTCTATTACTCTCTATACACCTATGACTACCTGACATACGTCTCCAACTCAGATGTCTTCCAGTCTTCACTGGGATGTCTCAGATGCACTTACACTGAGCCAAACTCATGATCCTTCCCCTCATCTTGAACCTTCTCTCATATTTCTGAACTCAGTCAATGACATGTCCATCTACATAACTGCAGAGACCATAAACAAGTCTATTCCTCATTGTCCATCAATTTAATTCTTAAAATATTACTAGGGCCTTTCCCTTCTTGATTTCCATGGTGACAACTTTCATCTAAGCTTCTTTCACATTTCATCTGAAATATCTTTCTAATTTATCACTCCATATCTCCCCTTGAGGCCCCTACATCCATTCTCCCATTAGCAGTCAAGGATATTCTATGAATATGGAAATTTGATCTGGGCACTCTCGTAAAGGCCTTTAAACTTTCTCATTTTTCTGAGAATAAAAACTCCCATTTTTAACATGGTCTAAATACAAAGACCTGTAAAATAGGAGGAGGTTATCTTTATTGCATCCCTGCAATTTCCTGCTTCAACCATACTTTCCTCCTTTCTGTTCTTCCAAGAGGCCATATTCCTGCCCGCTTCAGTGCCTTGTACACGCCTGGGCCATTTCTCCTATTCCGCCTTCAGAGTTCAATGCCACATTATATCCTCAATAAAGGATTCTCTGGTCTCTTAGCCTCGGTCAAGTCTTTTTTTTTTTAGGTGATTATTTAGTCTCTGAACTTTTCCTTCATAACACTTATCATATGTGTGCTTATCTATCTATCTATTTATCCACTTAATGTATTCAATCAATGGATGTTCATTCTAGTGAACATTGGCTAAAGTTTCTGACCAGGCAACCTGAGTAGTAAGAGACATTGTGGGGTATCTGTGATAACTGCTGTGGTAGATTAATTGGCAGCCCAATTAATAATTTCCCTGTATTCACATCCTTCACAATGTGACTTTGCATCAAGTATTAGAGTTGATTTCCCTACCTTTGAACATGGCCTGGGCTTGAGATTTGCTTTGGCAAA